>NC_140176.1:91905370-92291976 GCF_963971535.1 Notolepis coatsorum | reverse complement strand
CACCTGCCCTGGAGGTACTGACCCCTGACTCTGACCCACGTGCTGCTGGCCTCGCCTGCCCTGGAGGTACTGACCCCTGACCCTGACCCACGTGCTGCTGGCATCACCCGGCCTGGAGGTACTGACCCCTGACCCTGAGACCAGGAGACAGACTGGAGACCATGAGACCAGGAGACAGACCTGAATAATTTGTGACTGAGCCCAGCAGTTCGTGGCACAAGTCTCCCTCGGTCATTTGTCAGATTTCTACAGATATGAAAGTACAGAATGTAAAGCTTTCAAATGATGTGTCATACGTTGAAATCTGAAAAGATTCAAAGAAGAATATTCTTATTTGAATCTAGTTAAACCTCAAGTATCTCTCTCTCTCTAACTCCATCTCTCTCCATCTTCTCTACTCTAACTCCTATCTGTCTCTCTCTCCCTCCCTCCCTCTCTCTCTCTCTCTACTCCATCTCTGTCTCTCTCTCCCTCTCCCTCTCGTCTCTATCTCCCTCCCTCCCTCCCTCCCTCCCTCCCCCTCCCTCCCCTCCCCTCCCTCCCTCCCTCCCTCCCTCCCTCCCTCCCTCCCCCCTTCCTCCATCTCTCTCCTGGGTGTTTATCACCATCTAGTCTCTCTAGTCTCAACATTACTAATTTGTAACTCTGTGTTCTCTCTGTCTCTCTGCTTGTCCTGCCAGGCTGTGTTCACAGACCTAGAGATCTTGGCGGCCATCTTTGCCAGTGCGATCCATGACGTGGATCATCCAGGGGTCTCCAACCAGTTCCTCATCAACACCAGTGAGTCGACATGTGCTAGATGTGTTTTAATTTTGGAGTTAAATTGTGGAATAGTCTTAGTGATGGGTTGAAGTTGTGTACTTTTTAGGGGAGATTTAAAAAGGCCCTAAAGGATAAAATACAGTTTTTTTTCTAAAATATATATATTATATTTGCAGCATATTTAAGTTTTTCTTTCTTATATTAAAGTATATTTAGTTTTTAAGAATTGTAAAGGATAGGCAAAAATAAGCATGTGCTTCAGCCTATTCTTTTTTCGGTCATTGAGTTTGGATTTTGTGTGTGAGCTTACTTTGAATATGTACATTGTGATTTTTCTTTTCTTTTTCTTTTGAAAGTCCACACGTGTGTTTTTGATTGATCTGTAAACAAAGACCGAAAATAAACTATTCATCATCCAAAAAAACATTCATATTTCAGCTGTTAGGCATCACCTTGAATACCTATGAGTCAACATTAATATTCCAGCTGTCAGCCATCACCTTGAATACCTCTGAGTCAACATTCATATTCCACCTGTTAGCCATCACCTTGAATACCTATGAGTCAACATTCATATTCCAGCTGTCAGCCATCACCTTGAATACATCTGAGTCAACATTCATATTCAGCTGTCAGCCATCACCTTGAATACCTCTGAGTCAACATTCATATTCCAGCTGTCAGCCATCACCTTGAATACATCTGAGTCAACATTCATATTCCAGCTGTCAGCCATCCCCTTGAATACCTATGAGTCAACATTCATATTTCAGCTGTTAGCCATCCCCTTGAATACATCTGAGTCAACATGCATATTTCAGCTGTTAGCCATCACCTTGAATACATTTGAGTCAACATTCATATTCCAGCTGTCAGCCATCACCTTGAATACATCTGAGTCAACATGCATATTTCAGCTGTTAGCCATCACCTTGAATACCTATATGAGTCAACATGCATATTTCAGCTGTTAGCCATCACCTTGAATACATTTGAGTCAACATTCATATTCCAGCTGTCAGCCATCACCTTGAATACATTTGAGTCAACATTCATATTCCAGCTGTCAGCCATCACCTTGAATACATCTGAGTCAACATGCATATTTCAGCTGTTAGCCATCACCTTGAATACATCTGAGTCAACATGCATATTTCAGCTGTTAGCCATCACCTTGAATACCTATATGAGTCAACATTCATATTTCAGCTGTTAGCCATCACCTTGAATACCTCTCTTAAGACATTTACAAACCCATGTCACCCATTAGCAATACCTACCGATAGGTTTGTAATGGTCATTTTATGCAAAGAACTTTACAACTTGTGCCTCATATTCACTCATTCACTCACTCCTTCATTAGGGGTTCTGTGTGTCACGCGACACTCAAGCAACACTATCACACTGTAACGTACAGATCACCAGATGGCCGCTCTGCCTCCGGAGACACACAGCCAAATGCCGATAGGATTCTTTTATTTTATTTAAACTTTATTTAACCAGGAAAAAGTCTTCAATATTAGTCCATCCATCAAAAGTCATCAACATCAGGGCTCAGGCTTAACTATTGATATTGTTTAATCACCCAGCGCTACCCAACCCTTTAACAGACAACAGACAGACAGACAGACAGACAGACAGACAGACAGACAGACAGACAGACAGACAGACAGACAGACAGACAGACAGACAGATACACAGACAGACAGACAGACAGACAGACAGACAGACAGACAGACAGACAGACAGACAGACAGACAGACAGACAGACAGACAGAAACACACATAGTCACAGACAGACAGACAGACAGACAGACAGACAGACACAGACAGACAGACGACAGACAGACAGACAGCACAGACAGACAGACAGACAGACAGACAGACAGACAGACAGACATACAGACAGACAGACAGACAGACAGACAGAACAGACAGACAGACAGACAGACAGACAGACAGACAGACAGACAGACAGACACCCTCACGTCTTCCACTGCAGGGGAATTCCCTTCATGAGATGAGCAGACAGGAGGTCATGACTCCTATGAGCTCATGTTAAAGAGACAAAAAGACTCCTTTCACCACCACACTACTGAGTGCTGTGTGGTGTGTGTGTGTGTGTGTGTGTGTGTGTGTGTGTTGTGTGTGTGTGTGTGTGTGTGTGTGTGTGTGTGTGTGTGTGTGTGTGTGTGTGTGTGTGTGTGTGTGTGTGTGTGTGTGTGTGTGTGTGAGTGCGTGCGTGCGTGCGTGCGTGCGTGCGTGCGTGCGTGCGTGCGTGGTGCGTGCGTGCGTGCGTGCGTGCGTGCGTGTGTGTGTGTGTGTGTGTGTGTGTGTGTGTGTGTGTGTGTGTGTGTGTGTGAGGCACGCTACTCTGTGTCATGAATCCATGGGAGAGAGGGTGGAAACTTCACTGTGCATAACTTGAGCAGCACGTCGTACATACAACTCCCTGTTCCATGTTCTCATGTAGTTCCCACGAGATATACATGAGAAATACATGAGGTATACATGAGATATACATGAGAAATATATGAGATATACATGAGGTATACATGAGATATACATGAGAAATACATGAGATATACATGAGAAATATATGAGAAATATATGAGATATACATGAGATATATATGAGAAATATATGAGATATACATGAGATATACATGAGAAATATATGAGATATAGATGAGAAATACATGAGAAATACATGAGAATTACATGAGGTATACATGAGATATACATGAGAAATACATGAGAAATACATGAGATATACATGAGATATACATGAGAAATATATGAGATATAGATGAGAAATACATGAGGTATACATGAGATGTACATGAGAATACATGAGAAATACATTTGGAATACATGAGAAATACATGAGAAATACATGATAAATACATGAGATATACATGAGATATGCATGAGAAATACATGAGGTATACATGAGATATACATGAGGAATAAATGAGAATACATGAGATATACATGAGATATACATAAAAAAAAACAATACATGAGATATAAAGTACATGGAAAATACATGAGAGATGTACAACACTAGCGGTTCATTTCTTTTAGTTCTATATAATTTTGAGCTGGAAACCGTTTAGCTTGAAGTGATTTTTACCCCCACACACACTAATGTCCCCACCTTGTGTTGGTGTCAGTGGCCTCGTCAGAGCAGTGACCTGAGGCCACCTGGTTTTAGCCTCGTCATTACGCACCCAGCGTGACATAACATGTATTAGATTAGACCCATCCGCTAGCAAAACTAATTAATTACACCCCTCTGGTCAGAGGGAGAGGGAGGGAGAGAGAGAGAGAGAGAGAGAGAGAGAGAGAGAGAGAGAGAGAGAGAGAGAGAGAGAGAGAGAGAGAGAGAGAGAGAGAGAGAGAGAGAGAGATTTTTATAAAAAAACATTATTTTTTACTAAAACTACACAAGATACAACAAAACGTTCAACAATAAAATACTCTACAACTCAACAAAACACAAACCAAAAAAACCAAAAAACAAAACAAACAAAAACAAAACAAAAAACAAACAAAAAACAAATCAATTAGGACAACGATGCTGAAACTGAACCAAAATGTCACTTTGAATTTTTCCCCCATAGGAGAGAAAAAAAAACTCTAAATGATCCAAAGTTCTGGGTGTGTCAGAGAGAGAGACACTGGATAGGCACTGTAGAAACCTTAGTCCTGAACGAGCGTCCCTAGCTTCACATTTCCCCTTTTGGTACAACACATCAGGCCTTTGTGCGTGTCCGACAGACTCCAGTCAAAACCGATCCTGTGGATAAACAGGGCCACCTCGTCAGCCGACCCTCCTCCTTCAGCCTTATCATATATGCTCCTACCGTCCACCAGTCGTATATCATATGGCATCGATGATGTCGGGGGCCGAGAACAGAGCATGGGGACCGAGATGCACTCTGGACCGACATCCTCATTAGACAGTTTGTTACCCTCGCCTCCCCGTCCGAGGCCGCCTTTTCCTTCCTGGTCCAGATGCCGCTCCAACCTCACCTCCCACTCCCCGTGTGGAGACTGGCAGCGACCTCCCATCAATCAGTCTGATTCGAGAGCACAAAACCCTGATGAAACCCATTCCAAACATAGGGTAGAAAGTAACCAGCAAAGTCCGCTTACCATCATCCTCCGAGGCTGAATCAGGAAATTGTCCATTTCAGCGTAGAACATGACGAGCCCCACAGTCATGCCTCCCAACCCATGAACAAGGTAATGGTGCCGGTAACATAAAAAGACGGTAGAGACAACAACCCCATGACGACTCTGATGAAAGGTTTGCCGAAGGAGTATGGCTCGACCTTCCCATCGGGCATGAAACGATACGCTCCGCTCCTGTCTCTGAATCCTCCATAGTCCCAGTCTTTACAAAGTTCCACAAATGTATAAGAGTACATGAGATGAACAAAAAATGTCTCATCCTCCTTGCCCCGGTAGTGGGACACCTTGAAATGTCCAGCCCTAAGTGACAACACACCAGTCCCTTCAATAAAAAAACTCTCATTTAGAAATAAAAAAGGTAAAACAAAAAAAAACAAATAAAACAAACAAAACTACACCGATTCCACTCCGTCCTCCACCGTACTGGGGCCCCCGCAGCACCTTCTGCACAATCTTTCTCATCCTGTATAACTCTGTGTCAACAAAACGACCATCTCCTTTAAACCTCATATGTTTCCTTGCTGCCAAAACAAACAAATCCTTATCTGGAAAAAGAATGTCCACCTCTACTCCCTTCCTGTTCTTTGTCACCTGTAAAAACAGTTTCATTGCATCCATTGTATAGCAAGCATCATCTGTTCAAGTTTCTCAAGTTTCTTTAATAGTTGTCATACAGAAGTACAGAATACTTTTATACAAAATGCTTCTTACTGTTGCGCTCCAGAGACTGTGCAAGACAAGATAAGTATGAAATAAAATAACATAGTAAAATTAGAAGTAAAAAAAATGAGGTCACAGTGTTCAGTTTAGACATATGTACAATGTTCGATGCAGAATAGACGTAGTTTACCATACAATATACAATACTGTGCAGTGTACTAATATACAATACTATATAGTGCAAGGCAGAAATGGAGAAATGGACGAGGTGCAATTTAGGTACAATTCACAGTAGGTGTACGAGTTGTAGTGCAAATCCTTTATCAATAAATATAAAGTGTAAGTGTGTTTGTGTGATCTAAAGTGTGGAGAGTGGGTGCTGCAGTGTGTTGTTTGTTTGAGTGAGTGTGTGCGTGTGGGTGTGTGTGCTGTGTGCATTTGATGGTTGTTGCATAGTGTTTATTGTTCGTTTAGCAGCCTGATGGCCTGGGGATAGAAGCTTCTTCTGAGTCTTTCTGTGCTCGCCTTAAGACTCCGGTATCGCTTGCCTGACCGCAGCAGTTCAAAGAGGCAGTTGTTCGGGTGGCTCGAGTCCTTAATAATTCTCTTAGCCTTCCCCTTGCACCGCTTGTTGTAAATGTTCTGGAGGGTGGGAAGCCCCCCTCCAATTGTGCGTTCGGCTGAACGTGTCACTCTTTGTAGTCTGCTACGGTCTTGTGCAGTGCTATTCCCAAACCAGGAGGTGATGTTGCCGGTCAGGATGCTCTCTATTGTACATGAGTAGAAGTTCCTAAGGATCTTCTGACTGACTTGGAACTTCCTTAGGCGCCTGAGGAAGTAGAGGCGTTGTCGTGCCTTCTTCACAACACTGTCAATGTGTGTGGTCCATGTCAAGTCCTCGGATATGTGGGCTCCGAGGTACTTGAAACTGTTCACTCTCTCAACCGGTGCCCCGTCGATGCTGAGGGGGCTGTAGTCCTTGACCCCCGACCTCCTGAAGTCCACAATCATCTCTTTTGTTTTGCTGACGTTCAGGGAGAGGCAGTTCTCCTGACACCACTGTGACAGGTTCTCTACCTCTTCCAGGTAGGCCCTTTCGTCGTTGGCAGAGATCAGGCCCACCACTACTGTGTCATCAGCAAATTTGATGATGGTGTTGTTGTTCCGCTGTGCTACGCAGTCATGTGTGTACAGGGAGTAGAGGAGGGGGCTCAGAACACAGCCCTGGGGGGCCCCTATGTTGAGCGTGATGGATGAGGAGGTGCAGTTGCCGGCTCTTACCACCTGGGGTCTGCCCGTCAGGAAGTCCAAGACCCACTGGCAGAGGTCATAGTTCAAGCCCAGGTCCCTGAGCTTGGCTATGAGTTTGGAGGGGACTATGGTATTGAATGCTGAGCTGTAGTCGATGAACAGCATTCTCACATAGTTCCCCTGCCTCTTGTCCAGGTGTGATGCTGCTGTGTGCAGCACATGGGCTATCGCGTCCTCCGTGGACCTGTTGGGGCGATATGCAAATTGCAGAGGGTCCAGGTTGATGGGGAGGGAGGAACAGATGTAGCCCTTCACTAGCTTCTCAAAGCACTTCATGGCTATGGAGGTGAGGGCTACAGGGCGGTAGTCGTTGAGGCAAGCGGGCGTAGATTTTTTGGGTACAGGGATGATGGTGGACTTCTTCAGACAGGTGGGGATGACAGCCTGTTCCAAGGACAGGTTGAAGATGTCAGTGAATACCGGGGCCAGTTGGTCGGCACAGACTTTTAGGACGCGGCCGGGGATGCCGTCCGGTCCTGCTGCCTTCCTGATATTCACTTTTTTAAAGATCCGTCTCACCTCATGCTCTGTTACCCTGAACACTGAGTCTCCATCAGCAGACCCCCCCCCCCCCATTGCCGTGGTTTGTAGGCTGGTGTTGTTATTCACAGCCTCAAACCTCGCATAGAAGGAATTGAGATCATTTGCTAAGGAGATGTCACTGTTCAGTTTGAGGGGGGTGCCTTTGTAGTCTGTCATTGTTCTGAGGCCCTGCCACATGCCTCTAGAGTCAGCCTGTTCAAACTGAAGTTCAACTTTATCCCTGTAACGCCGTTTTGCCTCTATTACTGCTCTCCTGACGTTGTATCTTGCCATCTTGTGTTCTTCCATGTTGCCTGTCACCAGCCCGGTGTTGTATGCTGATGTGCGCACTTTCAGAGCCTCACGGACGGATTTGTCTACCCAGGGCTTTTGATTTGGGTAGATTTTAATTTTGGTGGAGGGGATTGTTTCTTCTACCAGAGTACAGACATAGTCAATCACCGTTTCGGTGTATTCGTTAATATTGGCTGTGTTATCACGGAATACACTCCAGTCTGTGCATCCAAGTGCAGCTTGGAGTGACTCCTCTGACGTCACGGCCCAACGCTTAACCTCTCGCGAGACCACCGGCGTTCGCTTGAGACTTTGTTTGTACTTTGGCAAAAGAAATATGGCGGCGTGATCCCTTTTCCGAATGGACTAAGAGCCTGTGACTTGTACCCATTCTTAAATTGCGAGTATACATGGTCTAATATGTTCTCGCCTCTGGTGGGACAGGTCACATGCTGATAGAAATGCGGCAACACCTTTTTAAGACGCGCGCTGTTGAAATCACCCAGAACCAAAATGGCAGCGTCAACATTAGCTGTCTGAAGTTTCAGAATCATCGCTCACATAATCCTCATCCCCACGCTCGCACATCTCCGCCCCCCAGAAACTCCCTTGTGTACTCTGTGTACTGCTGAGTTCCTCCGTCACACCTGTCTTCTTAGCTTGAGAGCTTGACAACCCAACTACTTCAATCTTCCTCTTCTGCCTAACAACCTCCATCCCGCCGTCCCCCTCTTCCATGTCAATATCCTCTACTTCCTCCACCCTGACCCCCTCAACTGAGTCCCTCGACCCTGTTCCCTCAACAGCTACAGCCACCCCAGGCACACTCCCCTCATCTCTAACCCTTCCTGCCACCACCCCCCCCCCCCTCATTTTCATCCCCTTTCTGTCCCTTGTGTTCCAACAGGTCCACTTGCCACCTCTATAATCCTTCCTGCCACGACCCCCCCCCCCCCCTCATTTTCATCCACAGCATCTTTCCCTTGTATGTCACCAGGTCCATCTGCCCCTTGTAGTACAACAGGTCCACTTGCCACCTCTGTACTCCTTCCTGCCACGACCCCCCCCCCCCTCATTTTCATCCCCAGCATCTGCCCCTTTTATTTCAACAGGTCCATCTGTCTCTTTTATTTCAACAGTTCCACTCTTCACCTGGTTATCCAACGCGTCCTGGCGTACACAAGCTCCTACTACCACCCCCCCCCCCCCCCCCCACCTTACCATCTCCACCATTCTTCCCCGTGCTGCAATCCCAGCCGTACCCACCCCTTCCATTCCCTTATCACTTCTATCCGGTACAATAACCTTCTCAGAAATCTCCCACTACCCCTCATCCCCTGTCCCCCCCCCCCTCAACCCCTCGATTCCCACCCCAAGCTGCTCTTCCTTTCATTCTCGCACCTTCCCCATCATTATCCCCCCTGCTTGGCCCCTCCCCAGGGCACGCTTGTCTCTGATGCCCCTCCCTTCCACACGCAAAACAGCGCATGTTTTGTGTTGCCGCTAAAATAATATACTCGAACCCGTCTATCAGTACTTTAAAATTAAGGTCCACCTCATCATCACGTTTGTTCATTATAATGAACGTCTGTCTTCTGTGAGAAACCACATGGTAATTCAGGTGCTTTCAACCCCGAAGACATGTTCTTTAAATGGAGATACTATCTTCCCAAACCTGGCGAGTTCCCTCAATATAAGCTCGTCGCCCACCAACCGAGGAACGTTTGACAACGTCACCTTTTTGGCCGGTGTTGTGAGCGGCATCACAGACACAAAAGTATCATTTATGATCAAACCATCCGTTATCAATCGATTTACTTTACTCAAATCATCCACAAAGAACACGACTCCCCCGTTCATCCTTGCCGCAGACTTAACGGCCGGAGCGCCTACTATTTTCGCAACAGCAAGACTACAGTCCTCCACTGAACACAGAAAAGCCGGCGAGACCTTGAAACCATGTTTCCTGGTCAAACGCGCGAAGTCCATTGTCACCGTGACAGCAGACAGCTGCCCAGGCGAACACCGACAACGCTACCAGCTCACCACCAACACACAACCAGTCAAATAAACGACAGTCTAATTCACATTTTGACAAACAACATAAAGATAGGAAAAGTTTAGAAAGACTCACGCGTTCCGCAAACTCTCGGCAGCACCACACTCAAACCACCCGCTCCACCATCCACACGCATGCGCACAGAGAGAGAGAGAGAGAGAGAGAGAGAGAGAGAGAGAGAGAGAGAGAGAGAGAGAGAGAGAGAGAGAGAGAGAGAGAGAGAGAGAGAGAGAGAGAGAGAGAGACAGAGACAGAGACAGAGACAGAGACAGAGACAGAGACAGAGACAGAGACAGAGACAGCTGCTGGTGGCAGCTCTCGGAGCTCTGTGATGACATTTAAAAACGTCAGGAAAACCTGAAAGTATTTTAGGATCCAAAACGCCTGTTTTTACACCGTGTTTCTCTTCAGATTCATGATTTCATTTTTAGCTCACATGGTAACAATTTATACGATATATAAGATTGACACAAATCACCATCAAAAACACCATATTATTATTATTATTATTATTATTATTATTATTATTATTATTATTATTATTATTATTATTATTATTATTATTATTATTATTATTATTATTATTATTATTATTATTATTATTATTATTATTATTATCATCATGCACCGAATACAACGTGCCTCGCCTCACCGTGTGTCCCCCCTGCAGACTCGGAGCTGGCTCTGATGTACAACGACTCGTCGGTCCTGGAGAACCACCACCTGGCTGTGGGCTTCAAGCTGCTGCAGGAGGAGAACTGTGACGTGTTCCAGAACCTCAGCCGGAAGCAGAGGCAGAGCCTGAGGAAGATGGTCATCGACATCGTGAGGATATATATTATATATTAGTATATATTATATATATATAACTAAATAATACATATTTGTATTATTATTATTATTATTATTATTATTATTATTATTATTATTATTATTATTATTATTATTATTATTATTATTATTATTATTATTATTATTATTATTATTATTATTATTATTATTATATATAATAAATCTTATTATTATAACTAAATAGCCTGAGGAAGATGGTGGTCATATTGTTAGTGGACCCCGATATATATATTGATATTATGGCTGTCAGTTTATCGCGTTAATTAGATTAATTAATTACACAGCAAATTATTGCGTTATGAAAATTAACTCAAACTCGAATACAACGGTAACCACTAACGACCGCCCACCGGGGGCTGTTTTGTTCACAATCTAATATAATTATTATTATTATTATTTTTCTTTTTTTACAAGTCGATTATTAATTTCAATATAGAATATTCGTTGACAGCCCTACAAGTACAATTAGTTACTGCACACTACATCACCCCTGAGTGGAACATGGAAAGCCAACCTTCCCCACTGTACCGAAAACCTGTACCGAACCTTGACTTCAAAACCAAGGTACGTACCGTACCGTGGTTTTTGTGTACCGTTACACCCCTATAAATAATACATATTTGTATTATTATTATTATTATTATTATTATTATTATTATTATTATTATTATTATTATTATTATTATTATTATTATTATTATTATTATTATTATTATTATTATTATTATTATTATAATAAAATTAATAATAATAATAATAATAATAATAATAATAATAATAATAATAATAATAATAATAATAATAATAATAATAATAATAATAATAATAATAATAATAATAATAATAATAATAATAATAATAATATTATTATTATATTATTATTATTATTATATACATATTATTATTATTATTATTATTATTATTATTAAATTATTATTATTATTATTATTATTATTATTATTATTATTATTATATTATTATTATTATTATTATTATTATTATTATTATATACATATTATTATTATTATTATTATTATTATTATTATTATTATTATTATTATTATTATTATTATTATTATTATTATTATTATTATTATTATTATTATATACATATTATTATTATTATTATTAAATTATAATTATTATTATATTATTATTATTATTATTATTATTCTTATTCTTATTATTATTTATTATTATTATTATTATTATTATTATTATTATTATTATTATTATTATTATTATTATTATTATTATTATTATTATTATTATATACATATTATTATTATTATTATTATTAAATATAATTATAATTATTATTATTATTATTTATTATTATTATTATTATTATTATTATTATTATTATTATTATTATTATTATTATTATTATTATTATTATTATTATTATTATAATAATAATAATAATACAAATATTTATTATTTGGTTATAATTATTATACTATATATATACTATAAATATAAAATAAATCTGATAAATAAAAAAGGAATATAAACATGATCATGATATTATTAATAATAATAATAAAAACATGCACATCCGCGTGCTGTGAGCTGTGAGTTGGACCCAAACATCATGAATGAAAGATAAAGAGTCAACATCCTGTAGTGTATGTATGTCAACATGTAGTCAGTATGTATGTCAACATGTGTGTATGTTGCTCATGGAAATGGCACTTTATGTCATGTTTGTAGAAAGACATTTTTACATCAAGATGGAAGTGTTTGTCGACATACATAATCCAGAACATCAGTGAAGACCTTCTCTTTTTATTTTTGTGTGTTTTAATAATCAAGCAGTTTATTGCCGCGGTCTGTTTTTAATACCGGGACCACTGTGACTTGCCTGTGTAGGTATTAGCTACTGACATGTCCAAACACATGAACCTCCTGGCTGACCTGAAGACCATGGTGGAGACCAAGAAGGTCACCAGCTCCGGTGTTTACTGCTGGACAACTATCCTGACAGGATACAGGTGAGCAGCTCCACTACCTCTCTCTCTCGGGCGTCCTCAGACGGGCCATCGGTGCAGACCGGTGCTTCCAGTCATCCACGTGGAACCGGTCTCATTTGACATGCCTTGAGTGGGAGTTGAACCCCGGTCTCCCGAGCCGCGGGCGGCATCGCAGACCACTATACCAAGAGGTGAATTCACTTCTTAGTAATGGGTCTGGATGCCTCTGGGGAGTGAGTTTACTTGCAGTACCGCTTAACGTCCACAGCCACTTCACTACACTGTCCATCGTGACTGTGGATAGACACGCGGTACCTCCGTTACACTGGCTAGCTCGCCGGTGCTTTCTGCTCCCGCATCTCTCCTGAGTACGTCCACGTAGGTTAATGTGGGACGTCCTCGTGATCGATGCCTGTGTGTTGGTTCCCACAGCACTCATAATATACTGTACATACTGATGCTATATATACTCACTGGCGTAGCGGAGGCCCCCGCACCCCCGCGGTGCGGGGGAGCCCCGGAGTTTAGGGGGCCCCGCCCCCACTGTAGGCTATCCTCTTAGATTTCGTATCGCGGGAACAGGGCGCAGAGGGCGGGGCCCCCCTGCCTGCTATGTTGCTAAGTAGGCACCCTGTGCCCGTCATGTGTATGCTGTAGTACTACAACAGTGTATCATTATACAAAGACGTGGACCTCAGGCGACAGCAATGCTTGGTAACGCAACCGATACACTTGCCCAACTCCGAGGAGAGTTTGATGGCTTAAAAGCGCACGCGCAAGACCTGGCATCCTCATGGGGTGTCCACAGTCTCATCAAAGACAGACGCGCAAGGCGCACAAAGAGGCACTTTTCAGAGCTTTGTGAGGACCAGCGGCTCCAAAGCAGGGGAGCATTTTAGAGTGGCGGTATTTTACGCAAATATCGATATTGTCATTGCCCAACTCAAAACATTTATTTGTTAGGCGGCTAGGTGGTGCAGTGGGCAAGGCGCTCACCACCAATGCAGGAGACGCTGGGTTCGAGCCCAGCTCTCCGCATTGCTATCAGCTTGGCTGGTCGTTCATACTAATACAATTGGCAGTATTAGGGGGTGGGAAGCTGATGGGTGGGGATCGGACGTTGTGGACAGCGACTCCTACAGGCCAGTTGGTGCGCCTGCGCAGCAGAATCAGGAAGCAACGGGGGCGGCGTGCCCTCCAAACGCAGACCCCCGACGCTGAGAGATCGCGCTGTGCAGGTGAAAAGATGCGACTGCTGCCTCCTCGAGTACCGGAGGGGACACGTGAATGTAAGGCTTAGTCCACATTGCAGCCGGCTTGTGGGAGGCATGGCCTAACAGCGTTCGAGACAGGGGAGGGTAGAATTGGACGATACGAAATTGGGATGGGAGAAAAGCAGAAAATGGGAGAAAAAAGTAGATAAACAAATATATAGATTTGTTGGAATGAGCGAAGTTGCACAGCGATGTTCTTTTCTGTTTCCCCGTGAACATTTGCGCGCAACAGACAAGGATCTGTCTGACAGTCCGCAAGTGCTTTATCAGGCCAGTATAAAGACGACCTGTCAGTCGAGTTTCCTTTCCAGATCCTGTCCCTCCGTAATGCTCTTAGGCCTACTATAAAGAAAATTGAGCGTGGAACAATCAAAGACCTTGCACAAACCCTGCTCATTGAAAATCAGTCCATTTTGCCAAGTATCCCCGATGTTGCCACAGCACTGAAATTGTTTTTAACTATACCCGTGACTGTTGCCAGTGCTGAGAGATCTTTCTCAACACTTAAATGAAGAAAGACCTATTTGAGGAGCACATGTCGCAAGAGAGACTGTCTGGGTTAGCAGTCCTTAGTATTGAGAGCCGACGCGCGTGCAGTATAGATTTAAAAACTGTTATACAGGACTTTGCGCAGAAGAATGCCAGGAGACACTTGTATAAAATAATAGGCCTACAAAGCAGCTCCTGATTGCATCCTCTATGTAGCCTATAGCAGGGGTTCTCAACCTTTCTGCTGCCAAGGCACCTGTTCTGAAGGATCAGATTAAACCGAATATATATATTTATTTATATATATATATTTAATTGTATTTGTATATCCCCTGATATCCCTTGTATATTCCTTGTACAATATGCATTGAATATCCCTTCTAGTCTACTGAACATCCCATAATAGTCTCCATTCTACCATTGGACGAGACCTTGGTGCCAGGTCGCCATACCCCTCAGACCAGGTTCAATCGTACCGCTCAACATGTATGGACAAGTCCTAGTTCCGCGTAGGAATATGTCTACCGCACCACTAATGGTACTATTTGTTCATAGTGCGTATATATACTGCGCTATTAAAGTAGAACTTTCTTTTAGTCCAGTTCCTTACCCTCCAACAGAGTGACAGACGCAAAAGCCTCCCCGCGAACCACGTGTGGGCAGTAAGGCCAATTCGGCCCAGTATCGGCATTGAGACATCGTGTATATTAATATTTGAATAGTCATATTTGGCACTATATCGTCGAGTTGGACGTATTCTATTAAGCTAATAATAGTCTATTCATATGTAGTGCCTCGTGCGGTAAGAGTTCTATAGTAATCAGCACCCCCATCGTTTCGGGCATCAGCTGGACGTTTATCCAGGGTGGTTGACCCCACGTGAAGCTGCACCCGAGGAGCTCCAGGCCAGAGAGCGAGTGGACCTGTATATTGGATTATTCTACCGACGACGGCTAGCCTTCCCCGGCTTGGATTATGCTTTGAGTACTTTGATTATTCTATGGATAAAGGCCAACACTGCGGTGTGTTGGAAATACCCCCCCCGGAGAGGACGGCAGGTGAGAAGACGCTCTACACGACGAGGTCGCCTCACGTCTCTCCATCGTGGACCGGAGGACGCCGGCCACAGAGAGTCCAACTGCTTTCATCTGTGGATCGAGGATCGCTGGGCACCGGGTCGCACGACTGTGGGCTCTCCCAGGATACCCTCGGCCAGACGGGATACAGCCAGACTCTACCCCCCCCCCTCCAGCTGTCCTACAAGCAGTCGGAACCTTCCCCTAGTGTATCCAGCTATATAATCATTCAAGTATCATTGCTATTGTTCCCTAAATATTCCAGGTTGTATATTTGCTTCCTGCGCAATCAGAGATTGGACATTCGATATTGATCTACCTACGAATACTCATTTGCCATAAAAGTGCATACTATTTCAAATCATAAATGTAATTAAGTGATCGTTGTACATACCTTTTGCTATGTATTATTATTAAACGCAGACTTTCGACTTGGTACATTTGTGTTGGATCCGTTTCATCAGGTGGGAGTGTTTATCATAATTATTTATACCTAGTACTGGGTGGCCAGAGTCTAAAGTACAAGAGGTAGTGGTAGTAAGTATCATATCTAACCATACAGTCAGGGAATTGTACCCCTCAGTTACAATTGGTCCTTCGAGCCGGAGGGTAATCAGTGTAATATTAATATAGTGTTATTAATATTAAAATGGCCTATGATGAACGCTCCACGAAACGATCCTCCTAACCAACAACGCCCGCGGCGCAAACGACAGCTCCCTCAGTACCTAGAGGCTTACGCTGTCAGTCAACAACCTAGTCTTCTACCAACAGTAAACGCGGTAAAACTAGAAAGTAAAATTATGTCTAACCCTAACGACCAGGCTACCCCGACCATAGAGGCCCCTATGGGTTCTAACGTAACTGACCCAGCCCACGGTGGGGACCAGGGGGAACCAGACATGACTTTACACCCCGCCAATACCGAAGAAGTAGTCCCCGACGAGTCCCGGGAGGAAGACAACACTACCGAGAGAGAACTCGGCACGGAAGAAGATGAGGAGAGCACCGTGGAGATAGAGCTCCAAGACTCCGCACGGAGTACCCCAAGGGACGGCTCCCCTATACAACCGTCTTCTCCCAGCGAGGCAGAGAGGACACTACAGCAGGCATTCCTCGTCAGCCTGAAAGCCTCTACTGAACGCGATAGACTCCAGGGTGAACGCGATCGATTGCAGATACAGCAACGGAGCGAAGAAGAGCACATACGCCTGGAAATAAGACGCATTCAGATGGAAGAGAATATGGCAAGAGACCGGGCCGACGCCCAGCGCGCCGCCACCGGTGCCCAGAGAGAATCGGATCTCACCAAGCGCGAAGCCGAGCGCGACAGAGCACAAGCGCAACTAATAGAACAGCTGATCAGAAGGACAACACCCCCTCCCTCCACCAGAGGCTCCAGGAACTCGTCTAGACATCACTCCAGGGCGGCATCCCCTAGCCGAGTAAGCGACCCTGAACTTGACCAACAGACGAGGTTTATACCCCCCGCAGACCCCCTTCCCCAACCGGTCCAAGCGAGACCCAGCCACCGGGAAGGAGCAGCATACACTGCGGAGAGGCTAAATCAGAGACTACAAGCCCTGGATGACCTAACGGAAGACGAAGAGGAAGAGGAGGAGAACCACGCCCGACGACAGCACAGTACTCTACCGGACCAGGAGGTCCAGTACAGCCCAGGCTACACCCCCGCGGAGCGGCGCTACAGACCCCCGACGCTATTCACGGGTGAGCACGACGCACGACCCGCACCGAGGAACAGCACCTGGACCAGCGGGCCATGGTACACAGCCGGTACCAGCCCACGCCAAGGAGCAGGAGGAGACTCGCCTAGGAGGCCTCTCCCCCAACGCTCGCCGATGTATCAACAATCCGCGTCATACATTGGCACAACTATGGTACCAGACTTCACCCAGGAGAACCGGGCCCAGTATACGGAGCTCCGCATGTGTCTGGAGACAATGTTGGTGGATGTCATTGATGAACGCCATAAATACGCGATACTACTGAAGCATTTAAAGGTACCCCGCGCGCACAACATAGCGCTCGCCTATGCCACTTCCACGACCCCATACACCGCAGCGCTGGTAGCGTTGGACCAGAGATATGGACGTATATGGGATTACGTGATCCAGGAGATCAGGCACATCGACCGCCTACCCCCAGCAACAGACAATCGAGCACTGGACGACCTGTCCATCAGAGTGCAGTCCCTGGTAGGGATGCTGGGAGCGCAGAGGGAAAAGGGTAGGCATGAACTATACGCCAACTCAAATGTAGAGAGGATCTTGGAGAAGCTACCGCCCGCCCGACAGGAGCGCTTTAGGCGGCAGAGAGACCACCGAGACCCTAATGGCCCCGAACCGAACCTCCTCGATCTAGCCGACTTCCTGGCGAGAGAAGTCAGCAGCTTACGGCTAGATACATTCGGACGGAGCACCCCTGGCTCCAGAGAAGGAACCAGGAGACTAAATGATGGAAGAAGATCGGTGACTGTCATGCACCAATCGGAGTCAGTGCCAAGCAGTAGGAGCCACAGTACCCCCTCAAGAAAGGAGAAGTGGAAGATAGTGTGCCCCTACTGTGAGAAAGAACACTGGCTGTCACAATGTGACTCATTCCCCAAGATGAATGCGGAGGGAGCGAGTCAATGGATAAAGTCCAACAGACGCTGTTTTCGCTGTGCACGATCACACATGGCAGCCGAATGCCGCTTAAAGAAAAAGTGCAGTCGGTGCGATGGAGCCCATCTGGACATACTCCACGACAGTAACAGACGGCGGCCTCCACCCGCACCATCAAGCAGCAAAGCAAGCGTCATGTACATCGACCCCGCCAGCAGCAGCGGAGCCAGAGTGCTCTTAAAGGTAGTCCGTGTGACATTGAGCTACCAGAATAACGTCATGGACACTTACGCCGTCCTTGATGACGGGTCAGAGAAGACCCTTCTGCTCGCGTCCGCTGCGGCCCAGCTAGGGCTGCGGGGGAGCGAAAACCAAATGACAATTCGGACAATAAGAAGAGATTTGAAAACGATAAAGGGCGAGAATGTCTCATTCTCTATCGCAGCAAGCGGCCAGCCCGAGCGACGGTACAGGATTACAGACGCTTTCACCAGCCAAGAAATAGGACTCTCGCGGTACACATACCCCGTAGCCAAGCTGATGGAGAAATATGTACATCTACGCAAGCTACCGATCCCACTCATAGACGGTGCTACCCCGACACTGTTGATAGGCTCCGACCATGCAGACCTCATTGTCCCGATAGACCGGGTTCATACCGGACCCAGAGGCTGTCCTGCAGCAGTCGAGACCCGCCTAGGATGGACTCTCCAAGGCCCACTCGCCAAATCTCTCAACCGAACCACAGCCACTAGCTGTCTCCACTCCCGAGTCACAGAGGGAGACACCGCACTCCTGCAGCATGTAGAGAGGCTATGGACCTTAGAACAAATGCCCTTTAAGAACGAAAAGAAAGACATTCGCTCTAAAGACGACATCTACGCCATTAACCTCCTCGAGACGGGAACAAAGAGAGTCCCAGTCAGCGGCGTGTTGAGATACGCCACGCCACTCCTGCGGCGGGAAGGGATGCCTACCTTTCACGCAAAGAAAGACGCCACAGAGCGGTACCTACTAAACACAGAGCGGCGCTTAGCCAAGGACCCCGCCCAAGAAAGTGTATACCGCGCTGAGATTGAGAAGCTCATCACAGAGGGACACGTCACAAAGATTGACATTAAAGAGGCCGACCAGACGACTGAATCGTGGTACGTGCCCCACCACAAGGTTCATCACAACGGCAAAGACCGCATCGTGTTTAACTGCAGCTACCAGATCGGATCCCAAAATCTGAATAAAGAGCTATTGCCCGGTCCTACACTCTGCCCCTCCCTACTAGGCGTACTACTCCGCTTCCGCCAGGACAAGGTGGCTATCAGCGGGGATATCAAAGGGATGTTCCTGCAGGTGAGATTAGTAGAGGAGGACAAGCCCCTGTTGCGGTTCCTATGGAGAGAGAGGCCAGGAGATGAGCACCCAGCCATCTACCAATGGGAAGTCCTCCCTTTCGGAACTACATGCAGCCCATGCTGTGCTACATTTGCACTACAGAGACATGTCGCAGAGGACCCAGCAGCGGACGAAGAGGTCCGACACAGTGTGAAGAACAGCTTCTACGTAGATAACTGTCTACAAAGCGTTTTGACCCAGGAAGAAGCCGAGGCTCTCCTACTTAAACTCCGTGCCTCTCTGATCAAAGGCGGCTTTGATCTCAGGCAGTGGGCCAGCAGCGATCCGCACGTACTGCGCAGCCTCTCCTCCGCGGACAAGGCAGCGAGCAGCGAGACCTGGATGGCCACAATCCCAGGAGAAGCCCAAGAGATGACACTAAAACTAGTGTGGCGCTTCAAAACAGATTCGCTCCACTATAGACACAAACCCCTGACCACGGAGCAGGGAAGGTCGACGGCAATACCGACCACCAGACGGAGTGTGTACAGAACACTCGCCCGACAATATGACCCGTTAGGATGTATACTACCGTACACCACCAGGGCAAAGATGATTGTACGAGCATTGTGGGACAAGGACCAGGGCTGGGACGACCCCATTCCCGCACACCTTGCATCCACCTGGAGAGAGTGGGAGATGGAACTCCACTCACTCCCAGGCGTTAATATACGCAGAAGCTACTTCCCACCCACGGTGAGGCCAGAGACATGTAAAATGGATTTACACGTCTTCAGTGACGCCTCCGAGGTCGCCTACGGATCAGTAGCCTACTTGCGGGCCCAAGAAGAGGGGGGAGAGATCTACACAGCATTCATCCTCGCCCGCTCGAGAATAGCCCCACGCAAGCAACAGTCTATCCCACGTCTAGAGCTCTGCGCAGCCCTCGCAGGAGCGCATCTAGCCACGCTCATCCAACGTGAGCTCACCATTCCGGTGCATAGAACAATCCTGTGGTCAGATTCCACGACAGTACTCGCCTGGATCAAATCGGATTCATGCAAATACAAAGTCTTCGTGGGAGTCAGAGTCACTGAGATTCAAGAGTTAACCGGAGAGTTAACCGGAGAAGCAAACTGGCGCTATGTTGATACAAAACACAACCCAGCTGACGTCATCACCCGGGGAATGTCCCTAGATGACTTAACCCGTCATAACATCTACAGTGACGGACCAGCATTCCTCAAGCTCCCGGAAGGAGATTGGCCCACGCCCACCCCGAGGGAAGCAAGTGACGAGGAGGCTGAGAATAAGAAACCCATGTTCTGTGGATTGAGCACTGTTGTCTCCGCAGACCCCAACATAGACGATTGCATTACCATAGAGAGTGTGCAGCAACGGACATTCCTGCGGCACCACCCAGAGATTAAGTCCCCCGCTGATATGTCAGCAGCTGACTACGAGGAAGCAGAACTGCTTCTACTGCAACGAGCCCAGAGAGACTCGTTCCCCGATGAACTAGACTGTCTACAGGGAGGAAAGCCCGTCCCATCAGACAGCAGATTGATTCATCTGGCCCCCGAGAGTGACACACATACCCTCATCAGAGTGGGTGGTCGCCTGCGGAGAGCCCCCAATTTACCGGATGACATTAAGTACCCGATCGTATTGAACAGCCGACACAAGGTCACAGAGCTGATTATAAAGAAATACGACGAGGATGTACACCACGCAGGAGCAGAGAGAGTCTTCGCGGAAATCAGACGTTGTTACTGGATACTTCAAGGAAGAGAGGCGGTGCGACGCTTCCAGCGAACCTGTCTAGACTGCCGAAAGTGGCGCGCGCAGCCCAGCATACCACGGATGGCTGACCTACCTCCATGTCGCCTCCGACTCGGCGACAAGCCATTCCACTCAACAGGCATGGACTGTTTTGGCCCGCTGCACATAAAGAAAGGAAGAGGCACCGAGAAGCGGTGGGGTATTGTATTCAAATGCATGACCACCAGAGCGATACATATCGAGCTCCTTCCGACCATGAGCGCAGACTCATTCCTTATGGCCTTCCGAAGATTCACATCACGGAAAGGAAAACCGTCTACATTATTGTCCGATCACGGGACAAACTTCAAAGGCGGAGAAAGAGAGCTGAGGGAGAGCTTCCAAGCTATGGACCCAGAACTTAAGACCCACCTCGCTCCAGCCCAGATTGACTTCCAATTCAACCCCCCAAACGCACCCCACTTCGGTGGAACTTGGGAACGAGAAGTACGTTCTATAAAGACAGCCCTGTACGCAGTACTTGGGGCCCAGACTGTGGCGGAAGAAGTCCTAATGACAGTCCTCACGGAGATTGAGGGAGTATTGAACTCAAAGCCCCTCGGTTACGTCTCCAGTGATGTAGCAGATGTCGACCCAGTCACCCCCAACACCCTCCTGATGGGGCGGCTAGATCCCGCGTTACCCCAGACAATGTACCGGCCTGAAGAAGCGAACGGCCGACGAATGTAGAGGTACAGCCAAGTACTAGCCGACAAGTTTTGGAGCAGTTTCCTACTGCACTACCTACCGTCTCTACAGACCCGCCAGAAGTGGGTAAAAGAGAGAGACAATTTGACGGAAGGAACAGTCGTCATGATTATTGACCAGTCACTACCCAGAGCTATGTGGCCGGCTGGCCACGTAAGCAAAGTGATCACCGGTGCCGATGGCAAGGTCCGAGCAGCTGAAGTACTCGTCCAGGGGCGCATTTACACCCGTCCTGTGGCGAGGCTCATAGAACTGCCCCGACTCCCAGACACAATCGATGATGACCATGACCCTATGACTTTGTGAGTTGACTGACCCTTACAGCGAACCCTTGAGTGGTAGACAGTGCGGTTAATCTGTCTCTGCTTAACTAATTGGGTTGGGACCAATTAGGGGGCGGCTGTTCTGAAGGATCAGATTAAACCGAATATATATATTTATTTATATATATATATTTAATTGTATTTGTATATCCCCTGATATCCCTTGTATATTCCTTGTACAATATGCATTGAATATCCCTTCTAGTCTACTGAACATCCCATAATAGTCTCCATTCTACCATTGGACGAGACCTTGGTGCCAGGTCGCCATACCCCTCAGACCAGGTTCAATCGTACCGCTCAACATGTATGGACAAGTCCTAGTTCCGCGTAGGAATATGTCTACCGCACCACTAATGGTACTATTTGTTCATAGTGCGTATATATACTGCGCTATTAAAGTAGAACTTTCTTTTAGTCCAGTTCCTTACCCTCCAACAGAGTGACAGACGCAAAAGCCTCCCCGCGAACCACGTGTGGGCAGTAAGGCCAATTCGGCCCAGTATCGGCATTGAGACATCGTGTATATTAATATTTGAATAGTCATATTTGGCACTATATCGTCGAGTTGGACGTATTCTATTAAGCTAATAATAGTCTATTCATATGTAGTGCCTCGTGCGGTAAGAGTTCTATAGTAATCAGCACCCCCATCGTTTCGGGCATCAGCTGGACGCTTATCCAGGGTGGTTGACCCCACGTGAAGCTGCACCCGAGGAGCTCCAGGCCAGAGAGCGAGTGGACCTGTATATTGGATTATTCTACCGACGACGGCTAGCCTTCCCCGGCTTGGATTATGCTTTGAGTACTTTGATTATTCTATGGATAAAGGCCAACACTGCGGTGTGTTGGAAATACCCCCCCCGGAGAGGACGACAGGTGAGAAGACGCTCTACACGACGAGGTCGCCTCACGTCTCTCCATCGTGGACCGGAGGACGCCGGCCACAGAGAGTCCAACTGCTTTCATCTGTGGATCGAGGATCGCTGGGCACCGGGTCGCACGACTGTGGGCTCTCCCAGGATACCCTCGGCCAGACGGGATACAGCCAGACTCTACCCCCCCCCTCCAGCTGTCCTACAAGCAGTCGGAACCTTCCCCTAGTAAATCCAGCTATATAATCATTCAAGTATCATTGCTATTGTTCCCTAAATATTCCAGGTTGTATATTTGCTTCCTGCGCAATCAGAGATTGGACATTCGATATTGATCTACCTACGAATACTCATTTGCCATAAAAGTGCATACTATTTCAAATCATAAATGTAATTAAGTGATCGTTGTACATACCTTTTGCTATGTATTATTATTAAACGCAGACTTTCGACTTGGTACATTTGTGTTGGATCCGTTTCATCAGGTGGGAGTGTTTATCATAATTATTTATACCTAGTACTGGGTGGCCAGAGTCTAAAGTACAAGAGGTAGTGGTAGTAAGTATCATATCTAACCATACAGTCAGGGAATTGTACCCCTCAGTTACAGCACCCCTGTGTTCAATAAAATATTCCAGGGCACCCCTACATACGATAAAGACTTTTCCGGTCCTGTCTTTTTTGCTACAATGATGACAAAAGTGCTTGCTTTCAAAATAATGTTTATTTAAGAAACCGGGAAACACATTTGTGTGTATATGCAGGCTATATAATGCATTATTAACAGGTGTTTCAGGTCTAAATGGCTTAGTACTGTTGACATTACACTGCTTGTAGTAGTAAATCAAATAGCATATTTCTTTAAATAAAATTACAGAAAATTATCACTAAAGTGCTATCTGTTGCAGCTGCACACTTTTCCATAAAATTTGCATATTTGGATAAGTGTGACCATTTCTCAAACTGAAAATCATGTATTTTTTTTTAAATACAGAAAAGGATCACTAAAGTGCTATCTGTTGCAGCTGCACTGTTCTCCATAAAAATTGCATATTTGGATAAGTGTGACCATTTATCAAAAACAGAAAATCATGTATTTTTTTTAAATACAAAAAAGGATCACCAAGTTACCATTTCTCAAAAAATATAAATAAATACAGAAAATAAGCACTCGTTCACTCAGTGGAAATGTCTAGCTCAATGCGAGGTCTGCTGCTGCTGGCTAATAATATGGTCAATACGCAGGGAGATCTTTGACAAGGCAACACGCATGTCATCCTCAAGGCTCAACTTGGCCCTATATTTTGTTTTCAGAGCTGTCATGGATGAAAAGCCAGCTTCACACAGATATGTGTCAACACCTTAACTGCTGCATCATGAGATACTTGGTACTCAGCACCACTCTCTGAAACTAGCTCTCCAGGTGGTATCAGATGAGATTTCAATGAGTTCTTTCAAGAGTTTGGATGGAGATGTGTCAGGAAGCTTTGTCTCAATGTTGTCTGTAAAGGTTATTTTTATCCAGAGTAACTTGGTGATAATTTTCTGTGTTTTATTAACACCAAGTTTCATAATGATTTTCAGATTTTGAGAAATGGTCAAACTTATCCAAATATGGTATTTTCATGGAAAACAGTGCAGCTGCAACAGATAGCACTTTAGTGTTAATTTTTTTTTATCTACTTTTTCTCCCCATTTTCTATTTTTCTCCCTTCCCCAATTTCGTATTGTCCAATTCTACCCTCCCCTGTCTCGAACGCTGTTGGCCATGCCTCCCACAAGCCGGCTGCAATGTGGACGAAGCCTTGCATCACGTGTCCCCTCCGGTACTCGAGAAGGCAGCCGTCGCATCTTTTCACCTGAACAGCGCGATCTCTCAGCGGCGAGGGTCTGCGTGAGAGGGACACGCCGCCCTCGTTGCTTCCTGATTCTACTGTGCAGGCGCGCCAACCGACCTGTAGGAGTCGCTGTCCACAACGTCCGATCCCCACCCACCAGCTTCCCACCCCCTAATACTACCAATTGTATTAGTATGAAAGACGAGGCAAGCTGGTAGCAACGCCGAGAGCTGGGCTCGAACCCAGCATCTCCTGCGTTGGTGGCGAGCGCCTTGCCCACTGTGCCACCTAGCCGCCCTTTAGTGATACATTTCTGTAATCCAAAAAGAATAAAAAAAATAAAATAAAAAATAATCTCAAGGCACCCCTGGCAGCTCTCTGCGGCACCCCTGTTGAGAACCGCTGGCCTATAGGATGTGTTTTGTTTGTTTGTAGGCTACTTTTCTTTTATACAGAATGTTATATTATGTGAACTGTTCCGTTGTGTGAACTCCAATGATGATAGGCTATAACGTTCTACAATATACCTTCATGTTACAAAAAATACACAGCCACTTGTTTGTATTTGTCAATGATGTTTAAATCAGATGTATATTATTATACAGTTCCTACTGACCCTACTGTTTAAATCAGATGAATCTTTATACAGAAAGTTCCTACTGACCTATACTGTTTACAAAAGATGCCTGAAAAAATAAACATTTAAAAAAGTGGCCGCGATGTCTATCCCATGTCACTCTATTATTGATTTAGGGGAGGGGGCGGAGCCCCATGGTCCGACCTGCGGGGGAGCCCTGACATATTGCGCAACGCCACTGTATATACTGTACATACTGATGATATATACTGTACATATTGATAATATACTGATTAGCGGATTGGTTCAATTCAGTAATTTCAGTAGGCAAACCTTTACTACGATTTTATCATGTGTGCATGCATTAATGAATTAATCAGAGGTCCACAATGGAAATAAGCCTTTTGGCTTCATTGTGTTTTTATTAACCTCAATGATTTCTTTTTAAATGTATGTATGTATTCCCGCTGGGCAGTTTTATATGTATCTTTTATGAATGATCAAATAAATTCAATCAATCAATCAAATTGTGGGTTCAATTTATATTTTGAATAGATTGATTTGATGCCAAAATGGGGACTGTTATGGGACTGTTATGGGGACTGTTATGGCGACTGTTATGGGGACTGTTATGGGGACTGTTATGGGGACTGTTATGGGGAATGTTATGGGGACTCTTATGGGACTGTTATGGGGACTGTTATGGGGACTCTTATGGGACTGTTATGGGGACTGTTATGGGACTGTTATGGGGACTCTTATGGGACTGTTATGGGGACTGTTATGGGACTGTTATGGGGACTGTTATGGGAATTGTTATGGGGACTGTTATGGGGACTGTTATGGGGACTGTTATGGGACTGTTATGGGGACTGTTATGGGACTGTTATGGGAACTGTTATGGGGACTGTTATGGGAACTGTTATGGGAACTGTTATGGGACTGTTATGGGGACTGTTATGGGACTGTTATGGGACTGTTATGGGACTGTTATGGGACTGTTATGGGGACTGTTATGGGAACTCTTATGGGACTGTTATGGGGACTGTTATGGGGACTGTTATGGGACTGTTATGGGAACTGTTATGGGACTGTTATGGGACTGTTATGGGACTGTTATGGGGACTGTTATGGGACTGTTATGGGGACTGTTATGGGAACTGTTATGGGAACTGTTATGGGACTGTTATGGGGACTGTTATGGGACTGTTATGGGGACTGTTATGGGGACTGTTATGGGAACTGTTATGGGACTGTTATGGGAACTGTTATGGGAACTGTTATGGGACTGTTATGGGACTGTTATGGGGACTGTTATGGGAACTGTTATGGGGACTGTTATGGGGACTGTTATGGGGACTGTTATGGGACTGTTATGGGGACTGTTATGGGGACTGTTATGGGACTGTTATGGGACTGTTATGGGGACTGTTATGGGGACTGTTATGGGAACTGTTATGGGGACTGTTATGGGGACTGTTATGGGACTGTTATGGGAACTGTTATGGGGACTGTTATGGGGACTGTTATGGGACTGTTATGGGACTGTTATGGGGACTGTTATGGGACTGTTATGGGGACTGTAATGGGGACTGTTATGGGACTGTTATGGGGACTGTTATGGGGACTGTTATGGGGACTGTTATGGGGACTGTTATGGGAACTGTTATGGGGACTGTTATGGGACTGTTATGGGGACTGTTATGGGACTGTTATGGGGACTGTTATGGGGACTGTTATGGGACTCTTATGGGGCTGTTATGGGACTGTTATGGGGACTGTTATGGGGACTGTTATGGGACTGTTATGGGGACTGTTATGGGGCTGTTATGGGACTGTTATGGGACTGTTATGGGGACTGTTATGGGGCTGTTATGGGGACTGTTATGGGGACTGTTATGGGAACTGTTATGGGGCTGTTATGGGACTGTTATGGGGACTGTTATGGGAACTGTTATGGGAACTGTTATGGGAACTGTTATGGGGACTGTTATGGGACTGTTATGGGGACTGTTATGGGACTGTTATGGGAACTGTTATGCGGCTGTTATGGGACTGTTATGGGGACTGTTATGGGAACTGGTATGGGGCTGTTATGGGACTGTTATGGGGACTGTAATGGGGACTGTTATGGGACTGTTATGGGGACTGTTATGGTGACTGTTATGGGGACTGTTATGGGGACTGTTATGGGGACTGTTATGGGGACTGTTATGGTGACTGTTATGGAACTGTTATGGGGACTGTTATGGGGACTGTTATGGGGACTGTTATGGGGACTGTTATGGGAACTGTTATGGGGACTGTTATGGGGACTGTTATGGGGACTGTTATGGGACTGTTATGGGGACTGTTATGGGGACTGTTATGGGACTGTTATGGGACTGTTATGGGGACTGTTATGGGGACTGTTATGGGGACTGTTATGGGGACTGTTATGGGGACTGTTATGGGACTGTTATGGGAACTGTTATGGGGACTGTTATGGGGACTGTTATGGGGACTGTTATGGGACTGTTATGGGGACTGTTATGGGGACTGTTATGGGACTGTTATGGGGACTGCCATTGTGTTCCAACAAACTGTTGACACACCGTCTTAATGTCACCAATCTTGTCCCCGTCCTCAGGTCCTGCAGAACATGGTCCACTGCGCCGACCTGAGCAACCCCACCAAGCCCTTACAGCTGTACCGCCAGTGGACCGACCGCATCATGGAGGAGTTCTTCTGCCAGGGCGACCGGGAGAGGGAGCGAGGCACGGAGATCAGCCCCATGTGTGACAAACACAACGCCTCCGTGGAGAAGAACCAGGTCTCTCTCTCTCTCTCTTCTTCTCTCCAAAACTAACCTGATGCTGCTGAACCTCTCTCTTCTTCTTCTTCTTCTTCTTCTTCTTCTTCTTCTTCTTCTTCTTCTTCTTCTTCTTCTTCTTCTTCTTCTTCTTCTTCTTCTTCTTCTTCTTCTTCTTCTTCTTCTTCTTCTTCTTCTTCTTCTTCTTCTTCTTCTTCTTCTTCTTCTTCTTCTTCTTCTTCTTCTTCTTCTTCTCTCCCAAACTAACCTGCTGAACCTCTAACTCCTATTTGGGGCGACAGTGACGGAAGGTAGAGCGCTCGTCTGGTAGTCCGAAGGTTCCCAGTTCGATTCCCGCTCCTCTGATTTCATTATTTTATTTTTTATTTGTCTCAAACATAGAAACATAAAACAAGTTTAAAAAACAAAAAGGTAAATAGTCAAAGACTATTTCCATACAATAAGTGTTCGAGAAGGAACAGGGGGAAGTAAAACAACTTATCAAGCCCTGCCCCTTCCTTACAATATTTGACATTATAATTTAATAAAAATAAAAATAATACAACAAATAATAAAAAATAAAATAAAAGTACAGTTTTTTTTATATCCATATCCAAATGATAAAAAATAATAGGCAGTCACATTACTGCTCAAGCTTCTCTCTCCCTCCCAGACAGCGTGTCGAAGTGTCCTTGAGCAAGACACTTAACCCCTAACTGCTCCCGATGAGCAGGTCGGCACCTCGCACGGTCGCCTCCGTGGTCGGTGTGTGAATGTGTGAGTGAACGGGTGAATGTGACGCATAAGTTGTAAAGCACTTTGGATAAAAGCTGTTATATAAATGCACCATGTTTCTAGGACATGTTCTCACTCCTCTCTCCATGTTCTCACTCCTCTCTCCATGTTCTCACTCCTCTCTCCATGTTGTCACTCCTCTCTCCATGTTCTCACTCCTCTCTCCATGTTCTCACTCATCTCTCCATGTTGTCACTCCTCTCTCCATGTTGTCACTCCTCTCTCCATGTTGTCACTCCTCTCTCCATGTTCTCACTCCTCTCTCCATGTCCTCACTCCTCTCTCCATGTTCTCACTCCTCTCTCCATGTTCTCACTCCTCTCTCCATGTTCTCACTCCTCTCTCCATGTTCTCACTCCTCCCTCCATGTTCTCACTCCTCTCTCCATGTTGTCACTCCTCCCTCCATGTTCTCACTCCTCCCTCCATGTTCTCACTCCTCTCTCCATGTTGTCACTCCTCTCTCCATGTTCTCACTCCTCTCTCCATGTTCTCACTCCTCCCTCCATGTTCTCACTCCTCTCTCCATGTTCTCACTCCTCTCTCCATGTTCTCACTCCCCACTCCATGTTGTCACTCCTCTCTCCATGTTCTCACTCCTCTCTCCATGTTCTCACTCCTCTCTCCATGTTGTCACTCCTCTCTCCATGTTCTCACTCCTCTCTCCATGTTCTCACTCCTCTCTCCATGTTCTCACTCCTCTCTCCATGTTCTCACTCTGCCCTCCATGTTCTCACTCCTCCCTCCATGTTCTCACTCCTCTCTCCATGTTCTCACTCTACCCTCCATGTTCTCACTCCTCTCTCCATGTTCTCACTCCTCTCTCCATGTTGTCACTCCTCTCTCCATGTTCTCACTCCTCTCTCCATGTTGTCACTCCTCTCTCCATGTTCTCACTCCTCCCTCCATGTTGTCACTCCTCTCCATGTTCTCACTCCTCCCTCCATGGTCTCACTCCTCTCTCCATGTTCTCACTCCTCTCTCCATGTTCTCACTCCTCTCTCCATGTTCTCACTCCGCTCTCCATGTTCTCACTCCTCTCTCCATGTTCTCACTCCTCTCTCCATGTTCTCACTCCGCTCTCCATGTTCTCACTCTTCTCTCCATGTTCTCACTCCTCTCTCCATGTTCTCACTCCTCTCTCCATGTTCTCACTCCTCTCTACATGTTCTCACTCCGCTCTCCATGTTCTCACTCCTCTCTCCATGTTCTCACTCCTCTCTCCATGTTCTCACTCCGCTCTCCTCTCTCCATGTTCTCACTCCTCTCTCCATGTTCTCACTCCGCTCTCCTCTCTCCATGTTCTCACTCCGCTCTCCTCTCTCCATGTTCTCACTCCTCTCTCCATGTTCTCACTCCTCTCTCCATGTTCTCACTCCTCTCTCCATGTTGTCACTCCTCTCTCCATGTTCTCACTCCTCTCTCCATGTTCTCACTCCTCTCTCCATGTTCTCACTCCTCTCTCCATGTTGTCACTCCTCTCTCCATGTTGTCACTCCTCTCTCCATGTTCTCACTCCTCTCTCCATGTTCTCACTCCTCTCTCCATGTTCTCACTCCTCTCTCCATGTTCTCACTCCTCTCTCCATGTTCTCACTCCTCTCTCCATGTTGTCACTCCGCTCTCCTCTCTCCACACAGGTGGGCTTCATCGACTACATCGTGCACCCCCTGTGGGAGACGTGGGCCGACCTGGTGCACCCTGACGCCCAGGACATCCTAGACACGCTGGAGGACAACAGGGAGTGGTACCAGAGCACCATCCCCCAGAGCCCCTCGCCGACGCCGGACGACCCGGAGGACGGCAGCCGGCCCCCCGGAGGGGACAAGTTCCAGTTCGAGCTGACCCTGGAGGAGGACGGCGAGTCGGACGCAGAGAAGGACAGCGGTAGCCAGCCGGAGGAGGAGGAGGAGGAGGAGGAGGAGGAGGGGGAGGAGGAGGAGGAAGAGAACAGCTGTAGTGACTCCAGAACTCTCTGCACGCAGGACTCGGAGTTGACGCAGGTCCCCCTGGAGGAGGAAGAGGCCGAGGAGGCGGCGGAGGACGGGGGGGGGGAGGTGGGCGTTCCCAGAGAACCGAGCATGGCGGAGTTGGAGGAGGAGGAAGAGGAGGAGGAGGGAGCAGGGGAGGAGGTGGCGGCGGTGGAGGAGGAGCAGAGAGCGGCTGACACATAGCAGCGGAGCGGGCGTGGCCGTGCGGGTCGGCGTCCATTTTCAGAGAGACTCATCGCGTTCCACAGAAAGGGACGAAGCGAAGATGCTAACAGCGTTAGCTTCTGAACGTCGGTGTCGGCGATGCCATGTCGGGCGTTTTCCAAAGCGCAAGCTGCACTCCTCAGTGGCCACGCCCCCGCCTCCCTCCCTCCCTCCCTCCCTCCATCCCGCCCTCCCTCCCTCCCTCCATCCCGCCCTCCCTCTCTCCCTCCCTCCCTCTGTCCTCCCTCCTCACGCCCCTCGGCCTGGGGGATAACACACACAGACCCTGGGTTGCTAATGAAGCTCCATGTTTTTGCACTCAGGAAATTCTAAATTCAGTCAACTTTCTCTCACCTCCTCCTTTACTTAAGCTTTCCGGTTCATTCTGTATTTTCTTTGGGGGGGAGGGGGGGGTGTTGTGCTCGGTCTCGTTCAGAGGTGACACGGAGGTGAACTCCACCCGCTCCTACTTCCTCGCTCTTCCGCTCTCTCTCCGCCTAGTTCCTGTCGGAGCGGGAAGTAAACAGGAAGTAAACAGGAAGTGCTCGCCGGCTTATAAACTCGTTAAGGGTGAGACCAGATGCTTGTGAACAGTCTCCGCTGTAGCGCAGAGAGACGCTGAAGGAGACGGACGGGAGACCAGTGCTCCGAGGCCCGGCGGACGCGGAGGACGAGATGGACAAAGACATAATACACGTTGTGACGAATTCAAAGAGACTTTTTAGTTTTTTTTCTAAAAGTTTCAAGTCTTCCTTGACACTAGACTGGTAGAAAGCAAACAGTGGGATGAAAACACGCTGTTTCGAAAAAATGCTCTGTTTTTTTGGTATTGTATGTAAAATGGAGATCTTTTTTGTAGATTTTACTCTTGTTAATGGAGAGAACGGGGGGTGGGGGAGTATGCAGAGGAAGATGTTATATTTAAAAATAATCTTCTTCGGCATCCACTGCAACCATTGTTATTTTGAGATAAGAAAGAAATGCTATTTTATTATTTCACGTCTTGGGGCCGGGCGGGGGGCGGGGGGGGGGGGGGGGTGGTCTTTCTGGGAATGTGTGTTTGCTGATTGATCCTGATTTGCCTTTGGAACACTCACTGCTCTGCTCCTCTCTGTAAACCTTGTTTTGCTGTCCTCTCATCTCGTGGGTATCTGAGTCACAGGGGGTCATCTATCCGGAGAGGATCCACAACATATAAATGCTGCAACGATGAAACCCTGTTCAATAACACAACACTTCATCAATAACCCTGTTCAATAACACAACACTGCATCAATAACCCCGTTCAATAACACAACACTGCATCAATAACCCCGTTCAATAACACAACACTTCATCAATAACCCCGTTCAATAACACAACACTTCATCAATAACCCCGTTCAATAACACAACACTGCATCAATAACCCCGTTCAATAACACAACACTGCATCAATAACCCCGTTCAATAACACAACACTTCATCAATAACCCCGTTCAATAACACAACACTGCATCAATAACCCCGTTCAATAACACACCACTGCATCAACAACCCCGTTCAATAACACAACACTTCATCAATAACCCAGTTCAATAACACAACACTTCATCAATAACCCTGTTCAATAACACAACACTGCATCAACAACCCCGTTCAATAACACAACACTTCATCAATAACCCCGTTCAATAACACAACACTGCATCAATAACCCCGTTCAATAACACAACACTGCATCAATAACCCCGTTCAATAACACAACACTTCATCAATAACCCCGTTCAATAACACAACACTGCATCAATAACCCCGTTCAATAACACACCACTGCATCAACAACCCCGTTTAATAACACAACACTTCATCAATAACCCCGTTCAATAACACAACACTTCATCAATAACCCCGTTCAATAACACAACACTGCATCAACAACCCCGTTCAATAACACAACACTGCATCAACAACCCTGTTCAATAACACAACACTGCATCAATATCATTTTCTGATATAGTGATTTTTTACATTCATAAGCTGCGGACAGCAATCAAACCAGACTCACTCTGTGTGGTTCATTAGCAGGAAGTTGGCCTGCGTGGTTTCACTCTGTGTGGTTAACCCTGTCACTGCCACACGACAGAAGGTTAACCCTTTACTATCACACAACCGACGGCGATGCTCCATCATTAGCATCATCGTCGGTTGTGTGATAGTAAAGGGCTAACCTTCTGTATTGTCACAGTGAAAGGGTTAACCGGCTGACGTGTGGCAGTGAAAGGGTTAACGCCAGGCGGTAGGTACATCTCTAGAGGCCAGGCGCTACATCTCTAGACGGGTCTTCTTGAGTGACTCCGTCTCAGCGCTTTGGCCCTTTGTGTCGATGAAACGGCATCAGCTGACGTCAAGGAGGCTGTTCCATAGCAGCAGTTTATCAATCTGTCACTTGTACAAAGTGTCACTCGTACAATCTGTCACTCGTACAAAGTGTCACTCGTACAATCTGTCACTCGTACAAAGTGTCCCTCATACAAAGTGTCAACCATACAAACAAAGTGTCACTCGTACAAAGTGTCCCTCATACAAAGTGTCAACCATACAAACAAAGTGTCACTCGTACAAAGTGTCCCTCATACAAAGTGTCAGCCATACAAACAAAGTGTCCCTCATACAAAGTGTCAGCCATACAAACAAAGTGTCCCTCATACAAAGTGTCAGCCATACAAACAAAGTGTCCCTCATACAAAGTGTCAGCCATACAAACAAAGTGTCCCTCATACAAAGTGTCAGCCATACAAACAAAGTGTCACTCGTACAAAGTGTCACTTGTACAATCTGTCAGTCATACAATCTGTCCCTCATACAAAGTTTCACTCATACAGCCGCTGAAACCCCACGTTGGTTTATTGACATACACTTTGCAAAATTGCCTTTCAGTGTTTTAAATTTATTTATTTATTTTTGTTCTCACTTTTTCTGTATTTTTGCTCCCATCCCAATTTAGTCGTTATGCCATTTCCCTTCCTGGTCGTTGCGCGCATTGCCCCACTGTCGGCCTACGGAGGGTGTAGAACTACCACATGCCTCCTCCGATACATGTGGAGTCAGCCAGCCGCTTCTTTTCACCTGACAGCGAGGACTCTCACTGGGGGAATGTAACGCGTGCAGAGGTTCACGCTATTTCCCACCGATCCCCTCCCTGCTGAACAGGCGCCCCGACCGACCAGTAGGAACCGCAGTTTACAACGACCAGGACATACACCCCGCCGGCTTCCCACCCGCTAACACTGCCAATTGTGTTCGTAGGGACGACTGACCAAGCCCGAGGTACCGCTGACAGCTGGATTCGATCCCAGAGTCTCTGCGGTGGTAGGCGAGTGCATTCTCCACTGCACTACCCAGCCGCGCCGTTTAAAAAAATATGTATTTCATCGTACAGGATCTCACTCCGGACAATCACCTGCGTATTACTTTCCTCTTGATGGTTCATGTTCCATTGAAAAGGTCGCATACAGGTCACATACAGGTCACATACAGGTCACATACAGGTCACATACAGGTCACATACAGGTCACATACAGGTCACATACAGGTCACATACAGGTCACATACAGGTCAAATACAGGTCACATACAGGTCACATACAGGTCACATACAGGTCACATACAGGTCACATACAGGTCACATACAGGTCACATACAGGTCACATACAGGTCATATACAGGTCACATACAGGTCACATACAGCCGCAACGTGGATACCTAGAAACAAGCGAGTACACCCCTCCCACGAGTACACCACCACCCCACGAGTACACCACCCCTCCAAGTACACCACCCCTCCCACGAGTACACCACCCCTCCCACGAGTACACCACCCCTCCAAGTACACCACCCCTCCAAGTACACCACCCCTCCAAGTACACCACCCCTCCAAGTACACCACCCCACGAGTACACCACCCCTCCAAGTACACCACCCCACGAGTACACCACCCCTCCAAGTACACCACCCCTCCAAGTACACCACCCCACGAGTACACCACCCCTCCAAGTACACCACCCCTCCAAGTACACCACCCCTCCAAGTACACCACCCTGTGAGTACACCACCCCTCCAAGTACACCACCCCTCCAAGTACACCACCCCTCCCACGAGTACACCACCCTGTGAGTACACCACCCCACAAGTACACCACCCCTCCAAGTACACCACCCCACGAGTACACCACCCCTCCCACAAGTACACCACCCCTCGGCTATCGGAGAAAACACTGTTAATCGGAGTTAGCGGCTCAGTAAGTAAAACGTTCTGGTTTTCATTTCACCTGCAATATCCAGAGGGACGTTCACCGGAGGCGTCTCTCTGTCCCTCGTTTGTTGTCCTCTATTTGCCAAACGCTCTCTTCTCTCCGCTGAACCCGTGCGGTGAGACAAAGGGGCTCCTTTGTGAAGGGGTTTTTATTGTTTGTTTGATGCTTTATTTATTTAAAGTGGTAATGCTCTCTGTGAGATGTGTGGGTATAATGCGTTATGAACGTGTACCCGCCACACGGCCCGTTGTCGCAGACGCTAACGGCTAACTGTACAGTGTGAGGTGTGACAGCGAGCTTTTATAAAGGAGCATGCGTGCCGTTACAGACGCTAACAGCTAAGCTAACTGTACCGTGTGAGGTGTGACAGCGAGCTTTTATAAAGGAGCCTGCGTGCTGTCACAGACGCTAACAGCTAAGCTAACAGCTAACTGTACCGCGTGAGGTGTGACAACGAGCTTTTATAAAGGAGCCTGCGCGCTGTCACAGACACTAACAGCTAAGCTAACAGCTAACTGTACCGTGTGAGGTGTGACAGCGAGCTTTTATAAAGGAGCCTGCGCGCTGTCACAGACGCTAACAGCTAAGCTAACAGCTAACTGTACCGTGTGAGGTGTGACAGCGAGCATTTATAAAGGCATTGTAGACACACGGCTGGTTACTGATGGAGTGTTGCCACCTAGAGGCTCTTTATGTTACTGATTTTGCCATCCTTATGAGAACAGCACTGTAGAACACACAGCCATCCTTATGAGGACAGCACTGTAGAACACACACAGCCATCCTTATGAGAACAGCACTGTAGAACACACAGCCATCTTTATGAGGACAGCACTGTAGAACACACAGCCATCCTTATGAGGACAGCACTGTAGAACACACACAGCCTGTAGGAAAAAAACACTTATTTGTGGATTCTTCTCGATAGAGCAAGTCTGGCGATACGACGTCGACGAGAACAAAAAAAAATATTTCAGATGGAACAGAGATGAACAGAAAGTGTCCACAAAGAGAAGAGACTTGAATCTGGCTTTTTAAAGTAATACGTATTATTATTATTATTGTGATGGGGGGAGGGAGAACATTTTATTTTTTATTATTTAATTTCTCGTGCCATGTTTATTTTCTCTCTTTTACTTTTCCTCACCAGGTGACCTTACCTGTTTTTAATGTCGTCGTCTTTTTTTTCTTCTCATTTTGTCTCTGTTTACAGACCGTGTATTTATTAAGCTGTACATATTGTAATGTTTCACAATGTAAATGAACAGATTCATACTCTTATCATCCCTTATGGCGATGGTGTTGCTGTATTTGGAAAAACTCTTGTTGAGAGAATGTTTATTATTACTTATCCAATGTATTAAAAAAAATGCTCTTCTGTATAAAACCATAAACGTGGATAAAACATGATACAACACATCACCTTAAAGCTGCTTCATTGGGGTCGTGGGGACCAGGGAATGCAGAACCTATAGAAGGAGAGAGAACATGAACAGAAGCCCCACTGGTGCCTGGCTCCAGGGCTGTGTCTTTAAAGAATAGTGTATTTACAGTGTGGCTGTTTGGATCGCGGAATGAGGGAATGTGTGTTTTCTGTGTGTCATGTTTTCCTACATACAGTGTCAGCGCAGGGTGTTTGAATACATCTGTTCCCTCAGCGCTCATCCAAACTAGTAAGTGCTACATGGCGCTGCCCGTATGAACCCATGGGCTGCTGAACGCGGCTGTGTGTAGTGAGTGCTACATGGCGCTGCCCGTATGAACCCATGGGCTGCTGAACGCGGCTGTGTGTAGTGAGTGCTACATGGCGCTGCCCGTATGAACCCATGGGCTGCTGAACGCGGCTGTGTGTAGTGAGTGCTACATGGCGCTGCCCGTATGAACCCACGTGCTGCTGAACACGGCTGTGTGTAGTGAGTGCTACATGGCGCTGCCCGTATGAACCCACGGGCTGCTGAACGCGGCTGTGTGTAGTGAGTGCTACATGGCGCTGCCCGTATGAACCCATGGGCTGCTGAACGCGGCTGTGTGTAGTGAGTGCTACATGGCGCTGCCCGTATGAACCCATGGGCTGCTGAACGCTGCTGTGTGTAGTGAGTGCTACATGGCGCTGCCCGTATGAACCCACGGGCTGCTGAACGCGGCTGTGTATAGTGAGTGCTACATGGCGTTGCCCGTATGAACCCACGGGCTGCTGAAAGCCTAACCCTGTGTGGCCTTCATAGTCCCCCCCTCCTCTGTGCAGGAAGAGCCACAGCTCTGGTGATTCTCTCCCAGTATGTAAAACACCCTGCAATACCTGAACTTCACACACAGCTGCTGCAGACAATAGTTTGGCTCTTCCGTCATTTTAAACATAAACAAGACTAGGCTTCCCTTTTGAAACAACATCAATTAAATTACAGAAATACTATGTCTTATGTTAACAACTAAAATGTGTGGGGGGGGGGCTGTTAGACAATAATAGTGTGCCTTTTGTACACACATACTGTAGATTTGAGCAGCCCTGGACCAAACCTGATGGTGGCTATTATTATTATTATTATTATTATTATTATTATTATTATTATTATTATTATTATTATTATTATTATTATTATTATTATTATTATTATTATTATTATTATTATTATTATTATTATTATTATTATTATTATTATTATTATTATAATCTCTCAACTCCTTTATTTATATTAGATCTGCCCATCTTGTCAGAAAGGTCCTCGTGTCATTGAAGAGCTCCTTCCAACTCATTGTCACTTTGGGCAACTACTGGTCACACACTCAACCTCAAGTCATCAGCGTAGAGGGACACCATACTGTACCTTTTATATGGTCACACACTCAACCTCAAGTCATCAGCGTAGAGGGACACCATGCCTTTGATATGCAACATATGAAATAAAAGCATGGGTTGATTCTGCCTGCAGCTATGTGTGACTTTATTTCTAGTCATGTTTGCGGAAATCTATATTATTAGCATCAGCAGTACAATGACACTAAATGCTCCCACATAGTCGTGCGGAACGTATGCGGAACGGACTCTGCAGAGGTCCGCGCGTACTCAAAGCGCACTCTAAGCGCACTCAAAGCGTACTCAAAGCGTACTCAAAGCGTACTCTAAGCGCACTCTAAGCGCACTCAAAGCGTACTCAAAGCGCACTCTATGCGTACTCTAAGCGCACTCAAAGTGGACTCAAAGCGTACTCAAAACACACTCTAAGCGCACTCAAAGCGCACTCTAAGCGCACTCTAAGCGCACTCTAAGCGCACTCAACTGAACTTATAATCAAATATAATAATCATTCAGATAACCTACATTAACTTATAATCATGTAGATAACCTACATGAATTTATAATAATCATGTGATACACAGGTGTGAGAAAACATAGGATTTATTTATTTAGGGGATTATTATAAATGTACAGGTAATTACAGTACCTCTCACTCTGCCTACTTGACATAATTTGATAATTTTTCTCCAAACTCCTGATAACTGAAACGCTACATCCACAACAAAAAAATACCTCTTTTACAAATCTTATTTGCACGCCAAAGATGCAGGCGTTATCGTTTCTCTCGACTATTAACCCACAACGTTATAGGATGTGGGACTTAACACGTTGGTCTGTGAGACCGCGTTCTCTCGTTTCAACAAGTGTTGTACCTGTTCACCACCACACAGGCAAAACACGGAGTTCGCTTGGATGTCATTTTGATTACTCTTCGGCGTGTGTCCCGAGGAATCACATCTCGTCCATACAGTGGTATGTCCGTCGTAGGGGCGAGTCTCCGAGCAAAGCTCTTTTCTTCGTCGAAGCGTAAGTGGATATTTCCATCTCATTCACTGTCGTTGCTGTCGCTGTCCGAATACGCCCCGAGGAGGCTGAGAGACGACGCCTTCTGTGGGACGATGGGTTTGGCAGAGTTAGCCGCCACCACGCTGGAATATCTACGGTGAGATTTACAGGGTCATTAATGCAGTTAAGGACTAAGTATTTCATGAGGCAGGCGAACTGGAGGCCGAAACGCCTGAATGACCCCGTTTCCCTGACCTGTACTTGTACCTGGCCAAATGATCACTGAGTTGTTAATTAATAGTTATGGAACCCGTTCTAGTGACTAGCTGGTCATTAAGGTCCCCGAGTTTGCTCGGAACAGAGTAAATCTGCATTTTGCTATGATGCCCCTCTAGCTCATGATGAACTCCAACAGTCCTTAAAGCTTGAGATTCTCTCCTCTGTTGCAGAGTTTAAAACCTTAATCTCCAACCTTTGTCAATCAAGTTGTTTTAATTGATTGTTATCCTAACTTGTCTTATTGTTATGATTTTATATGCTGTGTGATTTTATACGCTTTCTTTTGCTTAACTCTATATGTACACTCGACATGACTATAAATTAGGGAAACATCCGTTTCCTTTAGAGTTTAAATAAAGGTTTGAAATTAAATTAAATTAAAATGTCCCACGCTTTATCTTGACCAGCTACTACAACTTATAGGTGCTATAGATAACATTCAGCCACTAGATGTCGCACTAGAGCACCAGCTCGTCACGTCACTTATCCAATCAGGTGCATTCCACATGGGGAAATGGGAAGTAGGGAGGGATGTTATTCAACGCATGCTGGACCCATAGATATATATAGATGGCTGGACCCGTTCCACTGGCTGTTCGCAGCGTCCCTTCCCATGGTGCACTTTGTGGCTGCTACACTCTTCTACATTGGAAATAAATTGAATGCAGTGCCGCTGCTAGACTGGTAAGTTGCTTGGGTCATGCTTTGTGGACAGTTTTATTAAGGTTTGATTTGTCTTGGATTATTACCCAGCAAGACATCATCAAACTTTTGTAGTTTGTTTAGCTTTAGAGCTCTAACCTAGATGGACCCCTTCTTCACAGAGGGGAAAAATAAGCTCAAAGAAAATAAATATAAAGTCTAACAAAAATGATTATCTTGTATTATAAGTTCAGGTTATCTACACACAACTGCCATGAGCCAATGAGGCGATTGAATGTTATTTAGATATATTTTAAGTTGATGTAGGTTATCTGGGGAGCATGTCTATGTTCCCCGGGTCCTATGTTCCCCGGTAGCGATAGATAGTCAGACCACCAGCCCTGATTCCAAACTCTAACCTTAACCAACTTCGAAAAAGGGCCTAAGCATAACCAGTTAGAAACAAGGCGGCAAACTCTACGGCGACGCTAATATCGCGGGCGCGATAGAATGACGTCATTGTTTGACCTGATCTGCCTGGGAATTGTAGTCTTTTTCCAGGTTTTTTTTTTATGTAGGAAGTTACTTTAGACCGGAAGTTACACTCTACTTTTTATTTGGTGTTGATAAAACAATAAATAACTGAACCAGGATCATTTCAATGCTAAATAAACCTTTACGCATGCGTAAAATGTGCCAGATTTAATTTTACAGGCGTTGCATTTTTATCAATATCTTGGCCATTTCTTGTGCTAGAATCAAACGAAAAAAACTGGACGGAAGTGCCGAGAGAGGCGCAAGTTGACTGCAAGAAAAGAAGAGTAGAAGAAGAACAAAAGTGAGAGAGAATCCATTCACAAGATAATTTCTGAGGAACAGCCACGTTTTTCCAGCCAGCAAAACTTTAGCTTTAGTAGTTCGACTTATAACAGTAGTAGTAGCAGTAGTAGTAGCAGTAAATGACCAAGTATGGCTTTGTCAGTATTCCAATGTACAGTGTACAGTGTCCCCCCCCCCTACCCTAATGCCCCCCCCCCTCCAATGTACAGCCCCCACCCACCAACCCCACCCCACCCACCCAACCTCCTCCAATGTACAGTTTCTACGTCAAATGTATACACTCTTTTTCTGGACACTTTTTGTATCACAAACAGTACTGTATTTGCAAATCTGATATGTCATAAATGTATAGATGTAGCAGTACTGTCTATCTGTATGTCATGTGTGTCATATATGTTATGATGAATTGAAAATGGGGGACCCTGATGTAAACAAGACGAAAGTCTTTCTCTGGTCTGCATCCCCTTAACAATTGTATGTATTGAGCTGTACTGTACTGTACCCATTCAGCAATCTGTTAATAAACTTATCAATCAATCAATCAATCAATCAATCAAGCAGTAATAGTAGTAGTAGTAGTAGCAGTAGTAGTAGTAGTAGTAGTAGTAGTAGTAGTAGTAGTAGTAGTAGTAGTAGTAGTAGTAGTAGTAGTAGTACTGTAGTAGTAGTAGTAGTAGTAGTAGTAGTAGTAGTAGTAGTAGTAGTAGTAGTAGTAGTAGTAGTAGTAGTAGTACTGTAGTAGTAGTAGTAGTAGTAGTAGTAGTAGTAGTAGTAGTAGTAGTAGTAGTAGTACTGTAGTAGTAGTAGTAGTAGTAGTAGTAGTACTGTAGTAGTAGTAGTAGTAGTAGTAGTAGTAGTAGTAGTAGTAGTAGTAGTAGTAGTAGTAGTAGTAGTAGTAGTAGTACTGTAGTAGTAGTAGTAGTAGTAGTAGTAGTAGTAGTAGTAGTAGTAGTAGTAGTAGTAGTAGTAGTACTGTAGTAGTAGTAGTAGTAGTAGTAGTAGTAGTAGTAGTAGTAGTAGTAGTAGTAGTAGTAGTAGTAGTAGTACTGTAGTAGTAGTAGTAGTAGTAGTAGTAGTAGTAGTAGTAGTAGTAGTAGTAGTACTGTAGTAGTAGTAGTAGTAGTAGTAGTAGTAGTAGTAGTAGTAGTAGTAGTAGTAGTAGTAGTAGTAGTAGTACTGTAGTAGTAGTAGTAGTAGTAGTAGTAGTAGTAGTAGTAGTAGTAGTAGTAGTAGTAGTACTGTAGTAGTAGTAGTAGTAGTAGTAGTAGTAGTAGTAGTAGTAGTAGTAGTAGTAGTAGTAGTAGTAGTAGTAGTAGTAGTAGTACTGTAGTAGTAGTAGTAGTAGTAGTAGTAGTAGTAGTAGTAGTAGTAGTAGTAGTAGTAGTAGTAGTAGTAGTAGTAGTAGTAGTACTGTAGTAGTAGTAGTAGTAGTAGTAGTAGTAGTAGTAGTAGTAGTAGTAGTAGTAGTAGTAGTAGTAGTAGTAGTAGTACTGTAGTAGTAGTAGTAGTAGTAGTAGTAGTAGTAGTAGTAGTAGTAGTAGTAGTAGTAGTAGTAGTAGTAGTAGTAGTAGTAGTAGTAGTAGAAGTAGAAGTAGAAGTAGAAGAATCTTCAGATGATTCAGATGTTGACGATCCATCTTTTGTAGATGACAACAACGAGAGGTAAAGACACTTATTTTGGAGATTTATTGCTTATGTTTAGTCAGTCACACTCTTACTGTACTTGTTGGGTTTGCAAAGAACACTCTTTGGATTGTAAATATGTGTATATGTGCTGTGCTGTGTGCTGTATAAGATAAGAGATTCCTTGTTGAATGTTGAAAATAGTGTGCTTTTTATTGTTTTCTACAGTGAGGAGCAAGGAGCACAAGACCTGCCTTCAACCAGTTCAGTGCAGGCGAGACATGGAAGGAGGGCTAACCAAGACAGGTGAGAGACTTATTATTATTATTATTATTATTATTATTATTATTATTATTATTATTATTATTATTATTATTATTATTATTATTATTATTATTATTATTATTATTATTATTATTATTATTATTATTAGTGCTTTTGTTTAGTTATAACTCTGTTCATAAAAGTTGAAAATAATGTATTTTTACATGTCATTGTCTACAGCAATGATTTACCTGGGACATCAAGGGGGGCAGGGTGTGCCCAAGCCCGGTCCAGGTCAAGAAATGACCCAGACAGGTGAGAGACTTATTATGGATGTTTATTGCTTTTTTATTATTACTAGGTTTGCAGACTTTGTACGCAATATATACATAATGGAATATTCCCCATTGCAATGTTTAGTGCAACATGTTTATTCGTGTTGATACACAGGGTCTCCATGGTATCAATGGTGAAATGAGCATGAAGAGCTGCGATGTCGCCCTCTGTCTCATTATAGACAGAAACTGTTTTACTGCGTGGCACAATTGAGCAGTGTCTCTCACACACACACACACACACACACACACACACACACACACACACACACACACACACACACACACACACACACACACACACACACACACACACACACACACACACACACACACACACACACGTACGTACACACACACGTACGTACACACATGTGCAGTGTATTTTTTTTTTTAGGATCCACCTCAGGCATCCTGCACTCTATATGACTGCACTCTAGTCATATGTGTACTGTATACAGGGCCGCCTGGGAGAAATGCGAGGCCCTGTGCGAGATATAAACGCGAGCCCCCCCCCCCCCCCCCCCTAAAAGGTAAAAAAAAATATATATATATATATAATTTTTATTTATTTCCCCCCCCCCCATACAGTCAACATATTCTTAAATAATAGCGCTGCCCGAGGCTGGGCATGATACAGTCAACATATAGCAAGAGAGAGAGCGAGAGAGAGCTCCCGTTCTACAGTCAATATACAGTGTTATCGCTGCACAGACCCGGCAATGCCCCTGACCCTCCACCAGAGCAAGGCCAGAGAGAGAGAGAGAGAGAGAGAGAGAGAGAGACACATTGGAAAGAAACAACCCAAAACCAGAGCAAATTTAAATGCTATTTGGCCCTAAACAGAGAGTACACAGTGGCAGAATACCTGAGCACTGTGACTGAAGATCCTTGACTAGGTACAGACTCAGCGAGCACAGCCTAGCCATCGAGAAAGGCCGCCATAGGCAGACCTGGCTCCCAAGCGAAGACAGACCCACTGCACACAAGATGAGGTGGAAACCAAGCTCCACTTCTTAACAACCTGCCCACTATACCAAGACATACTTCCCACAAATTGCAAACACCCAAAGAGACTTTGAAAACATCGACAATAACTCAAAACTCCCATACCTACTGAGAGAAATACAAGAATGTGAAATAAAGCCCATTTGAATTGAAGAGAGAGAGATAGATAGAGCATGTCTGTGTGTTAGAAAGAGAGAGATAGAGAGAGAGCATGTCTGTTTGTGTGTGTGTGTGTTAGAGAGAGAGCATGTATATGTGTGTTAGAAAGAGAGAGAAATATATAGAGAGAGAGCATGTCATTTTGTGTGTTAGAGAGAGATATAGAGCATGTCTGTGTGTTAGAAAGAGAGAGAGAGAGAGAGAGAGAGAGAGAGAGCGAGAGAGAGAGAGAGCATGTGTGTTTGTGTGTTAGAGAGAGAGAGAGCATGTCTGTGTGTGTGTGTTAGAGAGAGAGAGCATGTATGAGAGAGATAAGCAAAGATGAGCCCCTAAAGGATATTCAACTTTTAATGGAAGAACAAAACAGAAGGAAAAGATAACTTCACAAAGGCAACATGAATATACATAGATCCAAAAGGACAAAGATCAACACTTAAATCCAAAGAGAAGAGGGTCTATACCAGAGAAAACAAAGTAGCAAGGAGCCAATGGCCGACATCAGCTAAATAGGCTAACTGCAAATAGAGTAGCCAGGTACTGACACCAGGCCACACACAGCTTTGGCCAACGCTACCCAAGCTACACAAACGACCAAGACAATTCACACACAGCACATGTCGTATCTCCAAATGTTGTGAAGTAACATGTGTTTTGCCTGGAAAAAAACATCGTTATTAACAAAACATTCGGGAGGGGAAGGAAGGAAGAGTGGGGTAATGTCCAATGGACATCTTACCTGCACCAAGGAATGCAGGGCGAAAGGCCGCAAAACAGGTCTCCACGTTGACGAAAGGCCTCTCGCTGGCGGGACAAAAAGAAGCTATGGCCGGAGCCTTGTCATGGTGCAGGCCCGACTACATCTTCTGTCAAAGATGATGTCGTAGTCAGAGTGCCAGGGCCTGCTATTCTCACGGCTAATGTCAATGGTCGTAGCACAAGCTAACAGCTAACTCTAGGCTAACTGATAGCATCAAGCTAACGTTCCCAGCCGAGCGAAAACGAGCAGCTAACGTTGTAGCTAAACAGCTAACTGGCTAACAGTTAGCTCAACCCGGCTATCGCTAACCACTAGCTAACGCAGAAGCAAGCTATACGGCTACCACTGAAAAACTGTACAACGTGAGAAAAGCAATACAGGCCAACACTTCAGACAGCCGCTGTGTTTTCCTCTTCTCATCCGAAGAGAGAAGGGAAAAAGAAGGCAATACACGTCCCACTACAGAGTGGTGTTTACCATAGCGGTGCCGGCAACAAGTCCCTCGCGGACTATAGCCGACTTGAGCATGGAGATATTCTCATAATGAAACACCAAGCTCACCTCCCTCGCACCAAGTGCTGACACCAGGCCACACACCGTTAGCTACTACAACAGCTAGCCGGCCCGTTTGGCTCCCGAGAGAGAGAGAGAGATATATCCACGGCGGGAATAGAATAGAGTGCATTAAAAACTCACCAAACGTCCAAGAGGATGGAGACAACCGCGTGGAGTTGACGAAGTTCATCTGCCGAATGACCGTCCTCTTCATCTTGGCATAACAATGCTGCACGCGCTCTCTCTAGGTTAGCTAACGCTAGTTAGCCTTTAGCTAAGCTAGCTACTAGCCGACATCATCATGGCTATCCCGACTGAACCACACGTTAGCACTCAATATTATAACGTAGCTAAAGCTAACTAGCTGTCCCTGCCTTTAGCCGGGATGGCTAGCCTGACTGAACTGTCTAACATGCAACAACTTTCATCTTCAGTCCATCTGCCGAATGACCGTCCTCTTCGTTTTGGCTGGCATAACTAAGCATAACCTCCAAAGCTGCACGCGCGAAATAGTCAAACGCAGCTGACGCAAGCCGGCGTACACATGATGTAACCCCTCCCTTCGTTGAAACCAATAGTATGTCTGCTGCAGAGCCCCAGAGCTCCAATAGTGAGTATGTCTGCTGCAGAGCCGCAGAGCCAGGAACATTCTACAAACGTGTCTAATGTGAAATATATAAGCATATAAGCAAAACTAGATTTTAGGTCTGTGATGAAAAAGGGCCTCGCGGGAAGGGGGGCCTCGAAAAAAATTAAAAAAAAAATTAAAAAAAATTATAAAAAGAATAATAAAAAAAATAATTTTTTTTTTTTGTGCGAGGCCCCCCTTCCCGCGAGGCCCTGTGCGACTGCACTGCTCGCACACCCCCTGAGGCGGCCCTGACTGTATATATGTATATTTAATATCCCACTTTACTTATTTTTTACTTTTTTACTGTAAAACTTTTTTTTAAACGTTTTTTTGTAAAAAAAACTTACTTTTACTGACTTTTTGTAAAAAAAAAAAAAAAAAAAGCATGCTGGTGAATTTCCAGTTGAGAATCAAAATTTCGTCTGTGTTTATTACCTGTGTATGGAGAAAATAATGCTTTGTAAATTGAATTCTGTTCTGTTCTCTTTTGTTTATGTAAATATGCTACCTGAGGGTGCATTTCCACTGTTTTATATGCTTGATTGAATATGTTTGCATTGGTTCATAGTAAAAAGAACACATTTTCTCAATCCGATTTTGTGTTTTGTGTACATTATGCAGTATACAGTATATACAGTATTATACAGTATGAAAACTAACTGTCAGGTCATATACAGTATGTGAGGCTGTGCTGAAAAAAAGGATACCAAACATACCATGGTAAAACATTTTAAATTATGGGAATTATACAATTTAAATCAAAATGAGCTAAAACATTGAAAATATCCCACAATTCCGAAGATAAATTAATAAAATAATAAAAATCTATAAAAATGTCAATCAATCAATCAATCAATCAATCAATCAATCAATCAATCAATCAATCAATCAATCAATCAATCAATCAATCAATCAATCAATCAATCGGGGAACAAAGGACCCGGGGAACATAGGGATGACCCCGTTATGTGCACACTGCACACACAACTGCCATGAGCCAATGAGGCGATTGAATGTTATATTATCATTTCAGAGTAGTGAACGTGTCACCTGAGCTGCTAGCAGCAGGGGGCGCCACTGGACCAGGTTTGCATACAGCCAGCGCTGGTTTCCTCCTCACCACCAGTGATGCCAGAGGCTGCGATGCAGTCGTGCACACACGCGGTTACACGCCGTGTTAGTAGATCACCACTGAGGCAGAAGTACGCGCAATCGCGCATGGATGTGTACTCACGTGTACGCGCAGTCCGCACACAAAAATGCGCTGTACGGTACGCTGTACCCATTTGTTGTGAGCTGCACTCGACTGGTCGCATGTACCTGGCTACCTGCATAAGCATAACAATAGCGCATGGAATGCAAGCCATTTCATGGTATTCACATTCACAGGTTTGGTGTGAATGGTGCTCTGCCTGAGTTAGACCATCGTTCACACACCAAACCTGAGGGGGAGGGGGCAGGGAGCTCTGTGTCTATTCCATCCTATCCTATCCAACCACTACACTACAGTAAAATACTTATGCACAAAAGTCATTCCATGCAGCACTGTAGAATGTGAAAGGGGATTCAGCGCCATGAATCAAATGATCACCAATAATTTTCAAGTAAACACAAGTTGTCTGATTATTTTAAGTTTGCTTTTGTGTTTGTGTGTAAAACAATTTCTTTAATTGAATTAACTTAAACTAAAAGTAAATACAAACTAAATGAACAATGTAACTTACATTGTTAATTTAGTTTGTATTTACTTTTCTAGTTTAAGTTGATTCAATTAAAGAAATTGTCATTGTTTGTTTTTCAACCATATATCCGATGACAATATAATTTCTTTATATATTGAAGGCTACATCCTGCTACCTTTTTCAGCTTCTCTATTTCAAGGCAATACAAAAAAAAAATCTGTTCTGTGCGCATGCGCGTGCACACCCGTACCCGCGCGCGTGCGTGCACGTGGCGTGTGGGCAGTTCCCATATTACGACTGCACCACTGGCCAGAGCCCCCCCCACCCAGCGTCTATACTTTCCAGTCGAAAGAACTTGCTGTCACGCTCTAAGACAAACTCTAACCTTAACCAACTTCAAAGAGTGCCTTGATTGATTGATTGATTGATTGAAAACTTTATTAACAGATTGCAGAATGGGTACAATACAGTACAGCTCAATACACACAATTGTTAAGGGGATGCAGACCAGAGAAAGACTTTCGTCTTGTTTACATCAGGGTCCCCCATTTTCAATTCATCAGGACATATATGATATACATGACATACAGATAGTCAGTACTGCTACATCTATACATTTATGACATACCAGATTTGCAAATACAGTACTGTTTGTGATACAGAAGGAGTCAAGAAAAGGGAGTATATACATTTGACGTAGAAACTGTACATTGGAGGAGGTTGGGTGGGGGGGGTTGGGTACATTGGGATATTGACAACCATACTGGGTAATTTACATTGGAGGTGGTTGGGGGGGGGGGGGGGCACACTGTATAAACAAGTAAAACTGTACATTGAGGGGGGGGGGGGGGAGGAGACACTGTACAAACAAACAAAATTGTACATTGGACTATTGACAAAACCATACTAGGTAAATGACTGTACATTGGAGGGGGTTGGGTTAGGATATTTACAGGGGCCAGTGTTGAATTGCAGTCTCCCGTAGGTGTCCCTTGAGAGAGGTTTTGAAAGTGGGTAGTGATCCACATTCCTTTACAGCTTTGGGTAGGGCGTTCCACATTGATGTGGCATAATTGCGAAACGTGTTTAGTCCCTTATTTGAGCCGAATCTGGGTTTAACATGATTTGTGGAGCTCCCTCTGGTGTTGTGATCGTGGTATTCACTGACCTTTGGGAAGTATTTTGACATGTACATGGGTACCTTGGTCGTGTAGTGTATCTTGTAGACCAGGCCCATTGCAAGTTGCTGTACTCTGTCGTCTACTCTAAGCCATCCTAGGTTGTCAAAGTGGGCAGGGGTGAGGTGGGTTCTAGGAGTAAGGTCAAGCAGTAGTCTGACCAGTTTGTTTTGAGATGTTTGTAATTTTTGTTTTTAGCGCCTTTGAGGTGCTTTGGTACCATGAGGTGCAAGCATAGTCGTAGTACCCCTGAATGAGTGCTCCTGCCAGAGTCTTCAGGGTATTCTTGTTTACCAGAGAGGAGATCCGGTACAAGAATCGAGTTCGTTGGTTGACTTTTTTTATTACATTGGATGCCATTTTGTCACAGGAGAGATTAGCCTCTAGGATGGAACCCAGGTAGGTAATTTCATCTTTCCTTGTGACAATATTGTCACCCACTGTAACTGAGAAGCCGTCGGTCTTGCTGAGTTTGTTATTTGAACCGAAGAGAATGGACTCTGTTTTGCCCATGTGTAATGATAGTTTGTTATCAGCGAGCCATATGCAGATTCTGCCTAAGCCTAACCAGTGTAGAAACTGACGTCGGCCAATCAGAGAACGTCTGCCAGAAATGCGGCTACGGAAAGTATAGACGCCCCCCCCACACTCCTCTCCCAGCTCTCTAGCTTGGCCTTCTTCACGGTTTGATTGATTGATTGATTGAAAACTTTATTAACAGATTGCAGAATGGGTACAGTACAGTACAGCCATATACAATTGTTAAGGGGATGCAGACCAGAGAAAGACTTTCGTCTTGTTTACATCAGGGTCCCCCTGTCCAGCCGCGGGCCCCTGTGAACAGAAGAGACGCCTCGTCAAGCTATTTAGAAGCCACTCAACTCCTCCTTCAATCAAGTCATGTCTCGCCTCGACTACTGGAATGGTGGTTAATCAAAACAACACATTTTTAGCTAGACTTTCCTCTTTCATAGATAGAAGGGCCTTGGTAACTTTGGTAAATGCTCTGATACAATGTGATTTTGATTATGCCTGCTTTTCCAGGTTCACAGCCATCACCATGAAACTTAAAAACAGGTTACAGGCATAGCGGAGATTGCGCTCGTCACCAACGCAGGAGATGCTGGGTTTGAGCCCAGCTCTCGGCGTTGCTACCAGCTTGGCTGGTCGTTCATACTAATACAATTGGCAGTATTAGGGGGTGGGAAGCTGGTGGGTGGGAAGCTGGTGGGTGGGAATCTGGCGTTGTGGACAGCGACGCCTACAGGTCAGGTCTCGGCGCTTGCTCAGTGGGGGCAGGACTTGGTGGAGATAGCGTGCCCTCCCACGTGTTACACTTCACCAAATGAGAGTCCTCGCTGCCAAGTGAAAAGACGTCACTGGCTGTCGCCGCACGTATCGGAGGAAGCGTGTGATCGACTCGGGACGCCCTTGTACCGACTCGTAGGAGAACATGCAAACAACAACCAGGTAGGGGATGGGGGGAATTGGCACAACGACTAACATTGGGACAGGAGAAAAACAGAGAAATTAGAAACAAAAAAAAAACAGGTTACAGACTTCCCAAAACAAAACTAGTAGGGTGATCCTGAGCCTACACCCCAGAAACCCACCTCCTCCCCTCTCACTTCCTCAGCCTCAGGTGGCTCAGAGTGGAGGAGAGGGTCTCTGAAATGAAACTATGTCTGGTGGTCCACAGGATTTTCAAGTTCAAGTTTGTTTATTATTAGTCACAAACAAAATACAGAATACTTTGATGAAATGCTTGTTTCTGTATGAGCCCCTGAGAGTGTGCTAGATACAGTAAAAAGAAAGTAAGTAAGTAAAAAAAAAAAAAAAAGGGTTAACGTTAGGTTATGACTATAACCAAGTTCTGTTAGTTAGGGGCGATGCTTGGCATCGCTACTGCACTATCTCGCGTACGTGCACGCGTACTGAATAAACCACAAATGTACCTCTAATACCAGTATTAGTCTGACCACACCCCTCATCAGCTTACCTTCATAAGCAGGTGTGTGGTCACCTGCTCTCCTCCTTCCCAAGCTTTCACCACAAGGTGAGGACAAGGGCTGCAGCGGCCGTCCGATGCCAAGCATCGCCCCTAACTAACAGAACTTGGTTATAGTCATAACCTAACGTTCTGTATCGTTAGTGGCTTAGCTTGGCATCGCTACTGCACAAGGGAGGCCAAGCGGAGCCACTTGGCTGACAAATACACCCCGCTGACAGCCCCCCAAAACCATCAGAACAGGGAGGGCCGAGCCCCCCCGACCCCCCCTAATGGAGGGTAGCCCCCCTATTAGGGACGTCACGGGAGGGCGACGGACCCGACCGTGCGAAGAGGCACTCAAGCAACTCAACGCACAGGGTGAGCAGACCGTGGCTTGACCCCACGACTACACACACGCACAACCCGCATGCCACCCGGGAACGAACGGAGGAACAACCTCGTTACTGCCCCCAGAATCACGGGGTCAAGGGCAAACCCAACCCCGTGGCAAGGCCGTAGCAGCGGAGCACGAAGGAAGACCCAGACCCACCAAAAGGACTGGACTCCCTAGAATGGGGGCCCGGAGAAGTCCATGATGCCAGCATCAAGACCCCACCAGGTGGGCACGTAGTGCCCCGCCCCCCACATCGCCAGCGTATTCGGACAAAGGCCCCTCAGTTACTGCACCTGGTATTCCCAGGCGGAACCAACCAGGCCAGAACCTGCCCAGCTTCCGAGATCGGACGAGATCGGGCGTGTTCAGGCCGGTATGGCCGTAAGCCGAGCGGGCCCCGTCCCCCCAATAGTACACCGCCTGGCACACTGACCCTGCAGAATAGGCAGTCAGCATGGCCGTAAGCACACAAAAAAGGTTAACCAACGGAAGCAGGCAGCGCACCGGGGAAAAACCAGGCAACAGGCTGTTAACCCTAGCCTGGAGACTGCGGACGAGACAGGCGCCAGAGGGGACAGCTGAACACAGCCGCCCCGGCGGAAGGAGCGTAAGCTGGCGGTGTTGCATGACCAAGCCTCCATTTAACAACCCCCACCCAGAGGGGTCGAGGCAGAGAAGGCTGACACGATTGGCAGACGTCATGAACGTGCAGGGGCACCCTCAAACGGTGAACCCGGGAGTTGACACTGCTCCAACACACCAGGGAATCAACCACCTCGGTGTTACCCAATGCGGTGGTTGTTCCTATAACCCCTCAAGAAAAAACTCCAAAACACACCCGCGGGTATACACCGGCTATACCGCAGTACAAGTGTTTCAGTTTCCAAAAAGGGTTAACCCAGGCCTACGGGTCGCAAACATCACTTCGGACCGGGCCTGGCGGTACGGGAAGCACAGGGTCACCAGAGGAGGTCAAAAAACCACCCCCACAGGCCCCTCTTCGCCATGCGTGAGAGAGGAGCGAAAAATAATGGAGAACCAGCCCCTAAGCACACCGTACCTGGTATTCCCCGGCGGTCTCCCAACCAAGTACTAACCAGGACCAACCTGTGTAGCGGCCGAGATCCGACGAGATCGAGAGCGTACAGAATGGCATGGCTGTAAGCCATGACGACAGTGCTGAGTAAAAACATACCCAACCAGGGTCTCCATAGCGCTTAACCCTGTGACACCCAGACCGACCTGGCATTTTTCCCCCTGAAAAAAAGCCCAAGTCCCTCAGGGTACCAGAACAGCAGATCTGCATCCCCGGCGGACAACGGGTTCAACTGATCTGGACCAGCGTGACCAGAACCAGTCCCGTGCCCTAACCACGGCGACATGCCTACTCCAGGAGAAGGGCAGATATGCGTGTTGATCTTAACATGAAAAGAAGGCGCCACCCAGACGTTCGGACGAACCGCGCCTGGTGGCCCACCCCAAGGGCGTGAGACCCCACTACATATGTTCAGATCCATCCCGTCATCATCCCCCAGACATGAACGAGAATCCGTCGACAACCCACCCAGGTCATGGGATGTGGTCGCCGGAAGAGGAAAAACCCCCATCTCAGTTGCTTTATAAAAACGCTGTTTCAACCACAAGCAACCAAGGCGTGCCAGTCAATCGCCTGTTTACAGCGAGCTAGCACTATACGTGCGTCGGGACACACCCCCATCAATGAACAGGCTATTTAGACCTGTCATTGAATCCCCAAGGCGCCCAGGGGAACGACAAGAGGGGTGTGACACTCCCTAACTCCAACACTTCTGGAATAGAAAGAAGGAAGCATCAACAGTATGTATCCCAGTCTACACAGCCGGGGTAAATTTTTTTCACATTTTTACATCCCACCACCCTCCCATAGGAAAGAGACGGGGATCCCCAGAGAGACTTCCCACGCGAGCTGTACAGATTGAAAAGAATATATTGCACCTCGAGCCATGTAAAAAACTGGTTTTAGGGCCTCCGGGGAAGAGGCACTGAACCCATACACACTCAATAAACGAATTGAATCGAATATACATACAATAGAAAAGGACCCTTCTAGAGGGTCCACTCACTTTGACAATCTGAGGAGGAAGGCTCTGTACTCTGATGGAGGCTTCCTCACATGGAAGAAGGAGTCCGAACTCACAGAAGGCCTGAATAGGCGCTTGGTGAGGAGGAGCCCTGACCACCCCCCCTGAAAACAGATCCATCACATGGACCTGAACAGCACACGGAAGTCCTACCAACAGAGACGCGCACGGTGACGTACTCTATGGCGGGGGAATTCCTGCGGTGCACCAGTGGAGGCTGCTGACCAAATTTTTAGGTGAAGCACAAATTATTATATTATATTATATATTAAATAATATTTTTAAAACATCCCCCACTGTGTGTCAGTGGTCAGTGGACACAGATGAAAACATATTAACATTAGGTGACAGCGGACCTGACCAGATGAAAACATATTAGGTGACAGCGCACCTGACCAGATGAAATCATATTAGGTGACAGCGCACCTGATCAGATCAAAACATTTTAGGTGACAGCGCACCTGACCAGATCAAAACATATTAGGTGAAGGTGACAAGGAAGCCACAGACTCATACCCCCCCGACACTCAACTAACCGCCTCGGACAGTCCTTCATACCAGTGGCCATCAGGCTCCACAACAGTGGGCAGCGACTGCTGCCAGACATCGACCTAGAACTAATAGGAACCCAAGTAGGACAATAACACTACCTTATGCATACTGCACCTTATGTGGATACTGTGATACTGTGAATAATGAATAATGTATATTTCAGTTAGTTAGATAGTAAATTATATTGACCTATTTGTTTACACTGCTTGTGTTGTTTTCACTACCTGTACCCCCCCCTTCCCCCATGCTGCTATGATGCCTGAATTTCCCCAAGGGGATCAATAAAGGAATATCTTATCTTATCTTAAAAGGAAAGATGAAATTACCTACCTGGGTTCCATCCTATAGAGGCAAATCTTTCCTGTGACAAAATGGGATCCAATGTAATAAAACTAAGTCAACCAACAAACTAGATTCCTGTACCAGATCTCCTCTCTGGTAAACAAGAATACCTTGAAGACTCTAACAGGAGCACTCATTCAAGGGTACTACGACTATGCTTGCACCTCATGGTACCAAAGCACCTCAAAGGCACTAAAAACAAGATTACAAACATCACAAAACAAACTGGTCAGACTACTGCTTGACCTTACTCCTAAAACCCACCTCACCCCTGTCCACTTTGACAACCTAGGATGGCTTAGAGTAGACGACAGAGTACAGCAACTTGCAATGGGCCTGGTCTACAAGATACACTACACCACTAAGATACCCATGTGCATGTCGAAATACTTCCCAAAGGTCAGTGAATACCACGACCACAACACCAGAGGGAGTTCCACAAATCATGTTCAACCCAGATAAAATAATAATAAAAAAAAAAAAAAAAAAAAAAAAAAGTTTTTTTTTAATAAAAGAAAATAGTCATAACTTAGAAATGAGATTGCATAGGTCTATGAATCGATATCGCGATTCTGTTTCAATTAATTGCCCAGCCCTACAGTGTGTACAGTAAGTTAGCTTGGTGATTATCATTGTGATGTAGGCTAAGCTGCCTAGCTACTGTTAGCATACAAGCACTGTAGCCTACTTACTTGTTCATCCACAACGTTTTTTCTGATCCAGATGCATAAATCCACTTCTTCATGTTGCTCAGTTGCTGGTTTATACTTCGGTCCTAATGTTGGCGCAAAGTTTAATTTAGCCTGACTTGTTATAGCTGTACAGCTTACTAACTACTAAACAACAACTTTCTCATAGTCTCAACTTTCACATAGTCAAAATGGGTCCAGCTGCATGTGAGGAGGATAGGTTTAGCTCGGGCCAATCTCAAGTTTCTCAAGTTTCTTTATTAGTTGTCATGCAGAAGTACAGAATACTTTTATACAAAATGCTTCTTTATGTTACATTTTGTATAAAAGTATTCTGTACTTCTGTATGACAACTAATAAAGAAACTTGAGAAACTTGAGATTGGCCCGAGCTAAACCTATCCTCCTCACATGCAGCTGGACCCATTTTGACTTTGCAATGCAGAAATCTCTGATTGGATTTGCAAGGCTGCCAATCATATTCAACCTCCGTGTATTGGATGTCAAGGGCTGTCAATCAATCAATCCTCCATTCAATGGCAAGAGTTTAACTGCACAGACCGTTCTTAGATGAAGTTAATAGCTTATTTTGATTCGCTGTTATTTATTATTTATTTAACAATGGGTCACACCTGTGAAGTTTTCTTCACGAATAATTACTGCAGGCAATACTGCAGTGCAGGCCTGCTCAGAGCTGTCAATTTTGGCCATTTTTGAAGAAAAAAAAATTCACTGGCATTTTTTTTACAGATGAAAACATTTATAATAAAAAAAAATAATAATAATAATTTAAAAAAAATATATATATATAGTTTTTTTTTTTTTTTTTTTTTTTTTTTAATATATATGTATATGTAAATTAATAATAATTATGAACTATGAGTGAATTTGTGTTTCACGTGTTGTCATAGAGAAACCTCCACTGGGTGCACACGCCCAATATACCAGGCCGTGGGACCAGGAACTCCCCCCCCCCCCCCCCCCCCCCCCCCCGTAACGTGCCGAACCGCCACGTGACGGGAACCTTGAAGGACAGGGGGTGTACCCCTGACCGACAGAACAATGGGGAGAGGAAAGGTTACCAGTTCACCCCTTTACGACCCCACACCCATGATACGACGTAACGACAAAAAGAGAATATGACACAGTCATAGTCAGCTCTATGAAGCGTTTCACAGCTCCACACAGCGCATGAGCTAACCTGCTATCTGATTTTTACTAAGGAAAAACACAGAATAGAGAAGGCTCTAAGAACCCCGGTCCAACATACACATGTGCTTCTGTGGCCAGTACAACCCAGTTGTAGGTCACATGACACACACAACCCATCATCACCTACAAAAAATGGCAAAAACACTCAACAGAGGAACGCCGTTTTTTTCACAATGAGAGAATACATCATTCTTGATTAGTATCGACCACAGGCCTTGCTAAGCACACATGACAGCAACCAAACCAATTTCCCTTTAGGAAATAAGTTTCTCCAGCAGATTTAGCACAACCTCAGCAATCAAGCTAAGAGTTACATCGTATCCCTACCACACAAAAGACACAATTAATGCACAACATGTCTGATAGGAGGTGATAAAGTCCCCAGGGAACCGGGGGGGAAAAACACAATCCTCCTATTTTACCCTCAATACGGCCAGTTAAAACAGGAAAACCTGTTAATGTGTGAACTCACTGTTCATTGTCATTACAGTCTGAGAAAGAACATTCTTTTACTCACTTGTCACCAAGCATAGCTTCATAGGTTAGTTGCCTTAGTAGTGAGTACACGGTACACATAAACACCATGATGTTTCTCACACAACAACCAGATCAATACATCACGATCTGCACGGAGAAGCTAACTGCCAGTGACAAAAACAGCTCACACACAACCCGCAACGTATCCCAAATGCATTGCAACAACACACGTTTTGGGAAAAAACACCGTTATTCACAATACATTTAGCAAAGTAAAACCAGAAGACATGTTATGAGGTCTGGCCAACCCCGTACCTACCCGGAACGCAGATCAGCGAAGTGCAGTCACAAGACACCGTAGAACACAGCCGTCCTGTGTTGTTCGATCCGGGCAGCGTCGCCGCTCCACCAGTCGCTACAGTCCTCTTTGTTGACGCAATCCCCGTCTAGGCTCAGGCAGGGTCGACGAACATCCCCTGTCAAGGATGACGTCGTGGTCAAGAGTGTAAAACATGTTAAAATCAAAGCACGTTCAACAGAATAGCATCAAGCTAACGGCTGCTCCAACCGTTCGGGTGCTATTGCTTCCGCTCGCGAGACGCCGATCTAACGACGCACGCGATCAGAAGCGAGCTCCCGGCGGCGCGCGAGAAGCTAAGCTACCCCGCGCCAGGCCACTGACCGGCTAACCGTAAGCTATGAACATGTAAACAATGACATAACACTCACCCAGACAGGCCGCCGTTCTGAACCCCTCCTCACTTTTTAAGAGAAAAGAGAAAACAAGACGTCAACACCGCTTCACAACGGTGACATTACCACGTCCGGCGGAATCAGCACAGTACCAACTGGCCTGTATAGCTGACTTTGAACATGAATCTGCCGCTATCGCACATTACATGCACATATCCCCTCGTGAAGGAATACTCTCATTTGGATATGAAAGATGGGGTCTTAACACGGTGACAGAGAGAATCCACTCGTCCAGAACACACAGGGATCACCAGTGTCAATGGTCGCGGCCCACTAGTTAAAACTATAATGGTCGCCAGACCAAGGCCTTCTGTCGCCTAGGCGGCTAAACAAAGGACCCTAGCCTGGGGCCGGTTTCCATAAACTTTGTCACGTAGCCCCCATAGCACTAACAGACAAGTGGAGCCCGCCAGCAAACACTACTCACCCAACCTGGAACGCACCGCTCCTCACAACAGCGGCATGTCCGACAGTTCAGCTGTGGCCTGACAGGTTTCACCCCAACAAACACAGCAAGGAACTGCAGTTGAGAAGCATGCAGCGGCGTGCTCCCAATACGAAAACCGGTGGAGGGTTTTTAGAATGATCATCATCTTCTAGACACTCCAGTACGAAGACAATATCGCCGTATTTTCTCGAAAATAGTGAGATAGAAAATAAAGATATGATGTCAACGTATCCTTGTTTCCCAAGCTGTTCCTAATCCAATTTCTTCCATCATGGTGTCAAGTGTGGGGATCTACCGAGGCACCTCTTCCTTGTGGTGAAAGCGAGAAGGAGGAGAGCAGGTGACCACACACCTGCTTATGAAGGTAAGCTGATGAGGGGTGTGGTCAGACTAATACTGGTATTAGAGGTACATTTGTGGTTTATTCAGTACGCGTGCACGTACGCGAGATAGTGCAGTAGCGATGCCAAGCTAAGCCACTAACGATACAGAACCTTCTGTATTGTCGCAGTGAAAGGATTAACCATTTGGTAGTGCTGCAGTGAAAGGGTTAAGACAGTAATCCCTTCACAGTGGATCAACAGAGCAGTAGTGACAGGACGCAGAGCAGGGGCGGGGCTAGGGGTGGCTACTTCGGCTCAAGCCCTGAATGTTTTCTGAAAAGCCCTGAATCTATTTTCAAAAAAAAATATATATATATGTTAAAAATATGTTTGCACCAGATTTAGCAGAAGCTAATTTCCATCAGTAGTCTATCCAGCTGCTAACTGTATTTGAGTGAGTTAAGTCTTGGTGTTATGGTAGACTCAGACCTAAGCTTTAAATCACAATCAACAAGTTGACAAAAACATAATTCTTCCACCTTAGAAACATAGCTAAAGTACGACCATTTATAAATCAATAGGACGCTGAAAACCAGATCCATGCCTTTATCTCAGGCCCTGTTTAGACGGAAACGCTAGCAGGTGAATCCGCAAAAATATTTTTGCGGATGTGCCTTTCGTTTATACGGAAACGGCGTTTTTACGGGGTGAAACCGCAAAAAAGTGAGACTACCTTCCAGGGTGGAATTCCTAGAAACGCAAAAGCTTTGCGCTCTCGTCTAAACTGTTAAACCGTATAAATCTGTTAAAACGATGACGAAAGGGTTGTCACGGCTCTGGTCGCGCGTACTGCTTACGTCACAGGTAGCAGGTATGCGCCAGTAGCCGAGACGTAAACAAAGCAAGTATGTCTGAACGGAGATCACCTGAAGGCTACATTGGCAGTACTTTTAACCCTTTCACTGCCACACGACAGAAGGTTAACCCTTTACTCAGGGCCGCCTCAGGGGGTGTGCGAGCAGTGCGGTCGCACAGGGCCTCGCGGGAAGGGGGGCCTCGCAAAAAAAAAAAAAAAAAAAAAAAAATTATTTTTCTTTTATTTTTTTTATTTTTTTTGCGAGGCCCCCCTTCCCGCGAGGCCCTTTTTCATCACAGACCTAAAATCTAGTTTTGCTTATATGCTTATATATTTCACATTAGACACGTTTGTAGAATGTGTCTGACTTGTTCCTGGGTCTGCAGTCCTGCAGACATACTCACTATTGGAGCTCAGCCTCTGGGGTTCTGTAGCAGACATACTATTGGTTTCAACGAAGGGAGTGGTTTTACTTACATCATGTGTAGTACGCCGGCGTGAGTCAGCTGCGTTTGACTATTTCGCGCGTGCAGCTTTTGACTATTATGCTTAGTTATGCCAGCCAAGACGAAGAAAGAGGTCGGTCATTATCAGTCGGTTGGTCACCAAGGAACGTTGACGAAAGGCCTCTCGCTAGCGGGACAAATGGCCGGAGCCTTGTCATGGTATAGCCATGATGATGTCGGCTAGTAGCTAGCTTAGCTAAAGGCTAACTAGCGTTAGCTAACCTATTCAGAGGAGCGAGGCGAGGCGAGTGGATGTCTTTTCAAAAGAAGGAGAAGAGAACTTGTGAGCAGATAAATCTGTTAGGCAGCAATACGCCGAAAGGTGTCCAGTGTGCCGGAAAGTACTCGAAGAAGAAGAAGAAGAAATTACACCGTGGGCCAAGAAAGTCTCCTTCCAACTTTACCATTGGCGCCGCGTTGATACTGCGTTATGGTGAGTCAACCTATGATTATATTCCCGCCGTGGACCTGACCTATCTCTCTTTCTCTCTCTCTGGAGCCAAACTGGTCGACTAGCTAATATAGTACTACTAGTAGCTAACGGTGTGTGCCTGGTGAGAGCACCTGGCTGTATGTAGCCGCATAGCTTGCAGAACGCAGAAGCAAGCTATGCGGCTACATACAGCCAGGTGCCTGATTGAGCTAACTGTTAGCCAGTTAGCTGTTTAGCGTCAGCTGGGAACGTTCGTTTGATGCTATCAGTTAGCCTTGAGAATAGCAGGCCCTGGCACTCTGACTACGACATCATCTTTGACAGAAGATGTAGTCGGGCCTGCACCATGACAAGGCTCTGGCCATAGCTTATTTGTCCCGACAGCGAGAGGCCTTTCGTCAACGTGGAGACCTGTGTTGCGGCCTTTCGCCCTGCGTTCCTCGTGCAGGTAAGATGTCATGACATTACCCCACTCTTCCTTCCTTCCCCTCCCGAATGTTTTGTTAATAACGATGTTTTTTTCCAGGCAAAACATATGCTACTTCACAACATTTGGAGATACGACATGTGCTGTGTGTGAATGGTCGTTTGTGTAGCTTGGGTATAGCGTTGGGCCGTTGGCCAAAGCTGTGTGTGGCCTGGTGTCACAGTACCTGGCTAGCCTATTTAGCTGATGTCGGCCATTGGCTCCTTGCTGCTTTGGTTTCTCTGGTATAGACCCTCTTCTTGTTGGATTTAAGTGTTGATCTTTGTCCTTTTGGATCTCTCATACATGCTCTAGTCCAGGGCTATTCAACTAAATTGTTCAGGGGGCCACATTGTCAGAAACCCAAGGGGCCAGGGGCCGGACTGCCACGGCGCCTCCCCGTGCTATGAATATATGTACACTTGACACAACACGCAACCACATTTTCACAACTTTTATTTAACTACATTGCAAAAGTAGTATACTTTTCAAAAAAAGTGCTTCATTTATGTGCCACATCTGCAACATCTCCTGCAAAAAGTGCTTCATTTATGACTGTGCAACAACTGCAACATCTCCTCTTCAACATTTCAATATAAAAATAAAATAAAAAACAAACAAGTGCATGATGTGCATCTGAACATTCTAACATCAACACTTGAACAAAAAAACACATTTATAGTGCAGCTGAGCTTATGAAAAAGTGCTTCATGTCTGTGCAACAACAGCAAATCACAGCATCTTATTAGCACTTATTGTCCACTCTTAACTCTCAAACAGCAGGGGGGTGGGGGGCAGACAGGCCTAGCCTACATACACACATCTAATGAGAACGATTGCACTTCTTTGACTGGGCAATGGCAGAGAAAGAGGGTTCATAGGAAGTGAGGGCTACACGCAAACAGTGATGCAAATGCTCATTTGTCAAGGAGGCACGGTTGCTTGTTTTAATGGCATTCATGTGAGAGAAACTGGATTCACAGGTGTATGTTGAGCCAAACATTGTTAGCACAGATATTGCCAGCGTTTTTATTTTGGGGAATGTCTTGACATGAATACACTTTATCCAAAATGTTGTGGTGGATTCATTTCAAGTGCCTGCTTCAGAGCAGATGATGCTTGCATGTCAATTATTTCAAGTTGCAGGAGACCTTCATCAATGTGAAGTGATGCAAGGAACTCTTGTCCTTTTGTGGAAATAGCAGCTACATTGGCAAATGGGTTGCTCACAAAATGCATCAATTCTCTGGACATGTCAAATTCATCAAATCGACTTGCAAAGTTTTCCCTCAATTTATCAATGAAATCTGTCATTAATTGAGTGACTTTTGGCTCAATTGTGCGTGTTAACGTTGACACGAAAAAAAAAAAAAAAAAAATTTATCATGTAATCTTTGGCGGGCCGGTCAGCATCATCCCGCGGGCCGGATCTGGCCTGCGGGCCGCCAGTTGAATAGCCCTGCTCTAGTCTCTCTCTAACACACACACACATGACAAACACACATGTTCTCTCTCTCTCTCTCTCTCTCTTTCTAACACACACCTATGGCGGCCTTTCTCGATGGCTAGGCTGTGCTCAAGGATCTTCAGTCACAGTGCTCAGGTATTCTGCCACTGTGTACTCTCTGTTTAGGGCCAAATAGCATTTCAATTTCTTTCCAATGTGTGTCTCTCTCTCTCTCTCTCTCTCTCTCTCTCTCTCTCTCTCTTGGATTTAAGTGTTGATCTTTGTCCTTTTGAATCTCTCATACATGCTCTAGTCTCTCTCTAACACACACACACATGACAAACACACATGTTCTCTCTCTCTCTCTCTCTCTCTCTCTCTCTTTCTAACACACACAGTCTGCCTATGGCGGCCTTTCTCGATGGCTAGGCTGTGCTCAAGGATCTTCAGTCACAGTGCTCAGGTATTCTGCCACTGTGTACTCTCTGTTTAGGGCCAAATAGCATTTCAATTTCTTTCCAATGTGTCTCTCTCTCTCTCTCTCTCTGTACACTGTATATTGACTGTAGAACGGGAGCTCTCTCTCGCTCTCTCTTTTGCTATATGTTGACTGTATCATGCCCCGCCTCGGGCAGCGCTATTATTTAAGAATATGTTGACTGTATAAAAAAAAAAAAAAAAAAAAATATATATATATATATATATATATATATATTTTTTTTTTAACCTTTTGGGGGGGGGGGGGGGGGGGGGGGGGCTCGCGTTAAATCTCGCACAGGGCCTCGCATTTCTCCCAGGCTGCCCTTCCTTTACTATCACACAACCGGCTGTCGTGTGGCAGTGAAAGGGTTAAATACACAAGAATCTGTCCCGCGGCGTGAGTGGACCCACTGTCTGTGAGTGACTCTGCTTTGACCCAATCACATTCCCCATCCACAGTCTGCGCATCAGAGGCAGAGTAGGGCGGGTCTTCACAGCACGTCATGTGACATATGCGCCAATCGTGTGACAGCGGGGCTCCGTCGTTACAGCGTCGTCTGCACGGAGAATTCCACCCCAAAACGCTCGTCTAAACGTAAAATTAAAAGTGAAACCGCAAGATGACTTTTGCGGTTTCTGTTCACAAAACGCTCGTCTAAACGTAGCCTCAAGCCGACTCGACTACTGTAATGCACTCCTTACTGGCCTCCCGAAAAAATACGATGATAACTATTTTATTGTAATGCACTAATGCATTATTTTATTCTATTTGACTAACTATTTTATTGCACTGCACTATTTTACTTTGTATCAGTGATAATCAAACCGTAAACAAAGACGCATATTAACACTTTCAGCGCCAGATGGCGCTGTTTACTGTTACTGTTGAAAGGCCAGTGCCTTTTAACATGGGGATACGTGGCTGGGTTTGCAGGCCTAAAGCTATATTATATATTATAGCTATGGATCTAATAATATAGTCGATTGTCATTGAGTTTCTTCCGGTCAAGATGCAAAATACAGATAATTTTTCCATCCATACATTTCCGTTTTATACCGTCGTGAATATGAGTGTAGTTTCAGGGTGGTCTGGTGTAATTTCCAAAATGACAGACACCAAGCCACATCGTTTCAAATGGAGTGCAATAGCGGCTGCAAGGTGTTAGGCGGCGGTATTGGACTTTTGAGATCTCAGACCCATCCCCAGTGATAACACAGGCTGCCGGCATGTCTTTATGAATGGAAATATCGAATAAAAGAAACAACGATGAAAACCCGACTATACTCTGGTTTTCGGGGGTCCTGGCGCTCAACGTTTGGCGAGTTAACCCTAGATCTTAGATCCTAATATGAAAAACGATGTGATTTAATGTTCTATGTCTTACCTTGACTTTGTCTATTTTACTGCTATCTATTTTATGCTTTATGTCTGCACTTTATGCATTGCTCTTGATCTGCCAATGTTGTGCTCATTTTATGCCTGTCTTTTTGTACTGCTGTGAAGCAGTACCATACCCGCTCACGTGGGCACCTATCTGGGCTAAGCCCCGGATCTCCTACAATTCTAAATCCGCCCCTGACGCAGAGTGGATCAACAATGTTAAATAACGATATATAACAAGATAGCTTGTCAGCTATTTATAAAAGACATGTACGTTGAAATCTATTTGGCTTAATTTTGTATAGAAGGACTACTGTGTTGATGGAAATAAACATGTCAACCACATGTCAAGTTCTTGAGTTTTTATTTCCTCTTCCAACATCTCAGTCGGACAAACGGCCAGTGATGAGACGTTCATTTTGATGACGTTTCTCTGTACAATCCACTTCTACATACATTTCCCTTTTGGGTTTATTCAGTTTTCAAGAAGACATCCATCATATAAAATGTTTTTACTGTAATTATTGAATAGAATTGTGTTTCTATGCTGGTGAGAAGCAGACTTAGGGAAGATTTCAACTACAAAAAGTGAATAATGAGGTCATTACTATTGATCCAATCGGATCCAAATGTAAATGAGAAGTTTTTTCATTCTTGAGTCTAGTTGATCGACTCACGTTAGACGACATGTAAATATGAGTTTTTAATTATATTTGCTGTCGGTAGCACTTTATAATAACACCCTGTTATAATACATTTATAAGGTATTTGTAGATAATGAACTAATCATGAACAAACCATTTATATACATTCATAAATTATTATTAAATAATTTATAACTATATTTGTATAACATTTACAGATTAGTTCTACATTATTTATAACTCATTATCAACATTGTTTGTACTTGATTTGTTTATCATTAAATAATGTTGTTTAATGTGTAGTAACACATTTGTAGATGCTTTGAAAAATGGATATGAAAAAACAACTATACTGTATCTCCATTTATTTTTCATGTTCAACAAATGATTTGTTAAGACATTCATAAAACATCTATAAATCATTTGCAGATGCTATTGTGGGGGCCAATCTGAAGTGAAGCCTATTCATCATTAACAAATGTCTAATACAGTTAATTATTTGTTTACTTTTTCATCACATGTTACAAATGTTGTAGACAGCTTTCGGATACACCCTTCTTTGTGACATCAAACAGTGACAGAATTAGGACTAAAGATAAATGCAATTGTATTAACATATAAAATACATGTGCATGACATATAGTGTAACATGGGGGGGCACTAGGACCCAGGAGTACCCTGGCCAGGTATTGAAGACTAGTATCTAGAGAGGAAGTCTCACACGAGTGAGACTTGACGTCACATGTGTTGCTGTCTGTTTGAATGGAAGCACGATACATGCAGAACCAAGTTATCCATGCTGCTCCTGCCCCACGCTTTTAATAAGGTATGAGCAGTTTAAACAGCTTTTTTGTTGATAAATCTATTCCACCATTTCCGACCTACAAACAAGTACAACTCTTATATGTTGTGTAGACGTACTTGATGTGGTGGGCGCCAGTGAGGCCAGTAACTAGTTACTAAGTAACTAGTTACTGTAATCTGATTACTTTTTTCAGTAAATAGTAATCTAACTTGTTACTTTTTACAAGCCAGTAATCTGATTACAGTTACTTTTCCAAGTGGCTGTGAGTTACTATTTAGTTACTATCTCATAATGCTGATGATAAGAGAGCCAGGGGTACAGTCAGCTAGACCGGAGTATGGCCTGATGGCTGATGACGTCTCATGATGACCTGTCTGAGCAGCCAATCATGATTTATGACATATGCACTTTCAATAAAGCATTATTTAAAAAAAAAACTGTTGTCATTCTTCATCCCCCCTGGACGACGACGACTTTGTAACCTAGTTACTTTCAAAGTAACTAAGTTACTTTGATAATCAAGTAATCAGTAAAGTAACTAGATTACTTTTTAAAGGAGTAATCAGTAATCAGATTATTTTTACAAGTAATCTGTGGCATCACTGGTGGGCGCTAACGTTATATTTGTTCCTAATGTGTGCTCAGTATATTGCGGTATGTGATGATGACACGACACACAAGTGTAATAATTATTTGTATTTTCAGGCTGTATCTGCGCCTATACAGTCTGAAAATACAAATAATTATTACCCTTGTGTGTCGTGTCATCATCACATACCGCATTATACTGAGCACACATTAGGAACAAATGTAACGTTAGCGCCCACCACATCAAGTACGTCTACACAACATATAAGAGTTGTTTGTAGGTCGGAAATGGTGGAATAGATTTACCAACAAAAAAGGTGTTTAAACTGCTCATACCTTATTAAAAGCGTGGGGCAGGAGCAGCACGGATAACTTGGTTCTGCATGTATCGTGCTTCCATTCAAACAGACGGCAACACACGTGAGGTCAAGTCTCACTCTCGTGAGACTTCCTCTCTAGATACTCTACCTGACCAGGGTACTCCTGGGTCCTAGTGCCCCCCCACGTTACACTTTGAATGAATGAATGAATGAATTTATTCACACACACACACACGATACATTTTACATGCGAGTATCCTCATGTGATAACAATGTCGCAAAATGTGTGCATGTGCCAGGTCTCCCAAGAAGCTATTTAAAGCTTTTGGAGGGAGCCTGAACACAGATACAAACAGAATATGAACAACAAAAACAATAAAAAAAAAAAAAAAACATAACAATACAACGTGGGTAGGTTTACACACCTACCTACTAACTGACATATAACAGAGATACATAATACAGACAATTTTATTCCTAAGTTATAATTTTAATTAGAGATATGATTTTAGCAGTTCCTCTTTCAGTGATTTTTTAAAGGTTTTAAAGGTATTAGTCATTTTTAGATTTTCATCAAGCTTGTTCCAGATCTGTGGACCCCTGCATGCTATGCTTAGGCTAGCACAATTTAGCCTTCTCCTCTTGCCAGATATAAGATGCTTGTTTCTTGTGTTGTGGATGTGCAGTGGTTGGCAGACTGGGACAAGCTCAGACAGTCTGTGATTCATGTCGTTGACAACTTGATACATAATTGATGCGTTTTGATGAATGTTAAATTCAGCGAGCCTCAGGAGACCAAAGCGATGGAAAAGAGGCTTTGAAGGTGCTCTATACCCGGACCATGACAGCACTCGTAGTACCCTCTTTTGTAGGCTTTCTAGTTTTTTGAGATGGCTGGGGTATGTGTTGCACCATATGACGTTACAGTAATTAATGAGGGGTTCAAACAGGGTTTTGTATAAAGTGAGAAGGGCAGGCAAGGGAAGAAAATGACGTATTTTGCAGAATAAGCCAACATATTTGGACAGTTTTGTTTGTAGGTATTTTATGTGGCATTTGAAGTTGAGTGACTCATCGATGATGACCCCCAGGAATTTTGTGGACGCCACTCTTGACAGCTCCTTTCCATTTATTTTTATGCACATGTGATGATTGATTGATTGATTGATTGAAAAGTTTATTAACAGATTGCAGAATGGGTACAGTACAGTACAGCTCAATACATACAATTGTTAAGGGGATGCAGACCAGAGAAAGACTTTCGACTTGTTTACATCAGGGTCCCCCATTTTCAATTCATCATAACATATATGACATACATGACATACAGATAGACAGTACTGCTACATCTATACATTTATGACATATCAGATTTGCAAATACAGTACTGTTTGTGATACAAAAGTGTCCAGAAAAGGAGTGTATATACATTTGGCATAGAAACTGTACATTGGAGGAGGTTGGTTGGGTGGGGTGGGGTTGGGTGGGTTGGGTGAGGGCTGTACATTGGAGGTGGGGGGGGGGGGGGGGGGGGGGTTGGGAAGGGGACACACACACATTTTACACTGTACATTTGAATATTGACAAAGCCTTACTTGGTCATTTACTGTACAACTAGGTTAGGACATTTGTAGGGGCCAGTTTCGAATTGCAGTCTCACGTAGGTGTTTTTTGAGAGTGTTTTTGAAGGTGGGTAGTGATTCACATTCCTTTACAGCTTTAGGCAGGGCGTTCCACATTGATGTGGCATAATTGCGAAACGTGTTTAGTCCCTTGTTTGATCCGAATCTGGGTTTTACATGATTTGTGGAGCTCCCTCTGGTGTTGTGATCGTGGTATTCACTGACCTTTGGGAAGTATTTTGACATGTACATGGGTACCTTGGTCGCGTAGTGTATCTTGTAGACCAGGCCCATTGCAAGTTGCTGTACTCTGTCGTCTACTCTAAGCCATCCTAGGTTGTCAAAGTGGGCAGGGGTGAGGTGGGTTCTAGGAGTCAGGTCAAGTAGTAGTCTGACTAGCTTGTTTTGAGATGTTTGTAATTTGTTTTTTAGTGCCTTTGAGGTGCTTTGGTACCATGAGGTGCAAGCATAGTCGTAGTACCCTTGAATGAGTGCTCCTGCTAGAGTCTTCAGGGTATTCTTGTTTACCAGAGAGGAGATCCGGTACAAGAATCGCGTTCGTTGGTTGACTTTTTTTTATTACATTGGATGCCATTTTGTCACAGGAAAGATTAGCCTCTAGGATGGAACCCAGGTAGGTAATTTCATCTTTCCTTGTGATAATATTGTCACCCACTGTAACCGAGAAGCCGTCGGTCTTGCTGAGTTTGTTATTTGAACCGAAGAGAATGGACTCTGTTTTGCCCATGTGTAATGATAGTTTGTTGTCGGCGAGCCATATGCAGATTTTGCCTAGTTCCGAGCTGAGGGCTTTTTCAACCTGTAACTTGTTCTTGTCAGAGACCAGCAGGGCTGAGTCGTCCGCAAACAGGAACAAGTTGCAGTCACAAGCTGACGACATGTCATTTGCATAAATTAGGAATAGTAGCACACTATATGTCATGCACATGTATTTTATGTTAACCCATCTCCCGCCAATGACGTGTTACCACGTCATTCTCCACCATGCGTTGTCTGCCAATGACGTGTTACGGCGTGTTTGAGATCAATATTTCAAATTTCTGTCATGGTATTCACATTTCACCCACAGAGTCTTGAATGGTGCTGTAGATCTCTGCTCAACTCTCCAATGCTTCAATACCGCCACCTGGTGGCCGATCGGCGAGTTGCCAAAACCGAAAGTGGCCGGAAGTGCTTAGTCCGGACTCTATCCAGACACCGTGCATATCGATCCGTTGCCATAACTCAATAAACAACATGATTGGACGTATATTAGTATTATACAAACCGGAACTGGATCACCTAGATCAACATCCCATAATAGCGATCTTTTTGCTCCACGCTCATCACCCAACGCTACGAGGAGACTGGCGTGAGTTTCAGCGTTTTTCTTTACCATTTTCGATACAAACTGCTCTGATCAATATATCACCCATACTACATGAATCATTTAACGTCGGCCATTGACTTATAAACGACCCCCCCCCCCCCCCCTCCGGTCACCAGCAGATGATCAGTCATGACGTTTAGGATCATGTACAGTTGAAATTTTTAATATAACGTCGGTATCAAACTGCATTTGATGATCTAATATATGCATTTATGGCTATATCTCACGTTCTATGAAATACAGCAGAAAACGATAAAAACATATTTATACTCTGGACGGTATTTTAGTATGAATGTGTGAATGAAAAAGTAAAACGTTCCTACATCCTGAACGATAGATAATTGATGTTGAATGGGCCATAGTAATGTCAATTTAGCAATACAATTTAAAAAGTTATAGCCCTGCAAAGAAGGTGAACATCTCCATAGACAAATAGTGCTGGCAGAGAGGCTACAAGGATGGATATAAGCTCCGACAGAGAATGGGTTAATACAATTGCATTTATCTTTAGTCCTAATTCTGTCACTGTTTGATGTCACAAAGAAGTGTGTATCCGAAAGCTGTCTACAACATTAGTAACATGTGATGAAAAAGTAAACAAATAATTAACTGTATTAGACATTTGTTAATGATGAATAGGCTTCACTTCAGATTGTCCCCCACAATAGCATCTGCAAATGATTTATAGATGTTTTATGAATGTCTTAACAAATCATTTGTTGAACATGAAAAATAAATGAGTATATATTCAGTATATGTTCAGTTCAGTATAGTCGTTTTTTCATATCCATTTTTCAAAGCATCTACAAATGTGTTACTACACATTAAACAACATTATTTAATGATGAACAAATCAAGTACAAACAATGTTGATAATGAGTTATAAATAATGTAGAACTAATCTGTAAATGTTATACAAATATAGTTATAAATGATTTAATAATAATTTATGAACGTATATATATATGGTTTGTTCATGATTAGTCATTATCCACTAATGCGTTATAAATACTTTGTAAATGTTATACAAATATAGTTATAAATGATTTAATAATCATTTATGAATGTCTATAAATGGTTTGTTCATGATTAGTTCATTATCTACAAATACCTTATAAATGTATTATAACAGGGTGTTATTATAAAGTGCTACCTTGCTGTCTTTTGAGGCTGTGAAAATGTTGTAGTTTGTAATGTCACAGTGGGTTTAGAACATGAAAAAGCGTACTTTTTCCCCTGCAAATCTGCAAATCAAACTCTTCAAGAATGTATGCGAATTATACCCCAAATGTATACGATGAGAAATATTCCAGATTGGGGCTTTATTATTAAGAACCAATTTCCAAATGATCCCAAACGAAAGTCACAGTTGCACGTCCTCTGCTCTCTGGCTGTAATGCCCCCTATTTGAAAACCACAGCTATTCAACAAGAGTGTCGAGAGATACTCGTTTCAAACGGTTTCCACCCAGACCAGGCTGCAGAAACAAATTAGTGGGGGGGCATACAATTTTCTCGGGGGGGGCACAATGGTTTTTCAACACAGGTTCCCTTTTATACATTTCAGCTGGGACAACGGCGCTGTGGCTTGCTTGGCGCTGCCCACGGTGCTGAACTAAACAGCAGAGAGGCAATTGAAAAATCTAATTTCTCTCTATCTTAAGAACATTCACTTATACAAAAACAGACTGAACGGATATATATAACAGACCTGCTGGGGCAGTGGACTGAGAGCAGGGCACACAAACAGGCTGGATAAGATGGTCAGGAAGGCCAGTAGCGTGGTTGGGGTGGAGCTGGACTCTAGCGAGGGTGGCGGAGAGGAGGAACCTTGCTAAGCTCCAGGCCATCAGGGAAAACCCCTCCCACCCACTATACACAGACTTGACTGGCAGGAGAAGCATGTTATAGGCTCACCCTACCTAAATGCAGCACTGAACACAGACTATACAATGCATCACTGTGCCTCACTGCATCACTGAGCACAGCGTGACAGTTACCATCTTCCTGGACTCTTACTTTTTAAACAACACTGTGCAATATTACACCTACTGTAGACTTCAGTATATTTTTACTGTATTTATTTACTGTATCTTTTATTCTATTTTTATTCTATTTCATTTTATTCTATTCTTAGGCCATTTGTTTTGTTATTATTATTCGTGACTTTTTCTGTCTAAATGTTTAATGTTGAGTGATTTGCAGTGTCAAATTTCCCTCAGGATAATACATTTCCATTCTATTCTATTCTATATCTTTGAAAAGTCTCCATTTATTCAACACTTCTGAATTCACTGACAAACTGAACTGAACTGACAAAAATAAGTTGCATAAAAAAGCAAACAAAATTCCTCCACAGGCTACTCACCATCATATAGAGCGGCAAGCGGCGTTTGGGGACAGAGTGAAATCTTCTTAAACACTGCCCCTCCACTCATTCCTGAACTTTTTTGTTAAGTCCTTCTCAAATGCCAACTGAATTAAATTGGCCTTGCGTCGATGAAGCATACTAAGGCGATGTTCTGTAAAGACGTTCTTGAGGGTAGAAAACGAATTCTCACGAGTGCCGTGCTAGCTTCAGTAGTGTTGTTGTTGACATCAGTGCCCACTAGGGCTGTCCCCGACTAAGGATTTGGATAGTTGAGTTTGATTGACCAGGGTGGGCACAGCTGACTCAGTGGGCGGGCCCGGCCCCCTAATGCCCGCCCATGGCGCCGGGTCTGGCTCCACCTGTCATTATTGTGAAGAGGCAATGTACCTAACAGCTGTCATCTTCTACAGGCATCACTGTTACAGGCATCTTCTACAGGCATCACTGTTAGTGAGTGTGTGTGTGTGTGTGTGTGTGTGTGTGTGTGTGTGTGTGTGTGTGTGTGTGTGTGTGTGTGTGTGTGTGTGTCTGTGTGTGTGTGTGCGTGTGTGTGTGTGTGTGTGTGTGCGTGCGTGCGTGCGTGCGTGCGTGCGTGCGTGCGTGCGTGCGTGCGTGCGTGCGTGCGTGCGTGCGTGCGTGCGTGCGTGCGTGCGTGAGTGCGTGCGTGCGTGCGGCGTGTGTGCGTGTGTGTGTGTGTGTGCGCGTGCGTCAGGACTGGACTGGACTGGATTTATTAGACACATTTAAACACAATATATCCACAAGCCTGTCGCGACTTGTCACGTTCAGATTGTCAGGATGACACATAACTACTTTAGGTTGTACTTTAGTTTGTATTTTGTATATTGTATATTTTGTAGTGTTTTGACTTTATTCTTTAAACTTTTTCTTTTACTATGTATGAAGCACAATCTTAGGAGGCTCCTCTTCGATGTGAGAGATCTATTCACTTTTCATGTTAATACGTATTGTTACAATATTTATTCCCTTGTGTATTAAACATGTCACTTTGTTGATGGTTCACCAATGATTTCAGGCTGTGGAATATGTGGATACCTTCTGAAATCAACCATTCATAATCGCATCCAGAACTCAGTCATGTTTTATTTAAGTTCCCATTCAGCTTTCTACTGAAATTACCGGAAGAGAGATGAAGTCTGACATCACCAAAGGTTAAAATTGTTTACGTCTCAAACCTTTCAAGTTCAAGTTTCAAGTTTGTTTTTATTTGTCACATATAACGTACAAGTACTTTACAGTGAAATGCTTGGTTCAACTTCTGTATGAGCTCCTGATAATGTGCTTCATACAGTAAAAAGTAGTAAAAGAGGAATAACACTATACAATATACAAGCTAAAGTACATCCTAAGTACAATCTAAGTACAGTGAGTAAATGCAGACGACAATGAGGTACAAAAACTTTAAGGCAAGGTGCAAATGAGGTATGATGTAGTGCAAATCTCTTTAATAAATAGATAAATATAATGTAGTGTTAAAGTGAGTGTTAAGGTGAGTGTTTGTTTAAAGTGAGTGTGTGTATGTGGATGTGTGTGCAATGAGTAGATGGATGGAGAATATTATTGCAGAACTCCACAGACAAGAGACTAAGAAACGAGTAAACTAGCAGCAAAGCCTCTCACACGTACACATATTTCATAGACACATTGGGCTGGGTCTTTATTGCATTAATTTCTATTAATTAACTACAGAAAGAATTAAAAGTAAAAAAAATTGATGCATTTAATCGCATAATGATTTTTCTTTATTGTGTAAGAATGTTATCTTTCAAAGGAGACAGGGAGACAGACAGACAGAGAGAGAGAGAGTGATGTAGGTTAGAGTTATCATATCCCAAAAATGTACTCATATTTAAATTCCCCATTAAGAAACACATCATTTAGACACCTTGTATGTTAGGATTTCCTTCAGATTCATGTTGGCATCCATGTATGGTGAAGGCCCGGACTGTTGCGCGCTCTCTCTCTCTCTCTCTCTCTCTCTCTCTCTCTCTCTCTCTCTCTCTCTCTCTCTCTCTCTCTCTCTCTCTCTCTCTCTCTCTCTCTCTCTCTCTCTCTCCCTCTCTCTCTTGGAGGCGGGACCAGGCCATACAACTGATTGACAGTGGAGACGGCGAATGGAATGGCAGATGGCACTTCTGCAAAATGACAGGGAGAGAAAAAATGTCAAGCATAATCTGCGCTTGAAGATAGACAGTGGAAAAAGAGGAAGTGTCGAGCAGAGACGGAGAGAGAGAAAAATACATACTGCTTACTGCTTGTATTTCACAGAACAGTCAGATGGAAATGACTGGAAATTAAATGTTTCAACAGTGGAAAAAGAGGAAGGGTGGAGCAGAGAGGGAGGGAGAGAAAAATACATACTGCTGACTGCTTGTATTTCACAGAACAGTCAGATGGAAATTACTGGAAATTAAATGTCTCAACAGTTCAACAGTGGAATTTCTGCATCCCCATAGTCCAAGATAAAAGGTTCTGTTTCTGCCCAGTTCAAGACATCATATAGTGAAACTAATCGGAAATGCAGAAGGAAACGAAGAGGAGAAGTGGGTGAGAAAGTGGAGATCAGCCATCTTCTACCGCCACTGAAGACATAGTGAATCAGATTGAGGAAGTATGTGGTTCAGAACAAGCTATAAAGATAGCTGAAACCTTGAAGTGTATTGGTCTACACAATCTTGCATCGCAGTTGACAACTAAAGGTAAGAGTGATCTTTTCATTTAAAGTGCATTTTTGTTTGCCATTTCACATTAGAAAACATTATATTCTCATTAAAAGGACCGGTTCAAATCGTTTTTAACCCAGGCCTTATTAAACATCGTCTGATTGATTGATTGATTGATTGATTGATTGATTGATTGATTGATTGATTGAAAACCTTATTAACAGATTGCAGAATGGGTACAATACAGTACGGCTCAATACAAAACAACTGCTAAGAGGATGCAGACCAAAAAAAGACTTTCGTCTTGTTTACATCGGGGTCCCCCATTTTCAATTCATCAGGACATTTATGACATACAAGACATACAGATATACAGAACTGTGTAGTAAAAAGAGATTATAAAAAAGATAAACATCCAAAGGGGAAGAAACTGTACATTTCTGGCATGATGTTGACTAGTACTGAACCCAGACTATATTTAAACATTGTCTGACATGATGATTAGTACTGAACCCAGACTATATTTAAACATTGTCTGACATGATGACTAGTACTGAACCCAGACTATATTTAAACATTGTCTGACATGATGACTAGTACAAGCCATAATTTCTCTGATCGCTTTAGCACTGTGCTGCATCCTCTTACCTAGCTCCAATCCAGTAGGTGTAACTGGCAAATTCAATTCATCACATCTTTTGATACAAATTTGTACATTTTGCAACCATTTCCTCAGTAGAAGGAGTGTGTAGCAGAATTATGCACCTTTTTAGTGGCCGGCTGGGTACATTTACATAAGTCATCAGGAAGGGCATAACTCTATCAGCTGAGTAACAATGTTCATCAAAGTGTTGAGTGCTACAGTGTAGGTTAGTATATTAGGACAAGTGCATGACAGTAAGGTTAGATTTTTTTTTATTGTTTTAAGTTTTTATTATTATTATTCTTTTTTTAATTTCAGATAATGGTTGAAGAAGTGCGTCTTTAGTCGACAGCGAAAGATTGGACGGGTTTCGGCTGTCCTAACTGGGGTGGTAGTCGTATCGTAGAGGTCTAAACACTCGCGTACCACCACAGTGACTCAGGGTTCGAATCTAGTCGTCAGCGCCACGGTACCTCCGGCTTGGTCAGTCGTCCCTACCAGAGCCTTATAATGCATCCATGACTAACTTAAACGCTACATTCATACTGTTACTAGTGTTCACACTGTATATATCTTAGCTTATTCATACGACTCTTTTCATACTGTTCATTCTGTTAATGTTCATACTGTATATATCTTAGCACATTCATACCTACCTTTACTGTTTATTCTATTTATAAATGTAAGTTATTTATGTAAGTTAAATTACACTGCACATTACTGCTTCTTTTGCACTTCTGGTTCGATGCTAAACTGCATTTCGTTGTCTCAGTACTTGTAGTCTGTGCAAATGCCAATAAAGTTGAATCTAATCTAATCTAAATATTACGGAAGCCATAAGAGGCCGTACATTCCTAAATTTTATTTGCTCAGTTTTCCCGTGATATCGAGTTAATTTAATTAGTTTTCTCGTGATAACGCGATATTTTTCTCGAGATCTCGAGAAAACGAAACAATAGTCTATATATTAAATCACTGCAGGAAAAATCATTCAGTGTCGCAATGTCAGAGGAGCAGGTAGCCCCGTTCGTGACTACGATGCACTCGGTGCATCACAGTCACAAAAGGGGCTAAGCAGGAGGATATTGATCACCGCGTCACATATCTCTCCAATCAAGGCCTGACACAGGCTGAAATAGCTTTATGCCTTGCTGTTACAGATAATATATATATATACACATTAATGTGCCTCAAAGTGCAATCAAAGTGAGCTCTCAAAGAGCACCTGGCTACGGGAGGCTGCAACGCGAAACTGGCCCCCATATGTCCAAACCCCTCCCACCCCCTCCTAATGTAGAGTTTCCTCCCCATCGTATGTATATTTTCTGTTAGGATCTCTGTATACTTGCAGTACTGTATATTTGCATATCTTGTATGTCGCAAATGTAACAGTGCTGTGTATACCTGTATGTCATGTACCCCCCTGAAATAAATGAATCCGATTTAATTAGTTTTCTCGTGATAACGCGATAATTATCTCGTTATCACGGGAAAACGAAGTCCGTTTTCTCGTGATAACGAGATAATTATCGCGTTATCACAGGAAAACGGAGCAAATAAAATGTATGAATGTACGGCCTCTTAGGGCTTCCGTAAAATATCAATCATGCCAGAAACTACTCAATTAAGCCAAATAACAAACTCAGCAAGACCGACGGCTTCTCAGTTACAGTGGGTGACAATATTGTCACAAGGAAAGATGATATTACATACCTAGGGGCAAATCTTTCCTGTGACAAAATGGCATCCAATGTAATAAAAAAAAGTCAACCAACAAACTAGATTCTTGTACCGGATCTCCTCTCTGGTAAACAAGAATACCCTGAAGACTCTGGCAGGAGCACTCATTCAAGGGTACTACGACTATGCTTGCACCTCATGGTACCAAAGCACCTCAAAGGCGCTAAAAACAAAATTACAAACATCACAAAACAAACTGGTCAGACTACTGCTTGACCTGACTCCTAGAACCCACCTCACCCCTGCCCACTTTGACAACCTAGGATGGCTTAGAGTAGACGACAGAGTACAGCAACTTGCAATGGGCCTGGTCTACAAGATACACTACACGACTAAGGTACCCATGTACATGTCGAAATACTTCCCAAAGGTCAGTGAATACCATGACCACAACACCAGAGGAAGCTCCACAAATCATGTTAAACCCAGATTCGGCTCAAACAAGGGACTAAACACGTTTTGTAATTATGCCACATCAATGTGGAACGCCCTACCCACAGCTGTAAAGGAATGTGAATCACTACCCACTTTCAAAACCACTCTCAAATAGCACCTACGGGAGCCTGCAATTCGAAACTGGCCCCTGTAAATGTCCTAACCCAACCCCCTCCAATGTACAGTAAATGTCCTAACCCAATAATACACGAGACCCTCTTCTTGGGACCAAGTAAGGTTTCGACGATAGTAAAGGGCTAACCTTCTGTATTGTCACAGTGAAAGGGTTAACCGGCTGTCGTGTAGCAGTGAAAGGGTTAACATGGGAGCGAAAGTGAAGCGCTGATGGCTCACCCGCCTCATGCCCGCGTTCGGTGTGTTCGTGCCGAGCTAGTGTCACTTTTTCGCACCTACTCCCGAACTAACTATGCATGTGCAGATTGCCCACGGCCGGAGTCAATCTGCACATGCGTAGTGCGTGTCAAGGCTCTCATCCACATACATGTTCTCACCCGCTCTCTCCTCCATGAGCTCAATGTAACGCGGAAGTGCAGTGGTCTATGGTCATGTAAATAGATATATATTATGCATGGACCGCGGAACGCATTTGGAATAGGTAGGGCCAATTGGCCAAAATTATGTGACGTTGCTCCCTCCGCCCAAACCAAGCCACATGCTCGTAACGCATTTGTTTATTGATTATAGCCTACATTTAGTCACAATCAAATAGTATCATAATATGTATTACTTAACCAGTATGATTCGAAAACGTAATATCGTGACTGTGATGCACCGAGTGAATCCACAGTCACTTGCAAACCAACGTATGTTGACCATGAAGGACTGGTTCTAACCGAACCGTTCGTTATACAAGAATCACAGAGACGTTTCAAAGGTCCTCACAGTTGCACGAGGGTTTCGGACAGAGATACGGGATGGTTTGAAAGCTCGGCGTTGCTAATAAACATTTTAAATATTTTTTATAAACTGGTCAACAGCGCTCAAAACGGCATTATTTCTGGCGTTGGGTGCCTGGTGTGATCACAGCGCATGCGCATCATGCACCCAACGCCGGAAATAATGCAGTGTTGACCAGTTTATAAAAAATGTTTAAAATGTTTATTAGCAACGCCAAGCTTTCAAACCATCCCGTATCTCTGTTCGAAACCCTCATGCATCTGTGAGTACCTTTGACATTTCTCTGTGATACTTGTTAACTTGTATACCAAACGGTTCGGCCAGAACCAGTCCTTCATGGTAAATCTAGGTTGGTTTCCTATTGAGGAGCAAGTGACTGTGGATTCACTCGTGCATCACAGTCACGAAAGGGGCTACCAGTTGCATAACGTTAATCAAATAGTATCATAAATAATATGCAATGCATTACTGAACCAGCCAGTATGATTAGAAAGCGTAATATTGTGACGAGGCGGTCAACCAGTTGCATAGGATTAAAACATGTCAACACTCACCTGTGCTAGGTTGCTGGGAATAAAACGCGTACCTGGTAGTAAGCCATGAATGGTAACCTGAAATCCAAGCACTGAAAATGCATTCTCGTTGGTTTTGGTTAAACCCGAACCGAGTCATTTCCTTGTCCAAAGGCGAAATCCGAAATTGTGTGCAGAACAGTTTTGCTCTTGTTTAGTTGTTTGACAAAACGTTAGCCATCTGTGGTCCTTGAACCACTTGGGATAAACAGACCGGTTTCTTTGAGATGTGCTTTCTCCTTGTATCTGTTTTGTACCTGCGAGAACAGCAGGGTCGTCTGGTTGATTGGACTTTGAGAGGAACAGTGGAGGTCTGCAGCGAGGCTCATAACGGTAGCAGAGCGCTATTTGAAATGGATGCACGTTAGTGTGAGTGACATGACACAATAGCCAATCAATCATTAGGAAACAGAATTTGTCGTTTGTGATAGGCTAGTTTATGTTTTTTTTTTTTTCTTTTTTTTTACGTCGGCTTACAGATAGTGGAAATTACCCCGGGAAGCGTACAGAAGTGCAATACATTAAGAACGTAAATGTATTTGCTGATATATTATATTATTAAATGTTAAAATATTAAATTTTTACATAATGTTTGATGTTTGACACACCCCAAAGTAGGTAGGGCCATCGCCCTACTGGCCCTACAATTTCCGCGGTCCATGATATTATGTCTATATGGTCGCTACACACAATCCCAGAGTTCTTTGCGCCAGGTCATTTCCGGTTCCAGGTCAATGAAAACTTCCAACCAAACGTAAACCTAAATCATATGGGGCCACTGAAGCATCATAGGGGCCACTGAAGCATCGTAGGGGCCACTGAAGCAGCATAGGGGCCACTGAAGCATCATAGTGGCCACAGAAGCATCATAGGGGCCACTGAAGCATCATAGTGGCCACTGAAGCAGCATAGGGGCCACTGAATCATCATAGGGGCCACTGAAGCAGCATAGGGGCCACTGAAGCATCATAGGGGCCACTGAAGCATCATAGGGGCCACTGAAGCAGCATAGGGGCCACTGAAGCATCATAGGGGCCACTGAAGCAGCATAGGGGCCACTGAAACATCATAGGGGTCACTGAAGCAGCATAGGGGCCACTGAAGCATCATATGGGTCACTGAAGCATCATATGGGCTACTGAAGCATCATAGGGGCCACTGAAGCATCATAGGGGCCACTGAAGCATCATAGGGGCCACTGAAGCATCATAGGGGTCATCATAGGGGCCACTGAAGCAGCATAGGGGCCACTGAAGCATCATAGGGGTCACTGAAGCATCATAGGGGCCACTGAAGCATCATAGGGGTCACTGAAGCAGTATAGGGGCCACTGAAGCATCATAGGGGCCACTGAAGCATCATAGGGGCCACTGAAGCATCATAGGGGTCACTGAAGCATCATATGGGCTACTGAAGCATCATAGGGGTCACTGAAGCAGCATAGGGGCCACTGAAGCATCATAGGGGTCACTGAAGCATCATAGGGGCCACTGAAGCATCAAGCATCATAGGGGTCACTGAAGCATCATAGGGGCCACTGAAGCATCATAGGGGCCAGCATCATAGGGGTCACTGAAGCATCATAGGGGCCACTGAAGCATCATAGGGGCCATTGAAGCATCATAGGGGCCAGCATAATAGGGGTCACTGAAGCATCATATGGGTCACTGAAGCATCATAGGGGCCACTGAAGCATCATAGGGGTCACTGAATCATCATAGGGGCCACTGAAGCATCATAGGGGTCACTGAAGCAGCATAGGGGCCACTGAAGCATCATAGGGGCCACTGAAACATCATAGGGGTCACTGAAGCATCATAGGGGCCACTGAAGCATCATAGGGGCCACTGAAGCATCATAGGGGTCAGTGAAGCATCATAGGGGTCATCATAGGGGCCACTGAAGCATCATAGGGGCCACTGAAGCATCATAGGGGTCACTGAAGCATCATAGGGGCCACTGAAGCATCATATGGGCCACTGAAGCATCCTAGGGGTCACTGAAGCATCATAGGGGCCAGCATCATAGGGGTCACTGAAGCATCATAGGGGCCACTGAAGCATCATAGGGGTCACTGAAGCATCATAGGGGCCACTGAAGCATCATGGGGGCCACTGAAGCATCATATGGGTCACTGAAGCATCATAGGGGCCACTGAAGCATCATAGGGGTCACTGAAGCATCATAGGGGCCACTGAAGCATCATATGGGTCACTGAAGCAGCATAGGGACCACTGAAGCAGCATAGGGACCACTGAAGCATCATATGGGTCACTGAAGCAGCATAGGGGTCACTGAAGCATCATAGGGGCCACTGAAGCATCATAGGGGCCATTGAAGCATCATAGGGGCCAGCATAATAGGGGTCACTGAAGCATCATATGGGTCACTGAAGCATCATAGGGGCCACTGAAGCATCATAGGGGTCACTGAATCATCATAGGGGCCACTGAAGCATCATAGGGGTCACTGAAGCAGCATAGGGGCCACTGAAGCATCATAGGGGCCACTGAAACATCATAGGGGTCACTGAAGCATCATAGGGGCCACTGAAGCATCATAGGGGCCACTGAAGCATCATAGGGGCCACTGAAGCATCATAGGGGTCAGTGAAGCATCATAGGGGTCATCATAGGGGCCACTGAAGCATCATAGGGGTCACTGAAGCATCATAGGGGCCACTGAAGCATCATATGGGCCACTGAAGCATCCTAGGGGTCACTGAAGCATCATAGGGGCCAGCATCATAGGGGTCACTGAAGCATCATAGGGGCCACTGAAGCATCATAGGGGTCACTGAAGCATCATAGGGGCCACTGAAGCATCATGGGGGCCACTGAAGCATCATATGGGTCACTGAAGCATCATAGGGGCCACTGAAGCATCATAGGGGTCACTGAAGCATCATAGGGGCCACTGAAGCATCATATGGGTCACTGAAGCAGCATAGGGACCACTGAAGCATCATAGGGGCCACTGAAGCATCATAGGGGGCCACTGAAGCATCATAGGGGCCACTGAAGCATCATAGGGACCACTGAAGCATCATGTGTTTCTTGGCCAAACTGACATTATAGCTTCCTGACTGCATAGCTAGCAAGTGGAAACAGCTGTGAGTGAAAGTTCCTCTTCTGGCCTCAGAAACAGCCACTTCCAGCTGGATGTGCAGGTCCTCCTAGTATGTAGCATGTTACACATACTGCACTCCATGTAAGCTCCAACAGTATGTAGTATGATGTACACACTTTATGTATGTAGTATGATGTACACTGTATGTATGTAGTATGATGTACACACTTTATGTATGTAGTATGAAGTACACAGTTTATGGATGTAGTATGATGTACACACTTTATGTATGTAGTATGATGTACACTTTATGTATGTAGTATGAAGTACACACTTTATGGATGTAGTATGAAGTACACACTTTATGGATGTAGTATGAAGTACACACTTTATGGATGTAGTATGATGTACACACTTTATGGATGTAGTATGATGTACACACTTTATGGATGTAGTATGATGTTGTTAACCATCAAGTCTTGTGTTTCAGTGAGTGGAGAGACTACAGCTGCAGACGCCACACGGCCACTGAGGAGGAGAAACAGCGACGAAGGGAATCGTCCAGATAGTGAGACCACATCTCTTTCTCTACATGTTGTTTATACTATGATATATTTTAATTCTATATATATAATTACATGAAATAAATATATCATTATGTAGGATATCAGAATATTGTTGATGTGGCATGAATACCTGATGAATACTCTTTCTTTCTTTCTTTCTTTCTTTCTTTCTTTCTTTCTTTCTTTCTTTCTTTCTTTCTTTCTTTCTTTCTTTCTTTCTTTCTTTCTTTCTTTCTTTCTTTCTTTCTTTCTTTCTTTCTTTCTTTCTTTCTTTCTTTCTTGGCTGTAACCAGTTATATAGTCGTACTGGCGAATCGCGTCTTGCTCTTTCGCCATCGAGATATACCTCATCTCCAGTACCTATTGTACTACATAACGAAAACAAAGCACCCTTGCATTTGACCAGGCCCGCTGGTGTTAGTAATGCTGCTTGTTGTTTTGTTAGACAACCGAGTTGTGTATCGGCGCCAGGGGCAGGATGTCTGGGTAAACGTCCCTCTGAGTTGGACGTTTTCCAGGCGATCTTGGGGCGCACTGCTAATACTAATGCTATAATGCTGGGTCACTGTTCTAATGTTCCCCGCTGTGGGATGTCACCGCTTTTCCCTCCTCTTAACCGGTTCATTGATGAAGGTCAGTCGGTAGCTAATGTGGGGGGTTTTGCTGAGACTTATTTACCCTTTTTACGGGTGAATGGGTTGACAACAGGGCGCAGGGCAGGTGTGCCGTGGCTAGAGAGCCAGGTAGCATCGATCCTGTGCCCATGCGGGGTAGGACGGTGTCCCACCCGGAAGCCGACGCTTGAGAGCAGGTCGGCCCGGCAGGTGGCAGTATGGACTGATGAGAGTTATACTGCCATAGGATGGAATTTAGCTGCGGCCAGTGTTGTGGCTCAGCTGACTGTTTTTCTGTCCACATTAGCATCGGGTAGTGGGGCTACAGGACCAGCCGACGCTGAAAACATTTTGCATGTTATTGGGGTTATAGAGATCTTGAATCAGTCGCAAGCTATAACCGCGGGGAGGATTAGGATGCTATCAACACTTGTTAATAGGCATCTCTGGTTGGAGCAGTCTCTTTTGTCGTTCTGCGGGGACGTGGGCGGTTGTTGACCTAGGTCCCACACTGCCTCACGCTATGCAGCCGGAGATTGGAGCACGGCCTCGTCAGCGACTATGGCGAGGCCCTCGACAGGCGGCCATGTTTCCCCCGCCAGAGGTACCCTGGGCGTTGAGTCAACAGGTGTCCACAAGGCCGACAGCCTTGGCGGCCGAGGGATCGGCCATGTTGGATGAGCAAGGCCTGAGAAATACAAGCCGTCGCCGTCCTGCCGCTCCCCGATCACTCCCTCCCCCAACACCAGCAGAAAAGGGGCTCTGATCCGTTTCCTTTGGCTGCGGGCCGCGAGCCTTCATTTGAAGCGCATGCGGCCCCACGTTTCGCTTCTCATGGGGACAGGGGCTGACACCCAGTTGATGGCTGAGCCTGGGTCTGTCCGTGAGAATGTTGTGCTGTCACGTGGCTCCCTCGCCACGCGTTGTGCATCTGCGATTGGTGAGCCTGGTGTTACGGCTGCCACTGTCGATGGTGGTCAGCAGGGGGACTCAAGGCCTCTTCGAAAGAATGCTCAGCGCGGATTACCCCGACCTCGCCTTCGCCAGGCGGGGTATCACGTTGATGCCTCCCACTCCCGCAAGATCGGCAGTGGTTTGGCAGGCGCGCGTGATTTGGGTGGTAGTAATATCACTGCAGGGCTACGGTGTGTAGGAACCCATGGGGTCCTCACGCCTTGCATGTCCGGCTGCAGAACAACTCCTCAGCATATTCTGGAGGGGTGTTCAGTGGGGGAGCTTTTGTCACCTAGTTTGATGTCAGCTTCTCCCGTATCAAACCGGCCCTTTCTGTCGGGGTTCCCCCTTGGGTGTGATTGCCTCGTTGGCTACGCACAGCGGGAGGGACCGGGCCGCCTATCTACAGTTCCTTGCGGCCCAGCGCCAGTTGGCGGCGGGTGCGCTCTGGGACTATTATCACATATGGCTACAACAGTGCCATATGTCGAGGTGGATGGAGAGAACGTTGAGGCGGGGGCTTGTCTTGCAGTTCGCACAACCCCACCCTCCGTTTTCAGGTTTGGTGCAGACCCTATTGTCAGGGTCGGCAGCAGTGACAGCTCTGGCCGACGAGATCCAATCTCTGTTGGCGAAGCAGGCCGTAGTCGTGGTCCCGAGAGAGGACGCGATGTCAGGCGGGAGGTGTCAGACCTATACTGGATCTGTCCGCGTTCAATCATCTGATTGTGGCGAGACCGTTCAGAATGTTGACCGTCAAACACCTGCTACTCGCTGTCAGGGTGGGAGACTGGTTCACCTCCATAGACCTGAAGGATGCGTATTTTCACATCCCGATTTTCCCTCCTCACAGGAAATACCTACGGTTCCTTTTTCAGGGCGTAGCGTACGAATACCAGAGGTTGCTGTTCGGCTACTATCTGGCCCCCCGCACATTCACCAAGTGCGTAGAGACCACGCTGGAGCCTTTACGTCGTCAGGGGATACGAATTATTTTCTATCTCGACGACATTCTGCTCCTCAGCCGGTCGGAGGAGGTCGCCAGGTCTCATACCAGGCTGGTGGTGGAATTCCTCACCAAGCTGGGTTTTGCTGTGAACTGGAAGAAGAGTACGCCTATTCCCAGTCAACAGGTGGAGTACTTGGGCTTGGTTCTAAGTTCAAGGCCCATGAGGGCAACCCCCTCGGAGCAACGGAGAGTGTCTATCCTCAACGCGCTCTGTGGTTTCTGTCCTGGAGGGACGGTTACGGCGCTGCAGGTGATGCGCCTGCTCGGTATGATGGCATCTGCACACTCTGTGGTCCCTCTTGGCTTCATCTTCATGAGGAGGATACAGAGGTGGTTTTCCAGTATGAAAATAGACCCGGTGAGGGGCAAGTGGAAACGGTTGAAGGTTCCCTTGTCGATACGGGGGGATCTCGCCCCCTGGAGGAGGACTGGTATTCTCACCAGCGGGGTCCCCATGGGCAGCAGGCGTTCACATGTCACGGTCTTCACCGACGCCTCCCTCACGGGATGGGGGGGGGACGTGTCGGACCGACGCAGTAGGGGGCAGCTGGACGATCCATGCTGCCCGGTCTGCCCTGCACATCAATGTGTTGGAATTGAAGGCGGTCCTCCTGGTCCTCAGCCGGCTCGCCCACTTGGTGGTAGGCGAGCACGTTTTGGTCAGGACGGGCAGTATGACAGCAGCAGCATATATCAACAGACAGGGTTGAGTACGCTCCATCCGTCTACACCGGGCGGCGGTCAGCCTCTGGCTGTGGGCGTCTCACAATCTGCGCAGTCTGAGGGCGCTCCACATCCCTGGCAAGGAGAATGTGGCCGCGGATGTGATGTCGCGGGGCGGTCCTCGTCACGACAAGTGGGAACTATGTCCAGACATAGTCAGGCAGATCTGGGGCCGCTTCGGGGAAGCTTCGGAGGATCTGTTTGCGAGCAGACAATCTCACAAGTGCCCCTTGTGGTTCTCGGTCAGTCGGGAGGACGATCCTCCCTTGGGGGTGGATGCCTTCTCGATGTATCCATGGCCGCCCGGGCTTCTGTATGCCTTCCCCCCCTCACACCTGATAGGTCAGTTGTTGGAGCGGATACGGTGGGAGCACAGGACCTTGATCCTGGTTGCGCCGGACCGGGGCACGGCTATGTGGTTCCCGGTCCTGATCCAGCTCTTGGTAGCCCCGCCGTGGCCTGTTCCTTGGTCGGCGTGGGCCCTCTCTCAAGCGTACGGGTCGCTGTTGCAGCCCCCTGTGCTGGGCCAGTCTCTGGTGGTTTGGCTGGTGAGGGGGTGAGTCTGGAGAGGATGGACCCTACTGTGGTTGACACCATCCGGAACGCGTGTGCTCCCTCCACTATCGCGCTTTACGCGGGTAGGTGGCGTATTTTCCAAGAGTGGTGTAAGGTGGGGGGCCGGGACCCGGTGTCCTGCCCCCTGGACGCTGTCCTTACCTTCCTTCAGTCTATCCTTGATAGACTGTCGGCTTCGACGGTGAGGGTATATGCTGCGGCTATATCCTCTTGTCATGAGGGGTTTGAGGGCGTTAAATTGTTCAGCCACCCTCTTGTGAAGCGTTTCCTGCTTGGCGCTCGGCGCCTTAAGCCGGTGAAACCTTCTCTGGCTCCGAGTTGGGATCTTCAATTGGTCCTCGGTCGGTTGTCCAAGGCCCCGTTTGAGCCTCTTGAGCAAGCGCCTTTGGAACAGCTGTCGTTCAAGACTGCGTTCCTGCTGGCCATCACCTCCGCTAAGCGTGTGGGTGAGCTCTGTGCTCTCTCGGTGTCTGTCTATTCGTTTCGATAGCGGTGCCACTCTGAGGCCTAATCCAGTCTTCGTGCCAAAAAATATCCGAAGCTCTTTTCGCTATTATGGTTCAGGCGTTTCATCCGCCTCCTCACGCTAGTGAGTTAGAGGCGAGCCTTCACCTGTCATGTCCAGTCCGGGCTTTGGGGATTCACCTCAGCCGTACTCAGGGCCTCAGGGCTACCGATCAACTTTTTGTCTGTTACGGTGGCTCTCGCGCTGGTAAGGCACTGTCGAAACAGCGCCTGTCCCATTGGTTGTGCGAGGGCATTGCCCTTTGCTACACGTTGGCTCGGCTGGCCCCCCCTGGGGGTGTCAGGGCGCACTCCACTCGTGGGGTGGCGGCCTCTGCCGCTCTGTTAGGTGGGGCCTCGGTGGAGGACATCTGTGCTGCGGCCTCATGGTCCTCCCCGGGTCCCTTCGTAAGGTTTTACCTCATGGACATGACCGGGGGTTCTGTCTCCCAGGCGGTTCTGAGGTCTGGAACCTCCCCTGCTTCCCGCCTTTCGGTGGGTTAGCAGGGATGTGTGGGTGTGGACCACAAGGTGTTGTGTCACACGTGGTCCCGCCTGTGCAGTGCGTTTAGAGGTTTCTAGTTCCCTCTTTTTCGCACTTGGGTGGAGTTGACTGCCGCCCCCTCTTCACTAGGAAGGGGGGGTGACGGGACTCCCCTCCCCCCTGGTGTAGGGCTTGCGGCTCCTCAGGGGGTGCATTTGTCGGTCCTCGCGTCTGCTCTGTCCCCATATCTCGATGGCGAAAGAGCAAGATGCGATTCGCGAGTATGACTATATAACGATAGGTTATGTATATAACCTAGTTATATGAGTACTGGCTGAGCGTCTTGCTCTTAGCACGCCCTGAGGTCCCTTGGGGGGGTTTTCTGATGGAAACGTTCCTGAGGAAGGGCGAGTGTGACCACGCCTGGTGTCTTATAGGTAAGTCACTGGGCCGGGGCCTGGTCAAGTGCAAGGGTGCTTTGTTTTCGTTATGTAGTACAATAGGTACTGGAGATGAGGTATATCTCGATGGCAAAAGAGCAAGACGCTCAGCCAGTACTCATATAACTAGGTTATATACATTATAACCTATCGTTATAAGACTTGCTTAACCAGTTTTCAGACTTTAACCAGTTGGAAAACTTTAAACAGTTGGACGTCTTAAACCAATTTAAGATATTAACCAGTTTTAAGACTTAAACCAGTTATAAAACTTTAACCAGTTGTAAGACTTGTTTAATCCGTTCTTAGACTTTAAACAGTTGTAAGGCTTTAACCAGTTGTAAGATTTTAACCAGTTATACGACTGTAACCAGGTGTAAGACTTTAACCAGATATATTACTTATTTAACCAGGTATAACACTTGTTTAACCAGTTACAATGCTTGTTTAACCAGTCATAAGACCTGTTTAAACAGATATATGACTTTAACCAATTGTAAGACTGTAAACAGTTATAACACTTGTTTAAGTAGTAATAAGACTTTAACCAGTCATAATAACACTTGTTTAACCAGTTTTAAGACTTGAATGAAAGGTTATCCTATAACCTAGTTATATGAATACTGGCAGAGCGGCTCGCTCCTGCCATTATGAGATAACTCTTATCTCCTAGCACCTACTGTGCTCATGAACAAACAATTTGCACCCATGCACATGACCAGGCCACGCCCCAGCGTCCTGCTATATGACACCAGACATGGTCACACTCTACCTTCCTCAGAAAAAAAAGTTTCCAATATTGAAAACCCAACCAAGGGACCTCAGGGCGCTGAGAGCGAGACGCTATGCCAGTATTCATATAACTAGGTTATAGGATAACCTTTTGTTATATATCATACTGGTCATCGCGTCTCGCTCCTGCCATTATGAGATATGGGGCAGAGCAGACGCGTGACCCGACAAGTGTACCCCCTGAGTGCCCGCAAGCCCCACTACCAAGGAGGAGGGGAGTCCCGTCCACCCGCCCGTCCTAACGAAGGGGGGGAGGCAGTCAACTCCACCAAAGTGTGAAAAAAGGGGGAACCAGAGACCCCTAAAAGCGCACAGTACAGGCGGGGCCACGTGTGACACAGCACCCCGTGGCACACACCCACACACCCCTGCTAGCCCACCGACTGGCGGGACGTAGGGGAGGTCCCAGACCTCAGAACCGCCTGGGCGACAGAACCCCCAGTCATGTCCATGAGGTAAAACTTAACGAAGGGACCCGGGGAGGACCAGGAGGCCGCAGCACAGATGTCCTCCACCGAGGCGCCCCCAGGGGGTACCTGTCCAGCCAACGTGTAGCAAAGGGCAATGCCCTCGCACAACCAATGTGACAGGCGCTGCTTGGACAGTGCCTTACCAGCGCGTGGGCCACCGTAACAAACAAACAGTTGATCGGCAGCCCTGAGATCCTGTGTCCGACTGAGGTAAACCCCCAAAGCACGGACAGGACACGACAGATGAAGGCTCGCCTCTAACCCACTAGCGTGAGGAGGCGGATGAAACACCTGAATCACAATATCCCTGGAGCGAAAAGAGCTCCGGATATTCTTTGGCACGAAGACTGGATTAGGCCTCAGAGTCGCACCACTATTGGCCCGAATAGACAGGCACTCAGGCCGCACTGAGAGAGCACACAGCTCACCCACGCGCTTAGCAGAGGTGATGGCCAGCAGGGACGCAGTCTTGAAAGACAGCTGCTCCAACGGCGCCTGCTCAAGTGGCTCAAACGGGGCCTCCGACAACCGGCCCAGGACCAGTTGGAGGTCCCAACTCGGAGACAGAGAACGTTCCACCGGCTTGAGACGCCGAGCGCCAAAGCAGGAAACGTTTCACAAGAGCGTGGCTGAACAACGTAATGCCCTCAAAACCCACATGACAAGAGGATATAGCTGCGGCCTATACCCTCACCGTCGAGGACGACAGTCTACCCAAAATACACTGAAGGAAGGAAAGGACAGCGTCCAGGGGGCAGGACACCGGGTCCCAACCCCCCACCCTAAACCACTCTTGAAAAGCACGCCACTTACCCGCGTAAACCGCGATAGTGGAGGGAGCACGCATGTTTCAGATGGTGTCGACCACAGAAGGGTCAAGACCCATCCCCTCCAGACTCACCCCCTCAGCAGCCAAACCTTCAGCTCTGTGTGCCTGAGAGAGGGCCCGCGGTGACTAAGGAACAGGCCACAGCGGGGCTACTGTGGGATATTCGTGGATATCCTGAAGAAGAATGTTCTCAGTCAACCGAGGTTTGGATAATAACAAGGTTTATTAACCAAACAGTATAGTACATAGAGAGAATGGCTGAGGGCTTCGCCCCAGGTGATCAGCTGAAATGACCCAGGTAAAAAGACCTGGGCCCTCATTCATCAACGTGATTTACGCACAGATATGTGCTTAAGCTGTGTGTACGACCATTTCTAAGCAGAGTGTGGGATTCATCAATTTCAACTTGAACTTGACTTCGTGCTTACATTTACGCACAGCTCGGACCATGCGTACCTGGCGCCCGTTGGTAGAATATATTATTACAACAAGGAAATGAGGTTCTGTGCATTATTTTCAACACTGGCATGTCCTGTATGAACCGTAATTCATTATAGTTCATTGTAAAATAGCAATAGTGTAATTATGGTCAAAACCCTATAAATAGCATTTGGAATAATAGATCTTTCTCTCAGAATGAATGCAGCATGGTTTATATAGCGTTATCGGAATATACGGGGTGTACTGACTGACTGCGCTCCACGTAGCTCAACTCGTTATTATTTTGCGCACAGACCGCAGAAACACGGGAACGTTTTGATTATATTTAAAAGGCTTTACGTTAAACGAAACAGGTGGAATTTCGAAGCTGTAAGCAGAATACAAGTCATATGAACACCCACGATATAGTGTTCTTCCCCCTTTTTACTGTATAAGAAAGAATAAAAAACGCATTGCAATGACACCAGATAGTGGACAGACTATGTAAATATGATGATGAGATTCAAGTTCGCGTTTTTGTTGACATGCTGTCAGAGTATGATATCTTAATCAAACATTCTAGAACATTTGTCGTCACAGATCATGTCATAATAGAACATATAGGCTACATGGCATGGTCCATCGTGATATTGTGACTGTTATTACTGTACCGGTACCACCCATTGTGACAACAGCCTTGTGAGTCCCGCACACAAACATGATGGAATTCAAGTTCATGTATTGAAAGGCAGGCTACATCATACATGCAGTGAGATTCATTGTTCTTGTATATTCTCTCGTATTATTGTTTATATAGGCTACCCAATACTGACATCAAAATAGATTGTAGTATGCCTCTAGAAATCATATGCAGCAGGTAGAAAATTTACGGAAAATCCATCGCGATTTGGAATAAAATTGAGGAGAACTTTAATCCCTGGGTATTAATCAAACAACACGGGAAAAGGCAGTCATATTCCAGCACAGTCTTTATTAGTGTTTGCGCTGCCCAGGCAGCAATGGTTAATAGATATCATATCCGACATCACCGTACGTGTACACGTCTGTCAGCCTGTCTCATAACACGCTTCCCTCGGCTTAGTCCATTTTTCCACATTTCATGGGGGTATTCCATTACCGTATATGGTTAATCGGGGCGGTTCTGGTATGCAAATACTTAAAACAGTGCACAAGCTCAAACATAGGATCAAAGTCATATTTATCAAGACAGGTGTGCGTAGAACCTGTGTACGCACGTGTGATAAATCCTGTTTTTTTTGTGCGTGCACAGATTCTAAATTCCGTGCTTAAGTATGGAAATAGAACACTTTCTACGTCACGTTGATGAATGAGGGCCCTGGAATGTTCTCGGGAGGAGCATTATATAGTAAAAAGTGGGGGGGGGGGAGGTGGTCCCATTTGATAGGTCAAATGGGGGGGGGGATACAGGATTGGGGAGAGGGGGGGGGACACAGGATTGGGGAGAAAGGGGAGGGGAATGTCTTACTCAATATATTATTCCACACTACCAAGAGCTGGATCAGGACCAGGAACTACACAGCCATGCCCCGATCTGGCACGATCAGGATCAAAGTCCTGTGCTCCCGACGTATCCGCTCCAACAGCTGAGCTATCAGGTGTATGGGGAGGAACGTGTACAGAATCCCGGGTGGCCATGGATACATCGAGAAGGCATCCACCCCCAAGGGAGGATTATCCCCCCAACTGACCGAGAACCACAAGGGGCACTGGTGAGACTGTCTGCTCGCAAACAGATCCACCGTGGCTTCCCCGAACCGGTCCCAGACCTGTCGGACTATGTCTGGACGTAGTCCCCACTCGTCGGGATGAGGACCGCCCCATGACATCACATTCTGCTTGCCAGGGATGTGGAGCGCCCTCCGATTGAGAGATGCCCAGATTGAGAGATGCCCATAGCCAGAGCTCGACCGCCGCCCGGTGCAGACAGACGGAGCGTACTACACCCTGTCTGTTGACATACGACGCTGTCGTCATGTTGTCCATCCTGACCAACACGTGCTCGCCCACCACCAGGTGGCAGAGCCGCTTGAGGACCAGAAGGACTGCCTTCAATTCCAACACATTGATATGCAGTGCAGACCGGGTAGCATGGCACGTCCAGCTGCCCCCTACTGCGTTGGTCCGACACGTCCCTCCCCCACCCCGTGAGGGAGGCGTCGGTGAAGACTGTGACGTGTGATAGCCTGCTGCCCATGGAGATCCCGCTGGTGAGGGTACCAGTCCTCCCCCAGTGGTCGAGATCCCCCAGTATTGACATGGGAACCTTCAGTTGTTTCCACTTGCCTCTCACCAGGTCTATTTTCATACTGGAAAACCACCTCTGTATCCTACTCATAAAGAGGAGGCCAAGAGGGACCACAGAGTGAGCAGATGCCATCATACCGAGTAGGCGCATCACGGACAGCGCCGTAACCGTCCTGCCAGGACAGAGCCCCATGAGCGCGTCGAGAATAGCCACTCGCCGCCGCTCCGAGAGGGTTGCCCTCATGGGCCTTGAGCTTAGAACCAAGCCCAAGTACTCCACCTGTTGACTGGGAAGAGGAGTACTCTTCTCCCAGTTCACAGCAAAACCCAGACTGGTGAGGAATTCCACCACCAGCCTGGTATGAGACCTGGCGACCTCCTCCGACCGGCTGAGGAGCAGAATGTCGTCGAGATAGAAAATAACTCGTATCCCTTGACGACGTAGAGGCTCCAGCGCGGTCTCTACGCACTTGGTGAATGTGCGGGGGGCCAGAGAATAGCCGAACGGCAGCCTCTGGTATTCGTACGCTACACCCTGAAAGGGGAAGTGAAGGAATTTCCTGTGAGGAGGGAATATCGGGATGTGAAAGTACACATCATTCAGGTCTATGGTGGTGAACCAGTCTCCCACTCTGACGGAGCTTATCAGGTGTTTGACGGTCAACATCCTGAACCGCCTTGTCACAATCAGCCGATTGAACGCAGACAGATCCAGAATAGGTCATCTCCCGATTTCTTGGGCACCAGAAAATACCGGGAGTAAACGCCACACATCGCGTCCTCCCTTGGGACCACGCCGATGGCTTGCTTCGCTAACAGAGATTGGATCTCGTCGGCCAGAGCTGTCACTGCTGCTGACCATGACAACAAGGTCTGCACCAAACCTGAAAACGGAGGGTAGGGTAGCGCAAACTGCAACACAAGCCCCCGCCTCAGCGTTCTCTTCATCCACCTCAACATATGGCACTGTTGTAGCCATATGTGATGATAATCCCAAAGCGCACCCGCCGCCACTTGGCGCTGGTCCGCCAGAAACCGTAGATAGACGCAGAACGTGTGGCGTGGGAGCCGCTTGACAGCACAACATTCTCACGGACAGACCCAGGCCTAGCCAGCAACTGGGTGTCAGCCCCTGTCCCCATGAGAAGCGAAACGTGGGGCCGCTTGCGTTTCATTGAAGGCACGCGGCCCGCAGCCAAAGGAAACAAATCAGAGCCCTTATCCCGCTGGTGTTGGGGGGGGGAGTGACCGGAGAGCGAGCTAGACACAGCTAGACGGCAACGTTTTTTTAGGGCGTGCTCATGTAATGTAGCCGATCCCTCGGCCACCAAGGCTGTACCTCACATGGCCGCTTGTTGAGGGCCTCGCCACAGTCGATGACGAGGCCGCACCCTTACCTCTGGCTGCGTGGTGCGAGCCGGTGTGGGGCCTAGGTCAAATACCGCCCGCACTCCTGCGGAAACACCAAAGAGTCCCTCTGCGGAGAGGGGAGCCCTGAGGAGGAGAAACCTTTTCTCCTCCTCAAGGGAAGACTGCTCCAACCAAAGATGCCTGTGAATAAGAGTTGACAGCATCCTGATCCTCCCTGCGGTTATAGCCTGCGACTGAGTTAAAAGCTCTCTAACCCCAAAAACACGTGCAGTGTTTTCGGCGTCGGCTGGCCCTAAAGCCCCACTACCTGACACCAATGTGGACAGAAAAACAGTCAACTGAGCAATGACACTGGTCGCCGCTAAATTCCGTCCTGTAAACTTCATCAGCCCATACAGCCACCTGCCGGGCCGACTCGCCCTCATGCGTCGGCTTCCGGGTGGAACACCGTTCAACCATGCCAGGGCAAAGGATCGATGCTACCTGGCCCTCAAGTCAGGGCACACCTGCCTTGCGCCCTGTTGTCAGCCCATTCACCCATAAAAGGGGTAATAAGCCTCAGCAAAACCCCCCACATTAGACACCGATTGACCTTCAGCAATGAACCGGTTAAGAGGAGGGAAGAGAGGTGACAGCCCACGGCGGGGAACAAAGGAACAGTGACCCAGCATCGTAGCATTAGCCGCGCACTCCAGGATAGCCGGGAAAACATCCAACTCAGAGTCATGACGACCATGTTTACCCAGATATCCTGCCCCTTGAGCCAATACACAACTCGGTTGTCTCACGGGACAACAAGCAGTATCACAAAAACTAGCATTGATGCCTGGCAGCGCAGGACCTACCTGTGCGCAACCTAGCCCGACAGCTAGCCGCCGCGCGACGTCCCTCGATCCGCTGTCACGAGACGAGGAAACCCCAGGACAGGCACGATGCGCTGTTAGGATGTGCAGAGAAGATTCCAGGGGCTGGCGAATCTCCGGCGAAAACCCAACATTGTGTAATTTCTCTCTGCATTTCATAACAACTAGCTCATGGAGTGCACTGCAGCGTCCATGTTGGAAACAAAAAAAAGAGGAAGGTAGAGTGTGACCATGTCTGGCGTCTTATAGGAGGACACTGGGGCGTGGCCTGGTCACGTGCATGGGTGCAAATGGTTTGTTCATGAGCACAGTAGGTGCTAGGAGATAAGAGTTATCTCATAATGGCAGGAGCGAGACGCGATGACCAGTATGATATATAACCAGTTGTTAACCATCAAGCCTTGTGTTTCAGTGAGTGGAGAGACTACAGATGCAGACGCCACACGGCCACTGAGGAGGAGAAACAGCGACGAAGGGAATCGTCCAGATAGTGAGACCACATCTCTTTCTCTACATGTTGTTTATACTATGCTATTTTTTATTTCTATATATATATATATATATATATATATATATATATATATATATATATATATATATATATATATATATATATATATATATATATATATATATATATATATATATATATATAAAGTTACATTAAATAATATATATATTAGTTCATGTAGGATACTAGAATATTGCTGCTGCAGCATGAATATCTTATTACTCCATATGCAGTGTCTTTCTTTCTTTCTTTCTTTCTTTCTTTCTTTCTTTCTTTCTTTCTTTCTTTCTTTCTTTCTTTCTTTCTTTCTTTCTTTCTTTCTTTCTTTCTTTCTTTCTTTCTTTCTTTCTTTCTTTCTTTCTTTCTTTCTTTCTTTCTTTCTTTCTTTCTTTCTTTCTTTCTTTCTTTCTTTCTTTCTTTCTTTCTTTCTTTCTTTCTTTCTTTCTTTCTTTCTTTCTTTCTTTCTTTCTTTCTTTGCTGTAAACAGTTGTAAGACGTTAACCAGTTATACTTCTTTAACCAGTTATACAACTTGTTTAACCCATTCTTAGGTGTTTTAGGGCCCCTCAATGCCAAAAAAGTATCTGTAGTTAAAGGCTCCTTTTTTCAGTTGAGGCTCCTGACCAAAGTGAAGCCCTACCTCTCTCCCAATGACCTGGAGAGGGTTATCCATGCCTTCATATCATCTAGGCTGGACTATTGTAATGCCCTCAGTATGTGGGTCTAGACCAGCTCTGCCTGCGACGCCCGCAGCTGGTGCAGAACGCTGCTGCATGCCTCTTGACCGGCACAAAGAGGCGTGAGCACATCAGACCAGTGCTGGCTTCCCTGCTCACTTCAGGTTGATTTTCAAATTGCGATCTTTGTAAGCGGCTGGGTGGCGCAGCGGACATTGCACTCGTCACCAACGCAAGAGACACCGGGTTCAAATCCGGCTGTCGGCGTTGCCTCCGGCTTGGGCTAGCCGTCATACTGGCTCAATTGGCAGAGTTAGCGGGTGTAAGTCGATGGGTGGTAATCTGGACGTTGTGGACAGCGACTCCTACAGGTCGGTTGGGGACGCCTGCACAGCAGAGACAGGAAGTAGCGGGGCTAGTGTGAGCCTCCCACACGTTACACCTCGCCAATGAGAGTCCGCGCTGGCAGGTGAAAAGATGTGACAGGCTGCCTCCTCGTGTACCGGAGGGGACATGTGATGCAAGGCTTCTATCCTCCCTACGACCGACCTGTGGGGGGCATATGCGAGCAACGTTCAAGACAGGGGAGGGGAGAATTGGAAACAGCGAAAATTGGGATGGGAGAAAAATAGAAAAGAAGGAGAAAAAGTGGATAAAAGAAATTGCGATGTTTGTGTTTAAGGTATTACATGGTCTGGCCCCTGACCGAGCTGAACTTCTCCATGCTTGCACCCCAGCTAGAGCACTGAGGTCATCAAACAAACTACTTTTAGATGTCCCAAAGTCTAGGCTAAAAACAAAAGGTGACAGTCTTCCACTACAAATTAGGTCTGCTTAGACCCTAGAGAACTAAAGACTCACCTGTTTTCATTGGCGTTTTGAGGCTTGGTAAGCCATACATCCACGGTCATGTCGTGATTGTTTTAATGTATTTGCAGCTTTTGATTTTGTGTATACTACTGTATTTTGTATTTTTTGTATTTCTGTTTTTATATTGTAAAGCACTTTGGTGCAACTTCGGTTGGTTTTAAATGTGCTATATAAATAAAGTTGACCTTGACCTTAGACTTTAACCAGTTATAAGACTTTAACCAGTTCTTAGACATTAACTTTATTTAAGACTTCAATCAGTTATAAGACTTGTTTAACCAGGTCTTAGACTTCAACTCGTTTTAAGACTTTAACCAGTTCTTAGACTTTAACTCATTGTAAGACTTTAACCAGTTATAAGACTTGTTTAACCAGGTCTTAGACTTGTTTAACCTCTTGAGCCCTAGCCCTATTTTCTGAAAATCCACCTAAAAATACATACCTAAGTAAATGGAAGATTGCTCCACTTCTACAAGGTCCATTTGCATGTTCTGGTACATCCGATGTCCATTTGGTCCACGGCATAACCCACCACAACATATGGATCGGGGATATTTGACGCGCTTCAATGGAACCGGGAGAACCGCTCGACTGGCCCGACCCAGAAAACTGCGCCCGGTGACATTTGACCATTGCACAGGCAATAAGATATAAGGTTTCAAAGGGTGCTCGATACCGCCGTCTAGCTGAATGCGGCCGGTATTGCACTTTGGCGATCTCAGACTAATTCCTTATGGTAACACCAAGGTCCCTGGATGAATAATGAATACAAATATCGAATAAAAGAATAAACGACCAAAACCCGAGATATCTCGGGTCTGGCAGCCAACGCATGTCGAGTTAACCCGACTTATCTCGGGTTTGGCAATTAAAGAGTTAAAAACAATGATGAGTCTCACTACAGGGACGAGTTGAGCCAACTGACCATGTGGTGTGGGAACAACAACCTCATTCTCAATGTGGAGAAAACTAAGGAGGTTGTTGTCGACTTCCGGAGAGCGCGCACCCTCCACTGACCATCAACGGTGCGGCGGTGGAGAGAGTGAGCAGCACCAAGTTCCTGGGTGTGCACATCACAGAGGACCTCTTCTGGAACACCAACACCGCATCACTGGCCAAGAAAGCTCAGCAGCGCCTCTACTTCCTCCACAAACTGAGAAGAGCTGGAGCCTCAGTACCCATCATGTGCTCCTTCTACCGGGGCACCATCGAGAGCCTCCTGACCAGCTGCATAACCGCGTGGTACGGCGGCTGCACGGCATCCTGCCGCAGGACCCTGCAGCGCACGGTCAGAATAGCTGAGAGGATCGTTGGTGCCCCCCTCCCCTCCCTCCAGGACATCTACAACACACGCCTGGCCCGCAAAGCACTCCACATCGCGGGCGACATCATCCACCCCTCACAGCGCTTCTTCAGTCTCCTGCCTCCGGGAGGAGAACGTGGAGCCTCCCTGGCTGCGTGTACCACTTCCGCAACGGATTTGATTTCCGGGGTTGCCCTGATTGGCCGTGACGGCCACGTGACACGCCGCGGCCCCGCCCCGCGGCAGCCCCAAAGGCGGCAACGCCGAGGCTGCTGTGTTTCACTGCCGCTTCCCCACTTCAACGCCGCAGCAGCAATTGTCGCGCCACATCTTCTGAGTGCAGAGCTGTTTAATCACTTGCCCCACTGCCTTTCACATCGCATTTGAAAGGCATACATTGTTGTCATACAGAAGTACAGAATACTTTTATCCAAAATGCTTCTTACTGTTAGAGACTGTGCTGAGCAGCATTGTCGCGCCACATCTCCCGAGTGCAGAGCTGTTTAATCACTTTCCCCACTGAGTTACCATACGCTATATTTTATTTCATACAACAATGTATGCCTTTCAAATGTTAAATGATTAAATGATACACACTGAAATCCTACGCTCACGCATCCTGCTTTCCACAACGCGACAATATTATTAAACAGCGGCTCTGTCATTGAAGTGGGAAAAGTGAGCCGTATTGTATATTAGTACATTGCATAGTATATTGTATAGCGTATGGTAACTCAGTGGGGAAAGTGATTAAACAGCTCTGCACTCGGGAGATGTGGCGCGACAATGCTGCTCAGCACAGTCTCTAACAGTAAGAAGCATTTTGGATAAAAGTATTCTGTACTTCTGTATGACAACAATGTATGCCTTTCAAATGTTAAATGATAAATGATTAAATGATGCACGCTGTTACTGTTAGAGACTGTGCTAGATGGCATAAGCGTGGCGCGATGTGAAAGGCAGTGGGGCAAGTGATTAAACAGCTCTGCACTCAGAAGATGTGGCGCGACAATTGCTGCTGCGGCGTTGAAGTGGGGAAGCGGCAGTGAAACACAGCAGCCTCGGCGTTGCCGCCTCTGGGGCTGCCGCGGGGCGGGGCCGCGGCGTGTCACGTGGCCGTCACGGCCGATCAGGGCAACCCCGGAAATCAAATCCGTTGCGGAAGTGGTACACGCTCCCTGGCTCCACATTCGGCCTCCAGACGGCTTCATCCATCAGACTGTCAGGAATATATATATATACACCATGGAAATGGGGGAACGCAATACAAATGTTCTGTATGTCTTGCAACAAATGGAAAACTGACAATAAAGTTGACTTTGACTTTGTTGTAACTCACTCACTATTTCAGTCACATGCTGTCATGGATATATCACAAAACCAGACGAGGCAGAGTATATTTTAGCTGAACATGTTACAGTATCAGCGATTACTAACAATGTTAGCAATATTAAGCAATACAAAACGCAAAGCACTGTTTGACTTTCATAACATGTTCATTGCCTCTTTGTACCAGATCTTCTCCTAGAAACTCTTGAGAGGCTGGATACAGACACAGTGTATTGCACTACCACAGGACCTAGCATGTCCTACCATGCTCTGTAAAAACTCATGTACATATACCGATATGCCCTACTTTGATTACTTGTATTATTGCACAATGTCGTTCTATTGGATTATTATTATATTATTATTATTGTATTATGCACAATCGTTGCGGGCAAGACCCCCCGCATTTCGTTGTATACTTGTATGCTGTGACAAATAAAACTCTTGACTTGACTTGACTTGACAGATGATCTTCAGGTGTTTCAGTCTTCTCTGACCACTGACCTGCTGCCTGGCTGTCCTACCATCCCTGAGAGCCAGCTGGAGAACACTGACATGAAGACCACAGTGGATCAGATGGTGGAGACATACGGCTCTGAGGGAGCTGTGAAGATCACAGTGGAGTATCTGAAGAGGATGGGGTGGTATCCTCCTAATGAGAAGTTTAAACAGTATGTGGAGAGGTTAAGGATTAAAGGTAAGAGAAGAACATCTGCATTTCAAATACAAATGACTAAGCTTGTTGAATGTATTGTGAGAACTACTCTCTGATAAAGATAAGCTATGTAATGTGTCTCTGTTGAACAATACATTTCCAAACTTGGTGACCTCATGGAAACCAAGGACCTCAACATCAACCCCATCAACATTATATATTTACATATTTTTCTATATTTTCCGCTATATATATATATATCCACCTGTCTGTACATACCTCCACATAATCCTTTTTACATATCTGTAGATACTATATCTATATCTTTACATATCCCTTACCTACTCTTACTAGTTATGCTGCTGGCCAGTATGACTACTACCATACTGTTTTTATACCTGTATCACTGTATGTATTGGTATTACAGCCCTGTACATACATCTGATTAGCACTACACCCAGTAGTACTAATTTATATATTTTATACCCAGTTTAATCACCTGTACATTGTATATTAGGCTACTATTGCACTTTACTGTTACATTTGCACTCTGGTTGGATGCAAAACTTATTTTCATTGTACTGTACTTGTCCTGTATAATGACTATACATTTTAATCTAATCAAATGGAGTAACATAATAACCTATCTATAAAATAGTGAGAATCAGTAAAAAGAAAGATAGAAACTGAAATATTATGACACCTACCTCCCTGACAATCTCTCGTCTTTGTTTTATGTTGTTATACAAATAAATATCCACTTACTCACTCACTGTTTCAACTCACTCACTCACTGTTTCAGTCACATGCTATCATGGATATACTGTATCAAAAAAGTTTAAACTAGTCCCTTTTCTCACAGATGAGGCTGAGTATCTTTTAGCTGAACATGTTACAATATCAGCGATTACAGACAATGGGTGAAATACAAAAGTTAAGCAATGTTTGACTTTCATAACATGTTCATTGCCTCTTTGTACCAGATATTCTGCTAGAAACTCTTGAGAGGCTGGACACAGATCATCTGAAGAGGTTTCAGTCTTCTCTGACCACTGACCTGCTGCCTGGCTGTCCTACCATCCCTGAGAGCCAGCTGGAGAACACTGACATGAAGACCACAGTGGATCAGATGGTGGAGACATACGGCTCTGAGGGAGCTGTGAAGATCACAGTGGAGAGTCTAAAGAGGATGGGATTGTGTGATAATGCTGAGATTTTAAACTGTAAAGGTAATGTATCATATCTGTTCATTAAATGCACGTTTATAAAAAAGCGTCATCATTTACCGATGATCAATGATAGCAATTATTTAATGTCATAGACAAAAGAGAATATTTAGATGAACCTTAATTATTTTAGCTTAAAAACACATTGGTGAAAATATTTTTTTAAAGATTGCATGAATAATAATAATAATAATAATAATAATAATAATAATAATAATAATAATAATAATAATAATAATAATAATAATAATAATAATAATAATAATAATAATAATAATAATAATAATAATAATAATAATAATAATAATAATAATAATAATAATAATAATAATAATAATAATAATAATAATAATAATAATAATAATAATAATAATAATAATAATAATAATAATAATAATAATAATAATAAAAAAAAATGTAGAAAAGATTTACAGGTAACATTAAACAATTCTATTGATTTCTTAGAGCTGCTGCTGGAAACTCTTGAGTGGCTGAACACAGATGATCTGAAGAAGTTTCAGTCTTCTCTGACCACTGACCTGCTGCCTGGCTGTCCTACCATCCTTGAGAGCCAGCTGGAGAACACTGACATGAAGACCACAGTGGATCAGATGTTGGAGACATACGGCTCTGAGGGAGCTGTGAAGATCACAGTGGAGAGTCTGAAGAGGATGGGGTGCTATCGTCCTAATGAGAAGTTTGAACAGTATGTGGAGAGGTTAAGGATTAAAGGTAAGAGAAGAACATCTGCATTTCAAATACAAATGACTAAGCTTGTTGAATGTATTGTGAGAACTACTCTCTGATAAAGATAAGCTATGTAATGTGTCTCTGTTGAACAATACATTTCCAAACTTGGTGACCTCGTGGAAACCAAGGACCTCAACATCAACCCCATCAACATTATATATTTACATATTTTTCTATATTTTCCGCTATATATATATATATCCACCTGTCTGTACATACCTCCACATAATCCTTTTTACATATCTGTAGATACTATATCTATATCTTTACATATACCTTACCTACTCTTACTAGTTATGCTGCTGGCCAGTATGACTACTACCATACTGTTTTTATACCTGTATCACTGTATGTATTGGTATTACAACCCTGTACATACATCTGATTAGCACTACACCCAGTAGTACTAATTTATATATTTTATACCCAGTTTAATCACCTGTACATTGTATATTAGGCTACTATTGCACTTTACTGTTACATTTGCACTCTGGTTGGATGCAAAACTTATTTTCATTGTACTGTACTTGTCCTGTATAATGACTATACATTTTAATCTAATCAAATGGAGTAACATAATAACCTATCTATAAAATAGTGAGAATCAGTAAAAAGAAAGATAGAAACTGAAATATTATGACACCTACCTCCCTGACAATCTCTCGTCTTTGTTTTATGTTGTTATACAAATAAATATCCACTTACTCACTCACTGTTTCAACTCACTCACTCACTGTTTCAGTCACATGCTATCATGGATATACTGTATCAAAAAAGTTTAAACTAGTCCCTTTTCTCACAGATGAGGCTGAGTATCTTTTAGCTGAACATGTTACAATATCAGCGATTACAGACAATGGGTGAAATACAAAAGTTAAGCAATGTTTGACTTTCATAACATGTTCATTGCCTCTTTGTACCAGATATTCTGCTAGAAACTCTTGAGAGGCTGGACACAGATCATCTGAAGAGGTTTCAGTCTTCTCTGACCACTGACCTGCTGCCTGGCTGTCCTACCATCCCTGAGAGCCAGCTGGAGAACACTGACATGAAGACCACAGTGGATCAGATGGTGGAGACATACGGCTCTGAGGGAGCTGTGAAGATCACAGTGGAGAGTCTAAAGAGGATGGGATTGTGTGATAATGCTGAGATTTTAAACTGTAAAGGTAATGTATCATATCTGTTCATTAAATGCACGTTTATAAAAAAGCGTCATCATTTACCGATGATCAATGATAGCAATTATTTAATGTCATAGACAAAAGAGAATATTTAGATGAACCTTAATTATTTTAGCTTAAAAACACATTGGTGAAAATATTTTTTTAAAGATTGCATGAATAATAATAATAATAATAATAATAATAATAATAATAATAATAATAATAATAATAATAATAATAATAATAATAATAATAATAATAATAATAATAATAATAATAATAATAATAATAATAATAATAATAATAATAATAATAATAATAATAATAATAATAATAATAATAATAATAATAATAATAATAATAATAATAATAATAATAATAATAATAATAATAATAATAAAAAAAAATGTAGAAAAGATTTACAGGTAACATTAAACAATTCTATTGATTTCTTAGAGCTGCTGCTGGAAACTCTTGAGTGGCTGAACACAGATGATCTGAAGAAGTTTCAGTCTTCTCTGACCACTGACCTGCTGCCTGGCTGTCCTACCATCCTTGAGAGCCAGCTGGAGAACACTGACATGAAGACCACAGTGGATCAGATGTTGGAGACATACGGCTCTGAGGGAGCTGTGAAGATCACAGTGGAGAGTCTGAAGAGGATGGGGTGCTATCGTCCTAATGAGAAGTTTGAACAGTATGTGGAGAGGTTAAGGATTAAAGGTAAGAGAAGAACATCTGCATTTCAAATACAAATGACTAAGCTTGTTGAATGTATTGTGAGAACTACTCTCTGATAAAGATAAGCTATGTAATGTGTCTCTGTTGAACAATACATTTCCAAACTTGGTGACCTCGTGGAAACCAAGGACCTCAACATCAACCCCATCAACATTATATATTTACATATTTTTCTATATTTTCCGCTATATATATATATATCCACCTGTCTGTACATACCTCCACATAATCCTTTTTACATATCTGTAGATACTATATCTATATCTTTACATATCCCTTACCTACTCTTACTAGTTATGCTGCTGGCCAGTATGACTACTACCATACTGTTTTTATACCTGTATCACTGTATGTATTGGTATTACAACCCTGTACATACATCTGATTAGCACTACACCCAGTAGTACTAATTTATATATTTTATACCCAGTTTAATCACCTGTACATTGTATATTAGGCTACTATTGCACTTTACTGTTACATTTGCACTCTGGTTGGATGCCAAACTTATTTTCGTTGTACTGTACTTGTCCTGTATAATGACTATATTTTAATCTAATCTAATGGAGTAACATAATAACCTATCTATAAAATAGTGAGAATCAGTAAAAAGAAAGATAGAAACTGAAATATTATGACACCTACCTCCCTGACAATCTCTCGTCTTTGTTTTATGTTGTTATACAAATAAATATCCACTTACTCACTCACTGTTTCAACTCACTCACTCACTGTTTCAGTCACATGCTATCATGGATATATCAAAAAAGTTTAAACTAGTCCCTTTTCTCACAGATGAGGCTGAGTATCTTTTAGCTGAACATGTTACAATATCAGCGATTACAGACAATGGGTGAAATACAAAAGTTAAGCAATGTTTGACTTTCATAACATGTTCATTGGAGCGATCCAACTAACGTGAAGGAATTATCCAACCACTGCTGCCCAGATCTGGAATATATAACCATCAAGTGTCGTCCTTTCTTCCTCCCGAGGGAGTTAACGGCGATCGTCCTGATCGGAGTGTATATTCCACCGCAAGCCAGTAACAACGTCGCGCTCTCCAGACTCCACGACGAGGTAAATAGAATACAAGCGGCGAACGTTAACACCGCCATTTTAGTGCTGGGTGATTTCAATAGCGCCAATCTGAGAAAGGTATTACCTGACTTCTATCAGCATGTGACTTGCAACACCAGAGGCGGTAACATCCTAGATCACTGTTACACGCAATTTAAAGGTGGCTACAAGGCTCATTCTGATAGTGGCTTTGGTAAATCAGATCACGCGTCCATTTTCCTTTCACCAAAGTACAAACAGAGAATCAAAAGCACTCCCGTAGTCTCGCGAGAGGTGCAGAAATGGGATTTGACGTCAGAGGAGACACTCCAGGCTGCGTTTGACTGCACAGACTGGAACGTGTTCCGCGACACAGATAACATTAATGTCTACACGGAGACAGTGCTGGACTATGTTTGTACTTTGGTGGAAGAAACAATCCCCACTACCAAAATGAGAGTTTACCCAAATCAAAAACCCTGGGTAGACAAATCCGTCCGTGAAGCTCTGAGAGAGCGCACCAAAGCATACAACGACGGCCTAGTGGCAGGCAACATGAATGACCACAAGGTGGCGCGATACAACGTAAGGAGGACAGTGACAGAGGCCAAACGGCGCTACAGGGATAAAATTGAACTCCAGTTTGAACAAGCTGACTCTAGAGCTATGCGGCAGGGGCTCAAAACGATGACAGACTACAAAGGCGCCTCCCTCAAACTGAACAGTGACATCTCCTTAGCAAATGACCTCAATACCTTCTATGCGAGGTTTGATGCTGGTAATAACAACACCAGCCCACAAGCCACGGCAATGGGGGGGGGGGGGGGTCTGCTGCTGATGGAGACTCAGTGTTAAGGGTAACAGAGCATGAGGTGAGGCGGACCTTTAAAAAAGTGAATATCAGGAAGGCAGCAGGTCCGGACGGCATCCCCGGCCGCGTCCTAAAAGTCTGTGCCGACCAACTAGCCCCGGTATTCACTGACATATTTAACCTGTCCTTAGAACAGGCTGTCATCCCCACCTGCCTGAAGAAGTCCACTATTATCCCTGTACCCAAAAAATCCAAGCCTGCTTGCCTCAACGACTACCGCCCTGTAGCTCTCACCTCCATAGCCATGAAGTGCTTTGAGAAGCTAGTAAAGGGCTACATCTGCTCCTCCCTCCCCATCAACATGGACCCCCTGCAATTTGCCTTCCCGCCCCAACAGGTCCACGGAGGACGCCATAGCCCATGTGCTGCACACAGCAGCATCACACCTGGACAAGAGGCAGGGGAACTATGTGAGAATGCTATTCATCGACTACAGCTCGGCATTCAATACCATAGTCCCCTCCATACTCATAGCCAAGCTCAGGGACCTGGGCTTGAACTATGACCTCTGCCAGTGGGTCTTGGACTTCCTGACTGGCAGACCCCAGGTGGTGAGAGCAGGCAACTGCACCTCCTCATCCATCACCCTCAACATAGGGGCCCCCCAGGGCTGTGTTCTGAGTCCCCTCCTCTACTCCCTGTACACACACGACTGTGTGGCTCAGCGGAGTAGCAATACAATCATCAAATTTGCTGACGACACAGTGGTGGTGGGCCTGATCTCTGCCAACGACGAGAGGGCCTACCTGGAAGAGGTCAAGGTCCTGGCGGGATGGTGCCAGGAAAACAGCCTCTCCCTGAACGTCAGCAAAACAAAGGAGATGATTGTGGACTTCAGGAGGTCGGGGGTCAAGGACTACAGCCCCCTCAGCATCGACGGGGCACCGGTTGAGAGAGTCAACAGCTTTAAGTACCTCGGAGCTTACATATCCGAGGACTTGACATGGACCACACACATTGACAGTGTTGTGAAGAAGGCACGACAACGCCTCTACTTCCTCAGGCGCCTAAGGAAGTTCCAAGTCAGTCAGAAGATCCTTAAGAACTTCTACTCATGTACAATAGAGAGCATCTTGACTGGCAACATCACCTCCTGGTTTGGGAATAGCACTGCACAAGACCGAAGCAGACTACAAAGAGTGACACGTTCAGCCGAACGCACAATTGGAGGGGGGCTCCCCACCCTCCAGAACATTTACAACAAGCGTTGCAAGGGCAAGGCTAAGAGAATCATTAAAGACTCGAGTCACCCGAACAACTGCCTCTTTGAACTGCTGCGGTCAGGCAAGCGATACCGGAGTCTCAAGGCGAGCACAGAAAGACTCAGAAGAAGCTTCTATCCCCAGGCCATCAGACTGCTAAACGAACAATGAACACTACACAACAACAACCACCAAACGCACATAGCACACACATCCACACGCACACACTCACTTTAAACAGACACACTGCAGCACCCACTCCACACACTTTATAGCACACACCCACTTTAAACAAACACACTGTAGCACCCACTCCCCACACTTTATATTTATTGATGAAGGATTGCACTACAACTCGTACACCTTACTGTAAATTGTACCTAAACTGTACCTCATCCCATTTCTGCTTTGCACTATATAGTACTGTACATTAGTACACTGCATAGTATTGTATATTATATGGTAACTCAGAACATTGTACATATGTCTATACCGAACACTGTGACCTCATTTTCTTCTTCTAAATTACATGCTATACTATGTTATTTGATACTATCTTGTCTAGCACAGTCTCTGGAGCGTAACAGTAAGAAGCATTTTGTATGAAAGTATTCTGTACTTCTGTATGACAACTATTAAAGAAACTTGAAAACTTGAAACATTGCCTCTTTGTACCAGATATTCTGCTAGAAACTCTTGAGAGGCTGGACACAGATCATCTGAAGACGTTTCAGTCTTCTCTGACCACTGACCTGCTGCCTGGCTGTCCTACCATCCCTGAGAGCCAGCTGGAGAACACTGACATGAAGACCACAGTGGATCAGATGGTGGAGACATACGGCTCTGAGGGAGCTGTGAAGATCACAGTGGAGAGTCTAAAGAGGATGGGATTGTGTGATAATGCTGAGATTTTAAACTGTAAAGGTAATGTATCATATCATTAAATGCACGTTTATAAAAAAGCGTCATAATTTACCGATGATCAATGATAGCAATTATTTAATGTCATAGACAAAAGAGAATATTTAGATGAACCTTAATTATTTTAGCTTAAAAACACATTGGTGAAAATATTTTTTTAAAGATTGCATGAATAATAATAATAATAATAATAATAATAATGTAGCAATTCCAGGTGTAGGGGTGGCAGAATAAACAACACACAGACAGGTTGCAGTTCCCAAAATCATACTCTTTATTTTCTTAGTCAAATAATAACGGTTTGCTGTCGGCCGGGCGGCGTCTCCGCTCTGTGGCCTTTTGCCTTGCGCTGCTACGGGGGACTGAGAGGAGGCTCCTCGGCTCCATTAAGTCCCCCCTCTCCAACAGGCGCACCGCGCCGTGATTCGCTAATCAGGTAATCACTCTGATGGGTATTTAGTGACAGGTGCGTCCGGAAGCGGACGCCCAAACATGGGCAGCGCCCAGCCATTGGGTCGCCACATAGCGCCCATCAATCACCAAGCCCAGGGGTGGCTTGGGGTTGCCACAGTACCCCCCCTCCAGCTCCGACCGTCAGGGAAGAGCGTCCGACGCCCAACAGGCATCCTTCCTGGAGAGGGCGTCTGCGTTGCCATGCGCCACCCCTGACCTGTGAATGACAGAAAAGTTAAATGACTGTAACTCCAGAAACCATCGAGTCACCCTGGCATTGGTCCCCTTTGTCTTGGCCATCCAGACTAGGGGGGCGTGATCCGTCACCAGCGTGAAACGCCTCCCCAGCAGATAATAGCGGAGCGTCTCCAGTGCCCACTTAATTGCCAGACCTTCGCGCTCCACCGCAGAATAGTTGCGCTCGTGTGGCAGCAGCTTCCTGCTCACATATAAAATCGGATGTTCCTCACCCTCCAGTTGCTGGGAGAGGACCGCTCCCAGTCCCACCTCTGATGCGTCTGTTTGTACCGTCATCTCCTTGTCGAAGTTCGGGGAGATCAGCACCGGTCCCGAACAGAGGGCAGTCTTGAGGTCCTCGAACGCCGCCTCCGCCTCCGGTGTCCACTTCACCGTGAACGGCCGCCGCGCCTGGGTCAGATCTGTGAGGGGAGCAGCGCGAGCAGCAAAGTTAGGGATAAACCTCCTATAATAGCTCGCTAGCCCATTAAATGTCCTGACCTGCTTCTTGGTTAAAGGGCGAGGCCACTCCCTTATTGCATCAATCTTCCTCTTCTGCGGTTTCACATTGCCCCGGCCTATTGTGAACCCCAGGTACTCTGCCTCTTCTAATCCCAGCCTGCATTTCTTTGGGTTGGCGGTGAGACCCGCCTCCCGGAGGGCCCCCAACACCGCTCTCACCTTTTGGAGGTGGGTGTCCCAATCTGACGAGTGGATGATAATGTCATCGAGATATGCGGCTGCATACTCCCGATGGGGCCGTAGTACTCTGTCCATCAGCCTCTGAAAGGTAGATGGCGCCCCATGCAGGCCAAACGGGAGAACTTTATAATGGAACAGCCCATCTGGGGTGGAGAAAGCCGTCTTCTCCCTTGAGGCGGGGGCCAGAGGGACTTGCCAATAACCCTTCGTTAGGTCTAGTGTCGTGATAAATCTGGCCAGGCCCAGTCTGTCAATGAGCTCATCCACTCTAGGCATGGGATAGGCGTCAAACTTTGAAATTTCATTAAGCTTCCTGAAATCATTACAGAACCTGGTTGTTGAGTCGGGTTTTGGCACTAAAACAATAGGACTGGACCACCCGCTATGAGACTCCTCAATTACTCCCATCTCCAGCATGACCCGCACTTCTCTTCTGACTGCCTCTCTTTTTGCCTCTGGGATACGATAGGGCTTCAGCTTTACCTTGTCTCCCGGGCTGGTAATGATGTGGTGCTGGGCCAATGTGGTGCGGCCCGGCGTGGCCGAGAACACGTCCCGGTTCTGTTGGACCAGCTCCCGAAGCTCCTGCCGTTGGGTCGGGGACAACTGTTCCCCGATGGGAACATCGGCCGCCTCTGCCACCTGCTGCGCAAAAGGGGGAAGAGGGGGGGGCGAGAGCAACACATCCCGGGCATGCCATTTCTTCAACAGGTTAACATGGTATAACTGTCGATGCTTCCTACGGTCGGGCTGGTGGACCTTGTAGTTGACGGGACCCACTTTCTCGATTATGTCGTAGGGTCCCTGCCATTTGGCTAGGAATTTGCACTCTGCTGTCGGTACCAGTACTAGGACTCGGTCCCCCACATTAAACTCCCGTGGCTGTGCGCCCCGGTCATAAATGCGCTTCTGTGCGTCTTGGGCCTGTTGCATGTGTTCTCTCACCACTGGCCAGAGCGCCTTCATCCTGTCTCTCATTACCTGCACATGCTCTATGAGAGACCGGTGGGGCGACGGCTGTTCCTCCCAAATCTCCTTTGCGATGTCCAGGAGACCCCGCGGCTTGCGGGCGTAGAGCAGCTCAAATGGCGAGAAGCCAGTGGAGGCCTGTGGGACCTCACGCACAGAGAACATCAGAAAGGGCAACAACTGATCCCAATTCTTCCCATCCTTCTCCATCACCTTCCTTAGCATGCTTTTCAGGGTCTTGTTAAAGCGCTCGCACAGTCCATCCGTCTGTGGATGGTATATGGAGGTTCGTAGCTGTTCCACTTTCATTAGTTTGCACATTTCTTTCATGACCCGCGACATAAAGCACGAGCCCTGATCCGTGAGAATAGAGTCGGCAATTCCCACCCGACTAAACAAATGAAAGAGCTCCCGTGCCACAATTTTGGCCGTCACCGTGCGTAACGGGATGGCTTCGGGGTAACGGGTAGCATAATCTATGATTACCAGTATATACTGGTGGCCTCGGGACGATTTAACTAGAGGGCCCACTACGTCGAGGGCAATTCTTGAGAATGGGGTCTCAATGATGGGCAGCGGGATCAGAGGACTTTTATATTGTACCTTTGGTGCTGCGCGTTGACACTCTGGGCAGCTCCGGCAATAGTCCTCTACCGCTCTCTTCATGCCCGGCCAATGGAAACGCGCCCTTATGCGCTCCATGGTTTTGTCCACGCCCAGGTGCGCTCCGAGGATATGTGAATGCGCCAGCTGGAGTACAGTGGGAATAAAGAACTTCGGTACCAGCAATAGATCCCTAACCTCATCATTCTTTTTTACAACTTGGTACAGCAATTGTCTTTTTATTGCAAAGTGAGGATATGGCAGGTTACTCACCCCCTCCACGGGATTTCCATCTATGGTCTTGATATTCGCCCGGGCCTGCGTTAGGTTTGGGTCTTCCAGCTGGGCCGTTCCGAACTGACCCGCCAGGTCCCTCCCCACCTCGTCCGCCTGGGGGAACTCCGCAAAGGGGTCCTCGTCACTGTTATCCGTCTCGGGGCCCGCTTGGGGCGCTGGCGCGTCGTCACCCACACCTGATGCCGTCTCTGTCTCACTCCCCGGTATATCCAGGGGTTCCGGCGCGTCGTCACCTACATCTGAGGCCGTCTCAGTCTCACTCCCGTTACGTTCAGAGCACACACCTTCGGCTGACGTAACCCTTTCTTCTTCCTCGGTTTACCCGTAGAGGGTGGGGTGCGCGGGGAGATGACGGCTGAGCACAGCTGGCGATACAGGGGGCAGTCTCGACCAATCAGCAGCGCTACCGGCAGGTTAGGTATGACGCCGGCTGTCATCGAGCAGACCCCCTTGGTGGTTGTCAGGGTGATCGGCGCTGTAGGATACAACTTTGTGTCCCCGTGCACACAGGACACTGACACTTGCGGAGCCTCTGCGTCGCAGTGTGCCAAATGGGGCTGAACCAGCGTTATGGCACTACCCGAGTCCAGGAGCGCTACGGCATCTTTGTCGTTGACGCGCACGGGTAAAAGTGTCGCCGATGTTTCCTTATGGGCCCAACAGGCTGCGCCATAGTTGCACGTCTTTCCGCGGGGGTCTGAAGCTGCCGCCGATGGCATGGACACATCCCGGCCTGGGCAGTTCCACGAGAGATGCCCGGGCTCGCCGCAGTCGTAGCAGCGTCTTTGGTCCTGGTCGAACAGCGGTCTTCTTCGGGGTAGTTCGGGCTCACCTGCGTTCCCTACCCGGCCCCTTGGGCTGGGCTCGTCGGGACCCCTCCTTGTTCTCGGCCGCTCTGGCTTTTCCCCTCGCCCCCCTTTGAGTAACTCCCGCGTTACCTGGTGGGCCTCCACAATATTCACCAGCTGCTCCACGGAGCGGGGGTCCGCTTGACTCGCCTGCTTCTTCGAGTCATAGGGGAGGGCTCTGACAAAGCGGTCCATAACAATCCGTTCCAAAACCGTGGGCCCTCCGGGGTCAGTCATTAGCCAGGCCCGGCTTGTGCGGACCAGGTCGTGCATCTGGGAGCGCGGGGAGGCCTGTGCGTCATACACCCAGTCATGGAACCGCTGCGCGCGGGACTGCAGACTATGGCCGTACCGGGACAGAATTTCCTGCTTTAGCCGAGTGTAGTTCCCGGCTTGCTCCGGTGGCAGGTCCTGGTAGGCCTTTTGTGCATTACCCGACAGGAAGGGGGCCAGCAGTCCCCCCCAGTCGTCTTCGGGCCAGCCCTCCCGGCCGGCGGTGCGCTCAAACGCCAGGAGATAGGCTTCTATATCCTCCTGCTCCGTCAGCTTGGGGATGAAGCGCCCGGGGTTAGGCCGCGTCCCGGCGGCCCCTTCCTCCTGCCGGTGAGCGGCCATCCGCTGGAGCTCCGCGTGGATCATCCCCATCTGTTTCCTCTGTTCGTGCAGGGCCTCTTCGTGCCGGGTCTGTTGTTCCATGCTCGCCTGTACAAGCTGCTGCACCAGCGCGTCCATGCTTTTTCCGTTATTAAATTTATATATCTATATATATATATATTTTTTTTTATTTCTTTTATTCTATTCTGATAAAGTCTATTGTTGTTTATTCTGCACCCCTGATTGCCAGTAGACTATGCCCGCATTCTCCACCACTGTGGCAATTCCAGGTGTAGGGGTGGCAGAATAAACAACACACAGACAGGTTGCAGTTCCCAAAATCATACTCTTTATTTTCTTAGTCAAATAATAACGGTTTGCTGTCGGCCGGGCGGCGTCTCCGCTCTGTGGCCTTTTGCCTTGCGCTGCTACGGGGGACTGAGAGGAGGCTCCTCGGCTCCATTAAGTCCCCCCTCTCCAACAGGCGCACCGCGCCGTGATTCGCTAATCAGGTAATCACTCTGATGGGTATTTAGTGACAGGTGCGTCCGGAAGCGGACGCCCAAACATGGGCAGCGCCCAGCCATTGGGTCGCCACATAGCGCCCATCAATCACCAAGCCCAGGGGTGGCTTGGGGTTGCCACAATAATAATAATAATAATAATAATAATAATAATAATAATAATAATAATAATAATAATAATAATAATAATAATAATAATAATAATAATAATAATAATAATAATAATAATAATAATAATAATAATAATAATAATAATAATAATAATAATAATAATAATAATAATAATAATAATAATAAAAAGTTTAGAAAAGATTTACAGGTAACATTAAACAATTCTATTGATTTCTTAGAGCTGCTGCTGGAAACTCTTGAGTGGCTGAACACAGATGATCTGAAGAAGTTTCAGTCTTCTCTGACCACTGACCTGCTGCCTGGCTGTCCTACCATCCTTAAGAGCCAGCTGGAGAACACTGACATGAAGACCACAGTGGATCAGATGGTGGAGACATACGGCTCTGAGGGAGCTGTGAAGGTCACAGTGGAGAGTCTGAAGAGGATGGGGCGCTATCCTCCTAATGAGAAGTTTGAACAGTATGTGGAGAGGTTAAGGATTAAAGGTAAGAGAAGAACATCTGCATTTCAAATACAAATTACTTAGCTTGTTGAATGTATTGTGAGAACTACCTCTGATAAAGTTAAGCTATGTAATGTGTCTCTGTTGAACAATACATCTCCAAACTTGGTGACCTCGTGGAAACCAAGGACCTCAACATCAACTCCATCAACATTATATATTTATATTTTCTGCATATATATGCATATCCATATCTGTCTGCATAATCCTCCTATATTCCTAGTTATACACCTGCATATAACTCTGTATGGTAGCATATACAATAATGTTGTACATACCACATATATATATATTAAGGCTGTCAATGTTAACGCGATATTAACGCGTTAACTCCCGATTCTATTAATGCCACAATTTTTTTTAACTCAAGATTAACAAAAAAAAAAAAAAAAAAAATTACTAGGCTTCACTCAGGTGTATTATTGATGCTCTCATTGATACTATGTTTGTTTCTGAAGTGTGTGTGTGTGTGTGTGTATGTGTGTGTGTGTGTGTGTGTGTGTGTGTGTGTGTGTGTGTGTGTGTGTGTGTGTGTGTGTGTGTGTGTGTGTGTGTGTGTGTGTGTGTGTGTGTGTGTGTGTGTGTGTGTGTGTGTGTGTGTGTGTGTGTGTGTGAGATATAGAGAGAGAGGGGGGTGAGAGAGATGAGGAAGGGGCAAGAGAGAAAGAGAGCTGGGAGAGTGTGTGTGTGAGGGAGAGAGAGAGGGGGGTGTGTGATTAATCAGCCCTTGTGTGTGTGAATGTAACAAGTTCCTAACGTTTTCTTTCATGCACACTTTATTCATTGTTTTAAATTATTATTTTCTTTTAAGTTATTTTGTGCATCACTCGGTTTTGAATTTTATGCAAATTTGCAATGCGTGAGGGTCATCCTTTTGTGTTAAATGGCTGCATAAAGCAAGCATTTGTTGACTCGCATGTTGATAAGAGTATTAAAACTTGGAACTTGAAAAAGATCTGTTTAAGGTAAAACAAATTAAAAAAATAAAAATGCGATTAATTTTGCGATTAATCGCGAGTTAACTATGGACAATCATGCGATTAATCGAGTTAAATATTTTAATCGTTTGACAGCACTAATATATATATATATATATATATATATATATATATATATATATATATATTAATGCTGTCAAACGATTAAAATATTTAACTCGATTAATATATATATATTAGGGCTGTCAGTTTATCGCGTTAATTAGATTAATTAATTACTCAGCTAATTATCGCGTTATGAAAATTAACTCAAAATTAATTACAATTTTTTATTTTTTTTATATACTTATTTAAAAAAAAAATTGTATCTCATTCATTCCAGGAGAATGTAGAATACACATTTACAGACTTTCTTTTAATATGGTCCATTTGCATGTTCTTGGTATCTGATTCTAGGGACATCTATGAATCTCAGGGAATGTATTCCCAGTGTCAGAAATACTGTGGGCTAGATCCACAAAGAATGGATTGCACGGTGCAAGTTGCACCCTTACTTACAATTCATTATGAATTGAAAATGGGGGACCCTGATGTAAATAAGACGAAAGTCTTTCTCTGGTCTGCATCCCCTTAACAATTGTGTGTATTGAGCCGTCCTGTATTGTACCCATTCTACAATCTGTTAATAACATTTTCATTCAATCAATCAATCTGCGCTGTGATTGATTGAATGAAAATCTTATTTTGAGTCAATTGTAATGAACCAAATGAGAATATCAATACATACATTTATCTTTGACTGTGAATAACACCATGCTCAAATTGACCAGACCTGAAAAATCTAAGCAAATTAATAGATGGAAGATGATTAAACAGAAGGTTTTGTAGATACAGTACTGAATTCTGCCATCTGGACACATGCAATTTGAAATATGATTATAGAATATAGAATATCAGGAATAAAATGATTATGCGATTAAAATGCGATTAATTAGATTAATTAATTACTAATCCTGTAATTAATTAGATTAATTTTTTTAATCGCCTGACAGCACTAATATATATATATATATATATATATATATATATATATATATATATATATATATATATACTCTGTACATACCTGCACATAATCCTTTTTACATATCTGTAGATACTATATCTATATCGGTACATATCCCTTACCTACTCTTACTAGTTCTGATGCTGGCCAGTATGATGTATGACTACTACCATACTGTTTTTATACCTGTATCACTGTACGTATTGGTATTACAACCCTGTACATACATCTGATTAGCACTACACCCAGTAGTACTAATTTATATATTTTATACCCAGTTTAATCACCTGTACATTGTATATTACTGTTGCACTTTTCTGTTACATTTGCACACTTGTTGGATGCCAAACTTATTTTCGTTGTATTGTACTTGTGCTGTATAATGCCAATACATTTAAATCTAATCTAATGAAGTAACATAATAACCTATCTATAAAATAGTGAGAATCAGTAAAAAGAAAGATAGAAAGAGAAATGTTATGACACCTACCTTTGTTTTATATTATTATACAAATAAATTAAGGCTGTCAATCGATTAAAATATTTAATCTGATTAATCGCATGATTGTCCATAGTTACTCGCAAATTAATCGCAGATTTTTTTTCTGTTCTAAATCTACCTTAAACAGATTTTTTTCAAGTTTTAATACTCTTATCAACATGAGAGTCAACAAATGCTTGCTTTAAGCAGCCATTTAACACAAAAGGTTGACTGTAGGGATCCAGGTAAGAATGTTGAGTTCAAGTATGGCATGGAAGAATGGAGACGGAGAGGGTGCTGCTCTTCTCGAATATGTGTTCTTTTTATTATCAGAAACACTTTGAGCGATAACAATACTTTACCAGGTAACGCAGGAAGTAGCAATAAGGAAGGATACTTAGAAGAGAACTTAACAACAAAAGAGAATAAGGCGGTGAGAGATCCGACTTCTCGACCTAAAGCAAGGATAACTTTAAAGCATGATAACAGGCGAGATATCCGACTTCTGCCCGTGGACGGCTGTTCCCAGTAACACTGCTGAAGAACCGACAGGGAGAGAGGGGCAAAGTATTACTATAAAGGCCTCAGTACAGCCAGCAGACCCAATCAGCACCAGTGACATAATTACAGGCAGGGGACAACAATCAAATAATACAGAGACAGAGAGAGAATTCCAAGATGGCGGCTGGGCCTCCAATCCTGAATAGGGAGAGAAGCCCATACGTTACAGTACCTCCCCCCTGACGAACGGCACCTGACGTTCATCTGGGTGCCTCGGGATGCAGCCGCGATAATCGTCGATAAGGCTGCGATCAATGATATCCCTTTGAGGCACCCAGGAACGCTCTTCTACACCGTACCCCTCCCAATCCACCAATAACTGGAACCCCCTACCCCTCCGCCTACAACCCAAGATCCTCCGCACCGTGTAGACCGTTTGACCGTCAAGGATGCGAGGCGGAGGAACCGCAGGATGTGGCGGGGACAAGGGCGATGAGAGGAATGGCTTCAACTGGGACACATGAAACGTCGGGTGGACCCTCATAGAGGCCGGGAGCCGCAGCCTGTAAGCCATAGGGTTCACCCGACTAACCACTCTAAATGGTCCTATGAAGCGGGGAGCTAGCTTCCTGGATTCCACCCGGAGAGGGAGATCACAGGTGGAAAGCCAAACCCGCTGCCCAGGACAGAAAACCGGAGCCGGACGCTGCTTGCGGTTAGCCTGGTGCTGAGCCTTAACCGAGGCCTTCCGCAGCGCCGTCCGAACCCGGTTCCACGTCCTGCGGCAGCGAACCACGTGGGCCTGGACCGATGGTACCTCAGCCTCCTGCTCCTGTTCAGGAAACAGAGGAGGTTGAAAACCATATTGACACTGAAAGGGAGACATACCAGTAGAGGAGGAGAGGAGGGTATTATGCGCGTACTCCGCCCAGGCCAACCTCCTACTCCAAGTTGCCGGGCACCCTGCAATGTAACACCTCAGGACACCCTCCAGATCCTGGTTGACGCGCTCCGTCTGCCCGTTCGACTGCGGGTGAAACCCAGACGACAGGCTGACGGAAGCGACCGAGGCTGGAGGCAAATGCCTTCCAGAACCTGGAGGCGAACTGAGAGCCCCGGTCAGACACAATATCCACTGGTAACCCGTGGACCCGAAAGACGTGCTGCACCACCAGGTCTCTCGAGCCGAGGGAAATTTGGGGAGGGGAATGAAGTGGGCCGCCTTGGCAGTGAACCCATCTGATGGGGGAAGGCCAGAAATAAAATCCAGGGATATGCGCAACCAGGGGCATTTAGGAATAGGAAGTGGTCTGAGGAGACCCGCCGGTGCACGGCGAGAGGTCTTACTACGCGTGCACACCGGACAGGCCGCCACAAAAGAATGCGTATCCCCCACCTCTGTAGGCCACCAGAACCGCCTACGGATAAACTCCAGGGTCCTGGCGGCCCCAGGGTGGCCGTGAGTGAAGAGGTATGTGCCCACTGCAGCAGTCGCGAGTGTGCAGCCTTGGGCACATACATCCGCCCCGGAGGACCCCCACCGGGATCAGGCTTCCGTGCCAGAGCCGATCTTACCACCCTATCTATGCCCCATGACAAAATAAGGGCCTGTGAAATAATAGGGTGGGGCTTCTCCTCCCAGTCCGGAGTATCAAACTGACGAGAAAGAGCGTCAGGTTTGACGTTCTTGGAACAAGGCCGGTAGGAGATGGAAAATCGAAATCGAGTGAAGAATAACGCCCACCTGGCCTGGCGAGCGTTAAGGCGTTTAGCCCCTTGGATGTAAGCCAAGTTCTTATGATGAGTCCAAACAATAAAAGGATGTGCCACGCCCTCTAACCAATGTCTCCATTCCTCCAGTGCCAACTTGATTGCCAACAACTCCCGTTTACCCACGTCGTAGTTGCGCTCGGCCGGAGACAGCCGGCGCAGAAAAAAAGCGCAAGGATGCACTTTCCCGTCCTATTAAACATCTCTGAGAGATCACCCCCCCCCCCCCACCGCGATGGCAGAGGCATCCAACTCCACAATAGACTGAGCCTCTGAATCGTGGCGGATCAATACAGGGGCGGAGGTAAACCGACGTTTAAGGTCGCAGAAGGCCGACTCTACCCGCGGCGACCATTCAAAGCCAGGGAGAGAGGCCTTAGTGAGAGCTGTCAGAGGATTGACTAAGGCGCTGAAATTGCAAATAAAACGCCTGTAGAAATTTGCAAAGCCCAAAAAACGTTGTAATTCCTTGAGCGACGAAGGGCGTGGCCAGTCCAAGACTGCACTCACCTTGGCTGGATCCATGCGAAGATCCCCCTTCGTCAACGCATGACTACTCATAATGCCTGTTGGGCGTGTTAAACGCAGTCTTCCACTCGTCCCCGTCCCTAATCCTGACCAAATTGTATGCATTACGTAAATCAAGTTTAGAGAAGACCTGTGCCCCCTGTAAGCATTCAAAGGCGGTGTCCATGAGAGGTAGAGGGTAGCGGTTCTTGATGGAAACGTTGTTTAATCCCCTATAATCAATGCACGGGTGCTGGCTACCATCCTTTTTATCCACAAAAAAAAAACAGCGCCCGCAGGGGAGGTAGATGGACGTATGTGCCCCACGGCCAGTGCTTTCTGAATATAGGTGTTCATAGACAGTGTCTCAGGGCGAGAGAGAGAAAACATGCGGCCGCGGGCGAGCTCACGTGACGCTATCTCGTCCTGCATACGCTCGGAGAGCCCCTGTAGAAACAACACGCAACGCGATACCTCTGCCCAGGCCGGCTCTCGGGCTACAATGCGGAAGTCGATGGCGTAGTGCGCCACAGAGCGACCGCCCTGTCGGCAGGCGGTGAGACGTCCGCCCGCCTCATAGATGGAAATTACCCGGGATGTATCAAACACATGTCGCAACTCCCGGGTAAAGGCAGCCGCGCTGCGGCAGACTGCCGACCGAACTTCCCATTCCGCAGTAGCCCAAGAAAGAGCCCGACCTGTAAGCAGAGTGATTATATATGCTACCTTGGATAGTTCGTTAGTGAACGTCAGTGGTTGTAATTCAAAGATTAATGAGCATTGAGTAACAAACTCTCGACAACCTACAGGGGCTCCCCCGTAGCGTTCTGGTGGTGGCAGGTGTGGTTCACGAACCTCTTGATGGATAGCAGGATGTAGCGTCTCCTCCTCCCCGACGTGACGCGCTGTTCCAGCCACTGCATCAGCTGCTGTTACGGTGGCGGCGTTAGCCACCGCTAATGCCGAGTTGGCTGCAGACATTGCCCTGGATACCCCGTCCTGGGTATCAATGGATTCGAATTCGGATCCTACTTCTCCTTGACGGTTGGTGACGACGCTCAGCTGCCTTCTCTGCACCTCCAGCTCCTCCCGCAATTCCTCCATGGAACTCACGTTTGTTTGGTTGGTTCTTCTGTTAGGGATCCAGGTAAGAATGTTGAGTTCAAGTATGGCATGGAAGAATGGAGACGGAGAGGGTGCTGCTCTTCTCGAATATGTGTTCTTTTTATTATCAGAAACACTTTGAGCGATAACAATACTTTACCAGGTAAAGCAGGAAGTAGCAATAAGGAAGGATACTTAGAAGAGAACTTAACAACAAAAGAGAATAAGGCGGTGAGAGATCCGACTTCTCGACCTAAAGCAAGGATAACTTTAAAGCATGATAACAGGCGAGATATCCGACTTCTGCCCGTGGACGGCTGTTCCCAGTAACACTGCTGAAGAACCGACAGGGAGAGAGGGGCAAAGTATTACTATACAGGCCACAGTACAGCCAGCAGACCCAATCAGCACCAGTGACATAATTACAGGCAGGTGACAACAATCAAATAATACAGAGACAGAGAGAGAATTCCAAGATGGCGGCTGGGCCTCCAATCCTGAATAGGGAGAGAAGCCCAGACGTTGTTACAGATGACCTCATGCATAGCAAATTTGCATCAAATTCCTGATGACTTGTCGTACAGAACTTGTAAGTCGCTTTGGATAAAAGCATCAGCTAAATGACTAAATGTAAAGTGTAAATTCAAAACGGAGTGATGCACAAAATAACTTAAAAGAAAATAATAATTTAAAACAATGAATAAAGTGTGCATGAAATAATGGGGGAAAGAAAACGGTAGGAACTTGTTACATATACCCACACAAGGGCTGATGACTCACACCCCCCGCCCCCCTCTCCCTCACACACACACTCTCCCAGCTCTCTTTCTCTCTTGCCCCTTCCTCATCTCTCTCACCCCCCCCCCTCTCTCTCTCACACACACACACACACACACACACACACACACACACACACACACACACACACACACACACACACACACACACACACACACACACACACACACACACACACACACACACACACACACACACACTCTCCCAGCTCTCTTTCTCTCTTGCCCCTTCCTCATCTCTCTCACCCCCCCCCCCCTCTCTCTCTCTCTCTCTCTCTCTCACTCACACACACTTTGAGTCAGAAACAAACATAGCTGAGAGTATATAATAATAACAAACATAATGAGAGTATCAATAATACACCTGAGTGAAGTCTAGTAAAACAAATATATTTTAAACACTAATCTTGCGTTAAAAAAAGGAGTGGTGTTGGGCGGCTACGTGGTGCAGTGGGCAAGGCGCTCACCACGAATACTGGAGACTGGGCTCGAACAGGTAAGCCTCCCTGTTCGAGCCCAGCGCTCCACATTGCTTTAAGTTTAGCTGGTCGTCCGCACTAATACACATTGGCAGTATTAGGGGGAGGGAAACTGATGGGTGGGGATCGGGCATTGTGGACAGCGACTCCTACAGGTCGGTTGGTGCGCCTGCGCAATAGAATCAGGAAACGACGGGGGCGGGGCCCCTCCAAAGCCCAGACCCCTGACGCTGAAAGATCGAGCCGCGCAGGTGGAAAGATGCGACTGCTGTTACCTCGAGTATCGGAGGGGACTCGTGCTATGTATGACTTAGTCCACATTGCAGCCGGCTTGTGGGAGGCATGAAACAGCGTTCAAAGACAGGGGAGGGTTGAATTGGACGATACGAAAATTGGGATGGGAGAAAAATAGAAAATGGGAGAAAAAGTGGATAAAAAAATAAAATTAGTGGTGTTAAAAGAATTGTGCGTTAACTTTGACAGCCTTGAATAAATATCCACCCACTCACTGTTTCACATGTTATCATGGATATATCACAAAACTAGTCCCTTTTCTCACAGATGAGGCTGAGTATCTTTCAGCTGAACATGTTACAATATCAGCGACGATTACTGACATTGGGTGAAATACCAAAGTTAAGCAATGTTTGACTTTCATAACATGTTCATTGCCTCTTTGTACCAGATCTTCTGCTAAAAACTCTTGAGAGGCTGGACACAGATCATCTGAAGACGTTTCAGTCTTCTCTGACCACTGACCTGCTGCCTGGCTGTCCTACCATCCCTGAGAGCAAGCTGAATAACACTGACATGAAGACCACAGTGGATCAGATGGTGGAGACATACGGCTCTGAGGGAGCTGTAAAGATCACAGTGGAGAGTCTGAAGAGGATGGGATTGTGTGATAATGCTGAGATTTTAAACTGTAAAGGTAATGTATCATATCTGTTCATTAAATGCACGCTTATAAAAAAGCGTCATCATTTACCGATGATCAATGATAGCAATTATTTCATGTCATAGACAAAAGACAATATTTAGATAAACCTATGCAAGGAGGACAGCTGCTGGAGAGGTTGAAAAAGAGAAAGATGGAGTTGTGCGGGCATGTTCTGAGAGGATCCAGCGGGGAGATGTTCAAGAAGGTGGTGATGGGGAAGGTGGATGGAAAGAGAGGAAGTGGAAGACCAAGAAGAGGCTGGGTAGACGACGTCTGTGATTGGAGTGGAGTGAGAGGCGGAGTCACGGAGTTGGAGAGAAGAAGTGGGGACAGAATGGGTTGGAGAGTGATAGGCAACCTTCGGAACGAAGAAGCAACCTAATGATGATGATAGACAAAAGACAATATTTAGATAAACCTTAATTATTTTACGACATCACTGATGCGCCGGCCGCCGTGGAGGACACACTCTCATTGACGGAACACAGTGTGAGAAGAGCATTTATGAGGGTCAACACCAGGAAAGCTGCAGGCCCGGATGGGATAACAGGACGTATACTTAAGTCCTGTGCTAACCAGCTAGCCCCAGTGTTCACCACCATATTCAATCTATCCCTGGCTGAGTCTGTGGTACCCGCCTGCTTCAAAGTGTCCACTATAATCCCTGTACCAAAAAAATCCTCTCCAGCAGGCCTTAATGACTACAGACCAGTGGCACTCACCTCTGTGGTCATGAAATGTTTTGAGAGGCTGGTTAAGGATTACATTTGTGCCTCCCTCCCCAGTGATATGGACCCTTTGCAATTTGCATACAGGTCATAGGTCAAACAGGTCCACTGGCGACGCGGTCTCTCAGGTACTACACAACACCCTCTCTCACCTAAACAGCCAGAAGGGGGGCTATGTGAGACTGTTGTTCATTGACTATAGCTCAGCGTTCAACACCATAGTCCCCACCAGACTGGTGGACAAGCTGATCGAGCTGGGTCTGAGCTCTGCTCTGAGTGCCTGGATACTGGACTTTCTGAGTGAAAGGCCTCGGGCGGTCAGGGTGGGGGGTCAGACCTCTAACACCATCATCGGGTCCCCAGGGCTGTATTCTCAGCCCCCTGCTATATTCACTGTACACACATGACTGTGTGGCCAGGTTCAGCTCCAACTCCATAGTGAAGTTTGCGGACGACACAGTGGTGGTGGGGCTGATCTCTGACAACAACGAGAAGGCCTACCGGGAGGAGGTTGATGTACTGGCACGCTGGTGTCAGGACAACAGCCTGCTCCTGAACATTGGTAAAACCAAGGAGCTGATAGTGGATTTTAGGAGAACACAGCAGGGGACACACACACCACTGTGGATAAACGGGGCTACCGTGGACAGGGTGAGCAGCTTTAAGTACCTGGGGGTCCACATCACAGAGGACCTGACATGGACAACACACATAGACTCAGTCGTAAAAAAGGCGAAGCAGCGCCTCTACCACCTGAGACAGTTAAGGAAGTTCTGAGTATCGGGGAAGATACTCCAGTCCCTCTACTCCGGAGCTGTAGAGAGCATCTTGACTGGAAACATCACTGCCTGGTATGGAAACAGCAAGGCACAGGACAAGAAGGCCCTACAGAGAGTGGTGCACTCAGCTGAGCGTACTACGGGTATTGCACTACCACCCCAGCAAGACTTATATAACAAGAGGTGCAATTCCAGAGCCTGCAGAATAATGAAAGACCCACACCACCCCAACAACAGCCTGTTCAAGCTGCTGCAGTCAGGCAAACGCCTGCGCACACCAGCGACTAGGACAGAGAGACTTCGGCTCAGCTTCTTCCCCCAGGCCATCAGAGTCTTGAACACTGAACTCTCCACACACAAGCACACATGAGCACACACACAACACACACACTGTATACGCTCACACACTAACAGTCACTTTAGCACGAACACACACACGCTACACATGCTCACACTCAACGGTCACTTTACACAATGGAAAGGTCACTTTAAAAAAAAGAATGGGAGTGGTTCATGTATAGTAATAGATGGATATAGCAAGATAGCATAAGGATATATAGTATAACTGTATATTGTATAGTATAGTATTGTATAGTAGTGTACATAAGACCCAGTGCCTCATCCATAGCTTAACACTGTATTGCACTATCGCAGGACCTTAGCATGTCCTTTACCATGCATTTTTATTTTTTTACTTGTATGTACATTATACCTGTTATGTCTTATTACTCTTATTACTTGTATTATTGCACAATCGCTGCAGGCATGACCACCCACATTTCACTGTATGCCTTGTATGCCGTGACAAATAAAACTCTTGACTTGACTGGATTTTAACTTGAAGGTGACATGCATTATAAATGTCATTTTTCAGTCTCTAGCATTGTATTATAGTAATAGGAGTTAGTATCAATGTGTTTTTGTGTCTAAATACCATATTGGCGGATTACTCTGATTCAGCTCAGATCATTTCCTGCTCCAGTAAATTAGGCCATCCTGATTTGAAGGCCTGAGTGACGTCACTCAGGCTCTGGGTAGCGGACAGTGATGTGATTGGCTCTGTGGTTGTAGCTAATGCCCACCCACAATCTACCTAGACTGACTACACAGCAAGTGGAAACCACTTCCTCATACTGCGGCAGAGTGAAACCCACCTCTGCATGCACTCTGGAGGGAGAGAGAGATAGAGGGAGAGAGAGAGGGAGGGAGAGAGAGAGGGAGTGAGAGACAGAGAGAGAGGGAGAGATGGAGAGAGAGAGGGAGAGAGAGAGAGAGAGAGGGAGAGAGAGAGATAGAGAGAGAGAGAGAGAGAGAGAGAGAGAGAGAGAGAGAGAGAGAGAGAGAGAGAGAGAGAGAGAGAGAGAGAGAGAGAGAGAGAGAGAGAAAGACATGCCGTTATTGATAAGGCCCCCTCTCTCCCTCCCTCCCTCTCCCTTTCTTTTTTTCTTTCTTTCACTCTCTCCCTCGTGGCAGCTTGTGCTCCCGAATGGGGGGGGGAGGGCCTCCCTCCCTCGCTCCCTCTCTCTTCCTTTCTTTCTTTCACTCTCTCCCTCTCCCGTTTGGGGGTGTGTGCCGCGCGGCAGGTCCCCCCCCCCCCCCATTCGGGAGCACAAGCTGCCGCGAGGGAGAGCGTGAAAGAAAGAAAAAAAGAAAGGGATGGCGGAGTAACGACGCGCATGAGAGTATCTCCGTGAGAATTTAAGTTTTACTACAACCCATTTTGACTTGGCTCGAACTGAAAGTAATACTTTATGTTCTCTGACTAAACAGACGACATTATCAGACATTTGGTATGTCTAAAAAACCAGCAACAAGATACAGGCGAAAGACAGAGATTGAAGAGGTAGAGGAAACAGGCTCCAGTACAGGCGATACGATGGCGGAACCAACAGAGCTGACGCCAGCGATAATGAAGGAGCTGATTACCTTTACAATTCGTGCCGAGGTAGCTTCCCTCCGTACAGAATTCCTGTCCGAGCTCCGCACCTCCCTCTCGGTCCTCCAGGCCTCGATATCCACACAGACGCAGAAAATACAACATGTGGAGACTTCACTGGTGGATGTAGACGAGAGACTGACCACAGTAGAGACACTGTGTGCATCCACAGTAGAGACACTGTGTGCATCCTTAAGCGAAAACATCAACCTACGACTCAAACTGGATGACCTCGAAAACCGTTCACGGAGGCAGAACGTGAAAATAATTGGAATCCCTGAAGGAATCGAGGGGCAGAACTCCATTACATTCATGTCCGCCTTTTTCGTGGAGCTGTTCAGTGAAGAGGCCCTCGGCAAGCCGGTAGTCCTAGACCGCGCACATCGCTTGATGGCACCCAAACCGCACCAGAAGGCCCCTCCTAGACATATGCTAGTACGGTTCTATCATTCCCAGACGAAGGAGCTGGTCATGCGGCTCTCGCGTGAGCGGGGACGGCTAACATTCAGGGGCTCCACGGTACACATTTTCCCGGATCTTTCTGCGGACCTGTCCAGACGTCGAGGTGCATACAAAGACATCAAGAATCTGCTCCGCGAGGCCAACATCAGATACGGCTTGCTTTACCCGGCTAAGCTGCGCCTGACATTCGGTGGGGACGGTTACACATTTGACTCTCCAGAGCTGGCAGCTGATTTCTACAAGAAAAAAATCCTGCCTACACTAAAGGACTAACAACGCATGGATGTGATACACATCAGTGGACTCAGGTCTTTCTTCCCGCACACTCCCGGCTGAAGTGGATCTGAACATTCTGGCTGACCGGTAACGTTCTTCACGGTCCTAGCAACTAGCTAGACCGTTATTATCACTACTATTATTATTATGATTTATTCTATTTGCATTCGTCTACTACCAGGGGAGCCACCACTTTTCGTAATTTTTCGCATTGGGATTACCTAGGAGGTAATGGAACACTATGTAAAAAACAATCCGTTATTGCTCTTATTATATACCATACTGTTGACGATAAATCCTGCCTACACTAAAGGACTAACAACGCATGGATGTGATACATATCAGTGGACTCTGGTCTTTCTTCCCGCACACTCCCGGCTGAAGTGGATCTGAACATTCTGGCTGACCGGTAACAATCTTCACGGTCCTATAGCAACTAGCTAGACCGTTATTATTACTACTATTATTATTATGATTTATTTTATTTGCATTAGTCTACTACCAGGGGAGCCACCACTTTTCGTAATTTTCCGCATCGGGACTACCTGGGAGGTAATGGAAGACTATGTAAAAAACAATCTGTTATTGCTCCTATTATATACCATACTGTTGACGATATTGATGTTGGTAACAACATGGTATGATTGTTGCTATGCAATTGTTGTGTACAGCGGCCAATTTGCTCGTTATAACCGGCCGGCTAGTCTTAACCTACTAAAGCTAATTTGTTACTATTATTTTTATTACGTTGAATACAAGCTGAATGTGAACCCGCCGGTGACCATAGATATATCTATGCCGGTGACTGTCACCTATTTTTATTTTTTTTTATTATTATTATTTTTGTATTTCTTTTTCTTCCGGGTCACTAGGGGTTGGCTCGACTACGTCACTTACTATAGCCGGTTGGCTAACTTAGTTCACGTTGAATTCATTATTACTATTACTACTATTATTATTACTTGCTAAAGCTAACTTGTTACTATTATTATTTTTTCGTTAAATACAAGCTGACTGTCATTCAGCTGGCGACTAACACGTATATTAATTTTCATCCGGGTCACTGGTGGCTGACTTGATTACGTCACTTACCACAGCCAGCCGCCTGGCTAACTTTTAGTTTCAGTCTACGTTGGGTGCAAGCTGACAGGTTTACTCGTCCATACCTCACTCCTGGGGATATCGTATTATTTATTATCACTACATTAAATGCGCCGAATTGGCTGCAGGCTTGCGATTTATCTTTGTCATGCTTATTCAAGTTAGCTATATATGTGGTGTGTGTGTCTGTGTGTGTGTGTGTGTGTGTGTGTGCATGTGTGTATGTGTGTGTCAGGGCGGTGATCAACTGGCCCCCGCTCCTGTGTGTGTGTATGTGTGTGTATGTGTGTGTGTGTTAGTTATATGGAAAAGACAGGTTTGGTGCCACTATTCACCCTTATAAAATAACATACCCCATGGCCCAAATACTTGGCGTAGAACTCTAACCAAAGAGAGATATCTTACATTCTACTGGTCTAAATAGGTAGTACCTGTCTCTTGAGGGGGTGGACTACAATGACATTCCAAACAGGGGTTTAGGTGTATACACTGTTAGAAACCTGTCTTGTCTAACCAAGCTAGTTACATATATATGGCCACGTGTTGAGCATTTATTTATTTATTATTTATTTTTGTATTATTATTATTATTATTATTATTATTATTATTATTATTATTATTATTATTATTATTATTATTATTATTATTATTATTATTATTATTATTATTATCATTATCATTATCATTATCATTATTATTATTATTATTATTATTATTATTATTATTATTATTATTATTATTATTATTATTATTATTATTATTATTATTATTATTATTATTATTATTATTATTATTATTATTATTATTATTATTACTATTATTATAAAAAAAAATCCCTTTTTATTTAAATTTTTTTGTCGGTTCTTGCCATGTGTAATTAAGAATTATAGTTCTCACAGGGGGCTCGTTTAGAGTACAGGGTGCACAAGGTTAGCTGTAATGCTAGGCACAGTCAGTGTTACTATGGCTGTGAGTAGTCACGCCCCACGGGGACGTGTGAGGGCGTTCTATGTTTGTTTGTTTTTCATTGCTAATATTCACAGGGAATATTTTTGTCTATTTTTGTTTATTGTTTTTTGTTTCTATTCTTATGACTTTTTCTTATCTTTAATTGTAAGCACCCTGGACCACCACTCTGCCATCTCAAATGTCATGAATATTTTTTCACTTTGTTATGCTAGTGTTTAATCCTAATAAGGGGCCAGGGGGCAATACTAACATAATTAGTTGGAATGTGAAGGGTGTAAATAACCCCTTGAAACGTACTAGGATCCTTACTCACTTACAGCAGCTTGGGGTTGGCATCGCCTTTCTGCAAGAAACTCACCTCCGGCGAGTAGATCACTGTCGAATACACAGAGCTTGGGTAGGTCAAGTGTTCCACTCTGGTTTTCAGAGCAAAGCCAGAGGAACAGCCATTCTGATTAACAAAAACACACCCTTTACTCCATCTGATGTGATCTCTGACCCTAATGGCAGATTCATTATAGTTTCAGGAACTCTCTATTCCACAAGGGTAGTCCTAGTCAACGTATATGCCCCCAATTTTGGTGACACGCATTTCATCAATAAACTTATCTCTTCACTCCCCGACCTGAACTCTAATCAACTGATTATGTGCTCTTAACCCAGCCTTAGATCGATCATCTAATCCAGCTCCACAATCTCAGACTGCTAGAGCCATAGTGTCCTTCCTGAAGCAGTACGGTATTTCAGATGTCTGGCGCTTCCTTCACCCCACCGCCAAACAGTACTCTTTCTTTTCACCAGTTCATCATACATATTCTCGAATTGATTATTTGTTTATCGACAACACATTTTTATCTCAAGTGCGTTCCTGCTCTTACGATAGCATTGTTATTTCAGACCATGCAGCAATAGTCTTAGAGCTAGCCTTCCCGGACAAATGTCCATCATTCAGGTCGTGGAGACTAAATCCACTATTGCTATCTGAGGACTCATTCTCGTCATTTTTAATAATAATGCAGGACCTGTTGCAGAGGTCTTTATTCGGCATGCAACGACACTCAATGTTTTTAGTGGTACACACAGCGGTTAGTTTAGCACACACACCGGAACACACACGCATGCATTGTCTTTTTAGGATCGCCGATGCGATTTGTCTCTGCGATTAACCCATCCCGTCGTCCTTCCCCCCCAAGGGCAGCCGGAAGCAGACTGGCATCAACGTGAGCCGCGCCAGGGGACCAATCCAAGTGCTCCTGTCCGTCTTCGTCAAGGACGCCACAGCGTTAGCGATCTGTTGTTGTGCATGTTTTTCCATTGGGTTTATCTTATCGGGGGGGAAACCCTTGCGAGCACGGGGAGAACATGCAAACTCCACACAGAAAGGCCTGGGAGATACCCCACCTGGGTACCTGGCATCATGGAAACCTGGTCCCCAAGCGGGAATCGAACCCTGGACCTTCTTGCTGTGAGGCGACAGTGTTAACCACTACACCACCGTCTATGTCCATCATTTGGGAAGCTCTTAAAGCTTTTCTCCGTGGAGAAATTATTTCTAACTGTGCTCGACGTAATAAACTGTGCAACAGCAGACGCTCTGAACTTTCAGACCAAATTCTTAAATTGGATCATTCATATTCAGTCTCTCCGACACCTTCACTTTATAATGAAAGAGTGACTTTACAGACAGATTTGAATCTCCTCTCCACCAGTCATGCTGAGCAGCTTCTACTCAAATCACGCCAGTCTTTTTTTGAATTTGGTGACAAACCTAGTAAAGTGCTGGCACTACAGCTAAAACACCGCACCGCTCAGAACTTGATCACGCAAATTTACTTTGCCACTGGAGAGATCTATACGGACCCATTGGAAATAAATGGTCAATTCAAAACATTTTATTCTTCACTATATACCTCTGATTCTTCTAAAGACCCCTCTCTCATGAACAGTTTTTTCGCAGATTTGGATATACCAGTCATAGAAGATGATTCAATGATGCTTTTGGAAGAGCCCATTAGCACTGATGAAATTCAACAGGCTTTAACTATGATGCAGAGTGGGAAAAGCCCAGGCCCAGACGGGTTCCCTGTGGAATTCTTAAAAAAATATTCCACCCAGTTATGTCCCATTATGGCTTCAATGTTTGAGGAATCATTTCAATCCCGCTCGCTTCCTCCGACTCTCTACCAAGCCTCAATATCCCTGCTCTTAAAAAAAGATAAGGACCCGAAAGACTGTGGCTCATATCGTCCTATTTCTCTCCTCAACAATGAAGCAAAGATCTTGGCAAAGGTACTCGCTCGACGACTGGAATCTGTTATACCAAGTATTATCCATCCAGATCAGTCTGGTTTTGTGAAGGATAGAATGGCTTTTTTCAACCTGCGGCGCCTTATGAATATAATTTACTCCTCCAACGAGTCTCCCGTTGCAGAGGTCGTTGTTGCGCTAGATGCAGATAAGGCCTTTGACCGGGTTGAATGGGACTACTTATTCTATACTTTGCAGAAATTCGGTTTTGGCATCAGTTCGAACAAATGATGTGACTTCGGAATATTTCCCCCTACATTGCGGTACAAGACAGGGTTGCCCTCTCTCCCCGCTACTATTTGCGTTAGCGATCGAGCCACTAGCTATTACCTTTTGCATGGACCGCCATGTCCAAGGCATCATTAGAGATGGACAGGAACAAAGAATCTCGCTATATGCGGACGATGTCCTGCTGTATATCGCGGATCCAGTGGCCACACTTCCACGTGTCCTTCACATACTACACGAGTTTGGTGTCTTTTCTGGTTATAAATTAAATTTAAACAAGAGTGAACTTTTCCCCATAAATTCTTTAGCTAGAAATCTCCCCCCTCTATGTTCCTCTTCAAGCTTTCCCCAAGCTGCTTCCGTTACCTTGGCATAATGATAACACATAAACATTCTAATCTCATAGCGTCCAACTTCACCCCTCTACTGGAGCGCACTAAGCAGGATTTTATCAGATGGTCGTCACTTCCTTTATCACTTGTTGGCAGAGTGAATACTGTGAAAATGAACACATTACCGAAATTTCTGTATTTATTTCAAAATATTCCAACCTTCATTCCAAAGTCATTTTTCAAAGCACTCGACAGGGCAATATCAGATTTTATCTGGAATAAACGCCCAGTCCGAATAAATAAAATTGCCCTCGAGAAGCCTAAATCGCAGGGAGGCTTTGCACTACCCAATTTCTTGGCCTACTATTGGGCTGCAAATATTCACAGCATTCTCTATTGGAGTCATTCCCATTACGGACTCTGTCAGTGGGTGCCGGCATGGGTGGACATGGAAAGGGCATCTTGTTCTAGAACATCTTTGCAATCCTTAGTTTGCTCTTCGCTCCCAGTCACAACCGCCCAGTACACCAACAACCTCTTAGTACAACACTCCCTCCGGATCTGGTCCCAGTTCAGAAAACACTTTGGTCTCCACGCCATGTCACCATCGTCACCTGTCCACAAAAACTTCCTTTTCCCTCCCTCTATAGTGGATGAAACCTTCAGCAACTGGTTTAAGAATGGCATTCTGAGCATTTATGATTTGTACCAAGACAGTTAATTTATGTCTTTCACACAACTGTCCCTAAAGTTTAACTTACCAAAAACAAATTTTTTTAGATTGATTTTGTTAAGAGCAAATTTGCCCGGTTCCCCAATACACCTCTAAAAACTGTGATCGACCGCATCTTGGAGGTGAAGGTTGCAATCAAAGGCTCAATATCTAAACTATATAACATCATATCCCTATCCCTACCCTCCTCAGTATTGGGTATAAGACAAAACTGGGAGTCCGATCTAAATCATCAATTTACATACAAAGAATGGGAAAATGCTCTTGCCCGAATACACTCTTCTTCAATATGTGCCCGCCATTCACTGATACAGTTCAAGCTCCTCCACCGTCTATATTGGTCAAAGACTAGACTTGCGAAGATAAATCCTGGCATGGATCCCACATGCGACCGGTGCCACCAAGCCCCTGGCTCACTTATTCATATGTTTTGGCATTGTCCAGCACTGGCCCCTTTCTGGACTTCCATTTTTAAATCTTATTCAGACATATTTTTTATGAATGTTGACCCATGCCCTCTTATTGCATTATTTGGTCTGACACGGGAGAATGCTGCAATATCTATTGGGCAATCCAATGCCATGGCCTTTGCCTCACTCATTGCCAGACGCCTCATCCTATTCAACTGGAAGGCAGCCACTCCCCCTTCACACTTACACTGGATGAGGGATGTTATGTCTCTTATACATATAGAGAAAATCAGATTTACAACACAAGGCCACACAGATACCTTCCACAAAACATGGCAGCCCTTGCTATCTCATTTCAAAACCCATATGACTCCTTCCAAACTTGGGACCCCATGACCCCCCTCCTTGGCTGGGGAGATGACATTGTGGTGGTCTGCTAAGGGTGTTAAATTTCCTTTCCATTTTATTTGTTTTAACATCTGGAAATTACGCTACTAAAATGGAGAGTATTACTCATATTATATATTATTATTACGGTCTTTCCTATTTATATATATATATATTTTTTTTTCTCTTTTGTTTTCTTTTAATTTTACTTCATTTCTTTTTGCGTAGCTTTGTCTGTCACATCTGTATTTATGTTTAATTATTTAAATGTTTTCTTTATTTTATTTTACATGTATGTTTGTCGTCGCCCTCACTGGGTGGGATGGGGTGGGATTAGGGGATAGGAATGGGGAAGGAAATGGAAGTTGTATAATTTGGATAACTGAAAAGATAAACCAAAAAAAGGGAGGGAGAGAGGGGGCCTCTCTCTCTCTCCCTCCCTCCCTCCCTCCCTCTCTCTCTCTCTCTCTCTCTCTCTCTCTCTAACTCTCTAACTCTCTCTCTCCCACCCCCCCCCCCCTCTCTCTCTCTCTCTCTCTCTCTCTCTCTCTCTCTCTCTGTCTCTCTCTCTCTCTATCTCTCTCTGTCTACTAGTCGCAGACTGTGTGGACTGACTGTCACTCAAAGTGCTTATGGGCGGGGCCATAACAGCCTGAAATCTTGAGGCTGAAAAATTATGGTTTTGAGTACTTGATTAGAAATATAAAACAATGAATTTTTTTTAAACCTTACAGATGTCTTCAATAGACTCACAGGAATTGTGTAAAGTTGCCCAAATAGTGCTAGGAATAGCAATGTCCCCTTAAAACCTCATTGGTGAAAAGATTTTTAAAAAGATTGCATGAATAATAATTTAAAAAAAGAATTAAGGAAAAATGTACAGGTAACATTAAAAGTCTATTGATTCCTCAGATCTGCTGCTGGAAACTCTTGAGAGGCTGGACACAGATCTTCAGGAGTTTCAGTCTTCTCTGACCACTGACCTGCTGCCTGGCTGTCCTACCATCCCTGAGAGCCAGCTGAAGAACACTGACATGAAGACCACAGTGGATCAGATGGTGGAGACATACGGCTCTGAGGGAGCTGTGAAGATCACATTGGAGAGTATGAAGAGGATGGGGTGCTATTATCATAAGAACAAGTTACAACAGTATGTGGAGAGGTTAAGGATTAAAGGTAAGAGAAGAACATCTACATTTCAAATACAAATGACTGTAAGCTTGTTGAATGTATTGTGAGAACTACCTCTGATAAAGAGAAGCTATGTAATGTGTCTCTGTTGAACAATACATTTCCAAACTTGGTGACCTTGTGGAAACCAAGGACCTCAACATCAACCCCATCAACATTATATATTTATATTCTGCATATTTATGCATATCCATATCTGTCTGCATATAATTATCCTATATTCCTACTTATACACCTGCATATAACCCATATAACTTTGTATGTTAGCATGTACAATAATGTTGTACATACCATATATATATATATATATATATATATATATATATATATATATATATATATATATATATATATATATATATATATATATATATATATACCTTGTACATACCATATATATATATATATATATATATATATATATATATATATATATATATATATATATATATATACCTGTCTGTACATACCTGCACATAATCCTTTTTACATATCTGTAGATACTATATCTATATCTTTACATAGCCCTTACCTACTCTTACTAGTTATGCTGCTGGCCAGTATGACTACTACCATACTGTTTTTATACCTGTATCACTGTACGTATTGGTATTACAACCTTGTACATACATCTGATTAGCACTACCCCCAGTAGTAGTAATTTATATATTTTATACCCAGTTTAATCACCTGTACATTGTATATTACTATTGCACTTTACTGTTACATTATCACTCTGGTTGGATGCCAAACTTATTTTCGTTGTACTCTACTTGTGCTGTATAATGACTATACATTTTAATCTAATCTAATGAAGTAACATAATAACCTATGTATAAAATAGTGAGAATCAGTTAAAAGAAAGATAGAAACAGAAATATTATGACACCTACTGTTATGTCCTGTTATGCTACGTATAGGTTGTGACATACTAGCAGTTACATTGTAGGCTACTGTGCCTTTAATAGACGGGCGTGGTTAGCGCTCGAGGTAGGGCTGTGTTTGTAACCTAAGAGGCAGTCGAATAAAGTAATGAAACCACACGGTCGTGTGTTCATTGTCTCAACATAATAATTGGCGAACGAGGATGGCTGATTTCGTTTTACCACCGCCACCACCGTTTCTACCTGTTCCCGGTGACCCAGCGGTTCCATGGGTTAGATGGCTAACGTCATTGGAGGACTATTTATTGGCGTTGGGACTGGAGGATCTGGAAGAAGCTAGGAAGTGCGCACTTCTGCGACACTGCCTCGGACAGGAGGGGCAACGGATTTATGCTACGCTTACATTAGCCGACGATCAGTACTCTACTGCTACCGAGGCTCTGAAGTCGCATTTTAGCTCGGGAAGAAGCCGTCGGATGTACCGGTTTGAGTTCCGCCAGAGAGCACAGAGGTCTGGTGAGACTGTTTCGCAATATGTGTCTGCCCTGCGGGAGCTAGCCAAGCATTGTGATTTTAGGAACTTGGAGGATGGACTCATAGTCGACCAGCTGATTGAAAGAACATTGTGTGCTCAACTGAGGGAGAGACTGTTATTAGAGCCGGACGCCATGACACTAGCTGATGCAGTAGTGATTGGAAAACAGTTGGAGACAGCTATCTCTGAGGCGCGCAAGTTTTCCCGCGCGGTGCATGAGCCTGTGACGTCACCTCCACCCGGAGTTCAGAACGTGGCCCAGGAGGCAGCTGGCGCAGACGGTGACAACTTCGATGTGCAGAGAGTGGCAGACAGGGCGCCGAGGGAGAGGGAGAATGGACAAAGGCGTTGTGGTAACTGTGGCTCCCCTAAGCATGCAACCAGGGACCTGTCCTGCCCTGCTCTAGGCAAGCGCTGCCGTAACTGCAACAGGGTTAACCATTTTGCGCGCTGGTGTCGCTCTCCTCCTGATCACGCACAGTCTGGGGCTGTTCCCATCAATACAGTACAAAGCCCACAGGCCTCATTCAGTCATTGCACATGTCGTGTGGGTGGGGCCTCCATACCACTCCTCGTGGACACAGGGGCTAAAGTGTCGCTCCTGAATAAGTCCACTTATGACCGGCTCTTCAGTCACGTGCCGTTGACTACAGCAGCAAACGCCCTGTCGGGGTATGGCCACGCCCCGATCACCACTTTAGGGGTAGCCTGCCTACCTGTGGAGTACAAAAAGAGACACATCCCTGACACCGAGTTCTACATCACACGGAGAGGGGCTAACATCATGGGGCTAGACCTGTTTCATGCTCTGGACTTCACATTGACCGACGCTGGGGGTCTACGCGTCCTGCAGGTCACCGCGTCCTGGCCTGACCATCACCCGACACTGTTCGAAGGCCTGGGCTGTATGACTGGATTTGTGCACCAGCCCTCGGTGGACACGTCTGTCCGACCCGTCATTCAGCCGCTGCGGCGCATTCCCTTGGCCGTCCGTGATGCGGTGGAGGAGGAGATTCGTCATCTGGTGAAGGAGGACGTCATAGAACCGATCAACGCCTCTCCCTGGGTGTCCAACCTGGTGATAGCCAAGAAACGGGGGGGGCGCGGACTGCGTCTATGCGTCGATCTGACAGACGTAAACAAAGCCATCATCCCTGACAAGTATCCCCTCCCCACAGCGGAGGAGCTGACTAGCCATTTCCATGGCTCCACGATTTTCAGTAAAATGGATTTACGTCACGGCTACCTGCAGGTTCCCCTGGCACCGGGCAGTATGGACCTCACAGCGTTTGTCACACATGTGGGGGTTTTCAGGTACAAGCGCATGGCTTTTGGCCTGTCATCAGCCCCAAGCTGTTTTCAGAAAATAATGTCGCTCATTTTGGCTGGCATCCAGGGGGTCAGCATCTACTTGGATGATGTGGTGGTGCATGCGCCCACCGCTGCACTCCACGACGCTCGCCTGGAGCAGGTCTTCCAGCGCTTCAAGCAAAACGGGGTCACACTCAACGCGGAGAAGTGTACATTTGGAGCTACTGAGGTCGAGTTCCTGGGGTTCAGGCTCTCCAGGGAGGGTATCACCCCGATCATGTCCCACACCGAAGCAATCCTGTCCCTGCCGGACCCGCAGTCGCCGTCCAAGCTGTCTTCTTTTCTGGGCATGGCTGCCTACTACCTCCGGTTCATGCCACACTATTCTGACTCGACGGCCCCTCTGCGCCAGCTGTTACGCAAGGATGCGGTATGGGACTGGACCCCGGCCTGCCGGGAGGCTGTGCGCGTCATCAAACGGCAGCTCACGTCCCCGCCAACACTGGCGCATTTCAGCCTGACCGCGCCCACCTTGGTCACCTGTGACGCCTCTGGGGTGGCGCTCGGCGCCGTGCTATCCCAGGTTTATGGAGGGGTAGAGCGTCCAGTGGCTTTTGCCTCTCGGGCCCTCACACCAGCCGAGCAGAAATACTCTGTGGGGGAAAGGGAGGCCCTCGCCTGTCTGTGGGCCTGCGAACGCTGGCATGTCTACCTGTATGGCAGGGCGTTCACCATTCGCACAGATCATCAGTCTCTGACAGCGCTGCTGGCGACCCGAGGGGCGGGGCACAAGCCTATGAGGCTACTGAGGTGGGCTGATAGGCTGAATCAGTACAACTTCGGACTCGAGTTTATGCCGGGGCGCTCTAACACGGTAGCTGACCTTCTTTCAAGAGCCGTCTCTACGACAAAAGAGGCGGGTGAGGCGAGTCCTGAACAGGAGGACGACGTGGACTGGGTCCACATGCTGCATGGACCGCTCAGCGCAGTAGTCACGCTGGCTGAGCTGCAGCAGGCTGCGGCTGAAGATGAGACATTTACAAATCTCCGTGCCTATATCCAGGACGGCTGGCCAGCCACGGTGGAGGACAGACTGCTCCCCTACCGCCGAGTCCGCGACGAGCTCTCCTGCTGGGGGGAGGTGTGCCTCGCCCGCGGTCACCGCGCTATTATACCAGAGGCGCTGAGGGCCAGGGTATTGCACATGGCGCACGACGGCCACCTGGGGGTGGTTAAGTTGAAACAACGCTGCAGAGACACAGTGTGGTGGCCTCACATAGACGGCGACGTAGAGGAGCTGGTGCGCAACTGTACCTGCTGCCTGCTGAGTGGGAAAACGGGCCAGCCGGCTACAGCACCCCTCACCCCGACCCCGTGGCCGTCCGCGCCGTGGGAGCACATTCAGGTTGACCTATGCGGAGAGCTTCATGGGGCCCCGGCACATGCCCGCTACCTGATGGTCGTGCACGACCTACACTCGAAGTGGCCAGAGGCCATCGAACTCAGCTCCATCACCACACAGAGCATCACCGACAACCTCGTCAAGCTGTTTGGGCGCTGGGGCCTGCCCAGTGTCGTCACCACAGACAATGGGCCTCAATTCATCTCGGCAGAGTTCTCTGAGTTCCTGTCACTGAGGTCCATCAGGCACATCAGGACGTCGGTCTACCATCCTGAAAGTAACGGCGGCGTTGAACGCCTAAACAAATCTCTGAAGAATGGAATCAGAGCCTGCCTGGAGGAGGGGAAAACCTTCAGCGCTGCACTCACCCAAACTCTCCTGACCATCCGGGCATCCAAGCACTCCACCACAGGGGTCTCTCCGGCTCTGCTCATGATTGGGCGAGAAATGAAACAACCACTAGACTGCTTGAGAGCTGAACCGGCCCCTGCATGCGAGAGCCCTGGGCTCGAGAAGGCCAGAGATCAGGTCCAAAGCTCACAGGCTCAGATGAAACGGAGGTATGATGCCTCTCACAGAGTACAGACTCCCACTATGTCAGCAGGGGATTGGGTCAGGATTAAACACGCCAACCGCAAGAACAAGCTGAGCTCATACTGGTCAGCACCCCTCCGAGTGACCCGTCAACTGGGTCCGGCCACCTACAGACTAGATGATGGTTCTCGCTGGCACTCAAACCGCCTGCATAAGGTGGGTACCCCGACACTGCCTGCATCATCCATGAGCCAAGCTGCAACCCGCAGTTGGCAGCCCCGCTTGGAAGCAACCAGGGTGGGAGGTAACCCACCACAACCACCAGACCCTGCTCCCCAGCCTGCTCGCCCTCAGAGGGTGAGGGCTCCACCCGCTTGGCATGGGGACTATGTTACTGGGTAAATGCCACGGGTTGGTGGACTGAAGTGTTCAGTTTCTGTTCATGGACTGGAATGTTCTATTGCTGTTGCAAGAGGGAAGGGGGGGGGAAATGTTATGTCCTGTTATGCTACGTATAGGTTGTGACATACTAGCAGTTACATTGTAGGCTACTGTGCCTTTAATAGACGGGCGTGGTTAGCGCTCGAGGTAGGGCTGTGTTTGTAACCTAAGAGGCAGTCGAATAAAGTAATGAAACCACACGGTTGTGTGTTCATTGTCTCAACATAATACCTACCTCCCTGAAAATATCTTGTCTTTGTTTTATGTTGTTATACAAATAAATAACCACTCACTCACTCACTCACTCACTCACTCACTCACTCACTCACTCACTCACTCACTCACTCACTCACTCACTCACTCACTCACTCACTCACTCACTCACTCACTCACTCACTCACTCACTCACTCACTCACTCACTCACTCACTCACATGTTATTAGGAATATATCACAAAACTAGTCCCTTTTCTCACAGATGAGGCTAAGTATCTTTTAGCTGAACATGTTACAATATCAGCGATTACTGACATTGGGTGAAATACCAAAGTTAAGCAATGTTTGACTTTCATAACATGTTCATTGCCTCTTTGTACCAGATCTTCTGCTAGAAACTCTTGAGAGGCTGGACACAGATCATCTGAAGAGGTTTCAGTCTTCTCTGACCACTGAACTGCTGCCTGGCTGTCCTACCATCCCTGAGAGCCAGCTGGAGAACACTGACATGAAGACCACAGTGGATCAGATGGTGGAGACATACGGCTCTAAGGGAGCTGTGAAGATCACAGTGGAGAGTCTGAAGAGGATGGGATTGTGTGATAATGCTGTGATTTTAAACTGTAAAGGTAATGTATCATATCTGTTCATTAAATGCGTGTTTATAAAAAAGCGTCATCATTTACCGATGATCAATGATAGCAATTATTTCATGTCATAGACAAAAGACAATATTTAGATAAACCTTAATTATTTTAACTTAAAACCTCATTGGTGAAAATATCTTTTTTAAAGATTGCATGAATAATAATTTTAAAAAAGAATTAAGGACAAATTTACAGGTAACATTAAAAGTCTATTGATTCCTCAGATCTGCTGCTGAAAACTCTTGCGAGGCTGAACACAGATGATCTTCAGGAGTTTCAGTCTTCTCTGACCACTGACCTGCTGCCTGGCTGTCCTACCATCCCTGAGAGCCAGCTGAAGAACACTGACATGAAGACCACAGTGGATCAGATGGTGGAGACATACGGCTCTGAGGGAGCTCTGAAGATCACATTGGAGAGTCTTAAGACAATGGGGTGCTATCCTCCTAATGAGAAGTTTGAACAGTATGTGGAGAGGTTAAGGATTAAAGGTAAGAGAAGAACATCTGCATTTCAAATACAAATTACTGTAAGCGTGTTGAATGTATTGTGAGAACTACCTCTGATAAAGTTAAGCTATGTAATGTGTCTCTGTTGAACAATACATTTCCAAACTTGGTGACCTCGTGGAAACCAAGGACCTCAACATCAACCCCATCAACATTATATATTTATATTTTCTGCATATATATGCATATCCATATCTGTCTGCATATAATCCTCCTATATTCCTACTTATACACCTGCATATAACCCATATAACTCTGTATGTTAGCATGTACAATAATGTTGTACATACCATATATATATATATATATCCACCTGTCTGTACATACCTCCACATAATCCTTTTTACATATCTGTAGATACTATATCTATATATTTACATATCCCTTACCTACTCTTACTAGTTATGCTGCTGGCATACTGTTTTTATACCTGTATCACTGTACGTACAACCCTGTACATACATCTGATTAGCACTACACCCAGTAGTACTACTAATTATATTTTATACCCAGTTTAATCACCTGTACATTGTATATTAGGCTACTATTGCACTTTACTGTTACATTTGCACTCTGGTTGGATGCCAAACTTATTTTCGTTGTACTGTACTTGTGCTGTATAATGACTATACATTTTTATCTAATCTAATGGAGTAACATAATAACCTATCTATAAAATAGTGAGAATCAGTTAAAAGAAAGATAGAAACAGAAATATTATGACACCTACTTCCCTGACAATCTCTCGTCTTTGTTTTAGGTTGTTATACAAATAAATATCCACTCACTCACTCACTCACTCACTCACTCACTCACTCACTCACTCACTCACTCACTCACTCACTCACTCACTCACTCACTCACTCACTCACTCACTCACTCACTCACTCACTCACTCACTCACTCACTCACTGTTTCAGTCACATGTTATCAGGGATATATCACAAAACTAGTCCCTTTTCTCACATATGAGGCTAAGTATCTTTTAGCTGAACATGTTACAATATCAGCGATTACTGACATTGGGTGAAATACCAAAGTTAAACAATGTTTGACTTTCATAACATGTTCATTGTCTCTTTGTACCAGATCTTCTGCTAGAAACTCTTGAGAGGCTGGACACAGATCATCTGAAGACGTTTCAGTCTTCTCTGACCACTGACCTGCTGCCTGGCTGTCCTACCATCCCTGAGAGCCAGCTGGAGAACACTGACATGAAGACCACAGTGGATCAGATGGAGGAGACATACGGCTCTGATGGAGCTGTGAAGGTCACAGTGGAGAGTCTGAAGAGGATGGGATTGTGTGATAATGCTGAGATTTTAAACTGTAAAGGTAATGTATCGTATCTGTTCATTAAATGCGCGTTCATAAAAAAGCGTCATCATTTACCGATGATGATAGCAATTATTTCATGTTATAGACAAAAGACAATATTTAGATAAACCTTAATTATTTTAACTTAAAACCTCATTGGTGAAAAGATTTTAAAAAAGATTGCATGAATAATATTTTTTTTAAAGAATTAAGGAAAATGTACAGGTAACATTGAAAGTCTATTAATTCCTCAGATCTGCTGCTGGAAACTCTTGAGAGGCTGGACACAGGTGATCTTCAGGAGTTTCAGTCTTCTCTGACCACTGACCTGCTGCCTGGCTGTCCTACCATCCCTGAGAGCCAGCTGAAGAACACTGACATGAAGACCACAGTGGATCAGATGGTGGAGACATACGGCTCTGAGGGAGCTGTGAAGATCACAGCGGAGAGTATGAAGAGGATGGGGCACTATCATCTTAATGAGAAGTTACAACAGTATGTGGAGAGGTTAAGGATTAAAGGTAAGGGAAGAACATCTGCATTTCAAATACAAATGACTGTAAGCTTGTTGAATGTATTGTGAGAACTGCCTCTGATAAAGAGAAGCTATGTAATGTGTCTCTGTTAAACAATACATTTCCAAACTTGGTGACCTCGTGGAAACCAAGGACCTCAACATCAACCCCATCAACATTATATATTAATATTTTCTGCATATATATGCATATCCATATCTGTCTGCATATAATCCTCCTATATTCCTACTTATACACCTGCATATAACCCATATAACTCTGTATGTTAGCATGTACAATAATGTTGTACATACCATATATATATATATATCCACCTGTCTGTACATACCTGCACATAATCCTTTTTACATATCTGTAGATACTATGTCTATATATTTACATATCCCTTACCTACTCTTACTAGTAATGCTGCTGGCCAGTATGACTACTACCATACTGTTTTTATACCTGTATCACTGTACGTATTGGTATTACAACCCTGTACATACATCTGATTAGCACTACACCCAGTAGTACTAATTATATTTTATACCCAGTTTAATCACATGTACATTGTATATTAGGCTACTATTGCACTTTACTGTTACATTTGCACTCTGGTTGGATGCCAAACTTATTTTCGTTGTACTGTACTTGTGCTGTATAATGACTATACATTTTTATCTAATCTAATCTAATGGAGTAACATAATAACCTATCTATAAAATAGTGAGAATCAGTTAAAAGAAAGATAGAAACAGAAATATTATGACACCTACTTCCCTGACAATCTCTCGTCTTTGTTTTATGTTGTTATACAAATAAATATCCACTCACTCACTCACTCACTCACTCACTCACTCACTCACTCACTCACTCACTCACTCACTCACTCACTCACTCACTCACTCACTCACTCACTCACTCACTCACTCACTCACTCACTCACTCACTCACTCACTCACTCACTCACTCACTCACTCACTCACTGTTTCAGTCACATGTTATCAGGGATATATCACAAAACTAGTCCCTTTTCTCACAGATGAGGCTAAGTATCTTTTATCTTAGCTGAACATGTTACAATATCAGCGATTACTGACATTGGGTGAAATACCAAAGTTAAGCAATGTTTGACTTTCATAACATGTTCATTGTCTCTTTGTACCAGATCTTCTGCTAGAAACTCTTGAGAGGCTGGACACAGATCATCTGAAGACGTTTCAGTCTTCTCTGACCACTGACCTGCTGCCTGGCTGTCCTACCATCCCTGAGAGCCAGCTGGAGAACACTGACATGAAGACCACAGTGGATCAGATGGAGGAGACATACGGCTCTGAGGGAGCTGTGAAGATCACAGTGGAGAGTCTGAAGAGGATGGGATTGTGTGATAATGCTGAGATTTTAAACTGTAAAGGTAATGTATCGTATCTGTTCATTAAATGCGCGTTCATAAAAAAGCGTCATCATTTACCGATGATGATAGCAATTATTTCATGTTATAGACAAAAGACAATATTTAGATAAACCTTAATTATTTTAACTTAAGACCTCATTGGTGAAAAGATTTAAAAAAAAGATTGCATGAATAATAATTTTTTAAAAGAATTAAGGAAAATGTACAGGTAACATTGAAAGTCTATTAATTCCTCAGATCTGCTGCTGGAAACTCTTGAGATGCTGGACACAGGTGATCTTCAGGAGTTTCAGTCTTCTCTGACCACTGACCTGCTGCCTGGCTGTCCTACCATCCCTGAGAGCCAGCTGAAGAACACTGACATGAAGACCACAGTGGATCAGATGGTGGAGACATACGGCTCTGAGGGAGCTGTGAAGATCACATTGGAGAGTCTGAAGAGGATGGGGTACTATTATCTTAATGAGAAGTTACTACGGTATGTGGAGAAGTTAAGGATTAAAGGTAAGAGAAGAACATCTGCCTTTCAAATACAAATGACTAAGCTTGTTGAATGTATTGTGAGAACTACCTCTGATAAAGTTAAGCTATGTCATGTGTCTCTGTTGAACAATACATTTCCAAACGTTGTGACCTTGTGGAAACCAAGGACCTCAACATCAACCCCATCAACATTATATATTTATATTTTCTGCATATGCATATCCATATCTGTCTGCATATAATCCTCCTATATTCCTACTTATACACCTGCATATAACCCATATAACTCTGTATGTTAGCATGTACAATAATGTTGTTCATACCATATATATATATATATATATATATATATATATATATATATATATATATATATATATATATATATATATATATATATATCCACCTGTCTGTACATACCTGCACATAATCCTTTTTACATATCTGTAGATACTATATCTATATATTTACTAGTGCTGTCAAACGATTAAAATATTTAACTCGATTAATCGCATGATTGTCCATAGTTAACTCGCGATTAATCGCTTTTTTTTTTTTTTTTTTTTTTTTTTTACCTTAAACAGATCTTTTTCAAGTTCCAAGTTTTAATACTCTTATCAACATGCAAGTCAACAAATGCTTGCTTTGTGCAGCCATTTAACACAAAAGGATGACCCTCATGCATTGCAAATTTGCATCAAATTCAAAACAGAGTGATGCACAAAATAACTTAAGAAAATAATAATTTAAAACAATGAATAAAGTGTGCATGAAATAATAGGGGAAAGAAAACGTTAGGAACTTGTTACATTCACACACACAAGGGCTGATTAATCACACACCCCTCTCTCCCTCACACACACACTCTCCCAGCTCTTTTTCTCTTTTGCCCCTTCCTCATCTCTCTCACCCCCCTCTCTCTCTATATCTCACACACACACACACACACACACACACACACACACACACACACACACACACACACACACACACACACACACACACACACACACACACACACACACACACACACACACACACACACACACACACACACACACACACACACACACACACACACACACACACACACACACCTCAGAAACAAACATAGTATCAATGAGAGCATCAATAATACACCTGAGTGAAGTCTAGTAAAAAAAAAATAAAAAATGTTTTAGTTAATCTTGAGTTAAAAAAATTAGTGGCATTAATAGAATCGGGAGTTAACGCGATATTAACGCGATATATTTGACAGCCTTAATATTTACATATCCCTTACCTACTCTTACTAGTTATGCTGCTGGCCAGTATGACTACTACCATACTGTTTTTATACCTGTATCACTGTACGTATTGGTATTACAACCCTGTACATACATCTGATTAGCACTACACCCAGTAGTACTAATTATATTTTATACCCAGTTTAATCACATGTACATTGTATATTAGGCTACTATTGCACTTTACTGTTACATTTGCACTCTGGTTGGATGCCAAACTTATTTTCGTTGTACTGTACTTGTGCTGTATAATGACTATACATTTTTATCTAATCTAATCTAATGGAGTAACATAATAACCTATCTATAAAATAGTGAGAATCAGTTCAAAGAAAGATAGAAACAGAAATATTATGACACCTACTTCCCTGACAATCTCTCGTCTTTGTTTTATGTTGTTATACAAATAAATATCCACTCACTCACTCACTCACTCACTCACTCACTCACTCACTCACTCACTCACTCACTCACTCACTCACTCACTCACTCACTCACTCACTCACTCACTCACTCACTCACTCACTCACTCACTGTTTCAGTCACATGTTATCAGGGATATATCACAAAACTAGTCCCTTTTCTCACAGATGAGGCTAAGTATCTTTTAGCTGAACATGTTACAATATCAGCGATTACTGACATTGGGTGAAATACCAAAGTTAAGCAATGTTTGACTTTCATAACATGTTCATTGTCTCTTTGTACCAGATCTTCTGCTAGAAACTCTTGAGAGGCTGGACACAGATCATCTGAAGACGTTTCAGTCTTCTCTGACCACTGACCTGCTGCCTGGCTGTCCTACCATCCCTGAGAGCCAGCTGGAGAACACTGACATGAAGACCACAGTGGATCAGATGGTGGAGACATACGGCTCTGAGGGAGCTGTGAAGATCACAGTGGAGAGTCTGAAGAGGATGGGATTGTGTGATAATGCTGAGATTTTAAACTGTAAAGGTAATGTATCGTATCTGTTCATTAAATGCGCGTTTATAAAAAAGCGTCATCATTTACCGATGATCAATGATAGTAATTATTTCATGTCATAGACAAAAGACAATATTTAGATAAACCTTAATTATTTTAACTAAAACCTCATTGGTGAAAAGATTTAAAAACAAGATTGCATGAATAATAATTTAAAAAAAGAATTAAGGAAAAATGTACAGGTAACATTCAAAGTCTATTCATTCCTCAGATCTGCTGCTGGAAACTCTTGAGGGGCTGAACACAGGAATTAGGAACCCAGGCTGCTGTTCTATTTTATGAATGAATGAATGAATGAAAACTTTATTTAACAGATTGCAGAATGGGTACAATACAGTACGGCTCAATACATACAATTGTTAAGGGGATGCAGACCTGAGAAAGACGTTTGTCTTGTTTCCATCAGGGTCCCCCATTTTCAATTCATATAGACATATATGACATACATGACATACAGATAGTCAGTACTGCTACATCTATACATTTATGACATACCAGATTTGCAAATACAGTACTGTTTGTGATACAGAAGGAGTCAAGAAAAGGGAGTATATACATTTGACGTAGAAACTGTACATTGGAGGTTGGGTGGGGGGGGTTGGGTACATTGGGATATTGACAACCATACTGGGTAATTTACATTGGAGGTGGTTGGGGGGGGGGGGGGGGGCGGGGGGCATACTGTATAAACAAGTAACACTGTACATTGAGGGGGGGGGGGGAGGAGACACTGTACAAACAAACACAATTGTACATTGAACTATTGACAAAACCATACTAGGTAAATGACTGTACATTGGAGGGGGTTGGAATGATTGGGTTAGGATATTTACAGGGGCCAGTGTTGAATTGCAGTCTCCCGTAGGTGTCCCTTGAGAGAGGTTTTGAAAGTGTGTAGTGATCCACATTCCTTTACAGCTTTGGGTAGGGCGTTCCACATTGATGTGGCATAATTGCGAAACGTGTTTAGTCCCTTATTTGAGCCGAATCTGGGTTTGACATGATTTGTGGAGCTCCCTCTGGTGTTGTGATCGTGGTATTCACTGACCTTTGGGAAGTATTTTGACATGTACATGGGTACCTTGGTCGTGTAGTGTATCTTGTAGACCAGGCCCATTGCAAGTTGTTGTACTCTGTCGTCTACTCTAAGCCATCCTAGGTTGTCGAAGTGGGCAGGGGTGAGGTGGGTTCTAGGAGTAAGGTCAAGCAGTAGTCTGACCAGTTTGTTTTGAGATGTTTGTAATTTTGTTTTTAGCGCCTTTGAGGTGCTTTGGTACCATGAGGTGCAAGCATAGTCGTAGTACCCCTGAATGAGTGCTCCTGCCAGAGTCTTCAGGGTGTTCTTGTTTACCAGAGAGGAGATCCGGTACAAGAATCGAGTTCGTTGGTTGACTTTTTTTATTACATTGGATGCCATTTTGTCACAGGAGAGATTAGCCTCTAGGATGGACCCCAGGTAGGTAATTTCATCTTTCCTTGTGACAATATTGTCACCCACTGTAACTGAGAAGCCGTCGGTCTTGCTGAGTTTGTTATTTGAACCGAAGAGAATGGACTCTGTTTTGCCCATGTGTAATGATAGTTTGTTATCAGCGAGCCATATGCAGATTCTGCCTAGTTCCGAGCTGAGGGTTTTTTCAACCTGTAACTTGTTCTTGTCAGAGACCAGCAGGGCTGAGTCGTCCGCAAACAGGAACAAGTTGCAGTCACAAGCTGACGACATGTCATTTGCATAAATTAGGAACAGTAGCGGTCCTAGTATGCTTCCTTGTGGAACACCACAGCTCACTGTGAGGGGGGGGGATAGGGTACCGTTTACCTCCACCATCTGTTCCCTCCCCTCAAGGTAGGATTGCATCCAGCTCACTGATAGACTATCAAAACCAATTGCTTTTAGCTTGTCAATCAGAATGGAGTGATTGACCGTGTCAAAGGCCTTTTGAAGGTCCAGCATGACCATGCCGCAGTATTTGCCTGCGTCCACCTCTTGTTTGATGTGGTCATTCAAATAGAGAAGGCATGTGTCAGTGGAGTGGGATGTTCTGAAGCCAGATTGGAATTCGTAGATTAGATTTTTTTCCGCTAGGTACTTTTCGACCTGTTCGTAGACTATTTTTTCCATGACTTTCGAGATGGAGGTGAGAATAGAAACAGGGCGGTAGTTGCCTGGGTCTAATTTGCTGCCCTTTTTGTGCAGAGGGGTCACCCTCGCAATTTTGAAGTCCTTGGGGACGTGTCCCTGTTTTATGGAGAGGTTTATTATGTGTGTGATGATTGGTGTGATGGCGGCTGCTGAGTCTCTGAGGAATTTGGAGGGGATGTTGTCATGGCCAGTGGCCTTGTTAGGTTGGAGGGCGCTCAGTTTATTGAGTACCTCATCTGTTGTTACCGTTTCCAGCTTGAAGTCGTCCTTGCGGACCCCTAGGTTTTTGTAGAAAGCTACTATGTGTTCTACCCCATAAAGCCCTGAGTGGGAGGGTAGTTTGTTTACCAGTGTTGTGGCTATGTTTGTGAAGAAAATGTTTAAGTAATTGGCTACATCCAGCTTGTCTGTGATGAGCGTGTTGTCAGTTTTTATGTTTATGTTTGAGAATCTGGTTTTAAGTTTTTTACTGCATCCTAGTTGATTATTGAGTAATTTCCAAAGTTCACGTGGTTTGTTTTTGTTTTCCTCAGTTTTGTCATTGATGAAATTCTTTTTTGCAGTTTTGATCATGGAGTTTACGTCGTTTCTTAGTCTGTTTCTTTCTAGTTTGAGTTCAGTCACGTGGGCTTGGAGTTCACTGCTCGTGCTTTTAGTAAGCTTTGACTGACTTTTACGAAACTCAGAGCATTTTTTGTCTCTGGTTTTCATAGCGGCCAGTATTTCGGAGTGCATCCACGGCTCAGCGCGATTTTTTACCCTGGTGGTTCTTAGGGGGGCCATGTCGTTTAGTATTGCTGAGAATTTGGTTTTGAAACCAAGCCATGTTTCGTCAACCAGTGTACCATTGAGTTCATCTGACCAGTCCAGACTCTCCAGTTCAAGGTTGAAGGCCTCGCTAGAGTAGGTTTTGAGGTCTCTAGATGTGACTGTTTTGTGGCAGCCAGCCAGCCAGGAGGCGCAAAGTCATTAGACGGACGCTACAACGTCCTACACAGTATACTGTATAACGATCTGTATGTTTTGTTGTCTAAAATAAATACCATACCATATGTCTAAAGCAATGTTGCTGAATAAAATAATTAACCAGTTAAAACCTGTCGAATGGAGCAGTCAATGTCACTCTACCCACCTGTTGGGATGGAGGGAGAGACGAGACAGACTATTTTCAAGTTTAATGTACATTAGATCTCTTGTTTTCGAGACTATTCTATTGACTTGCCTTAGAGTAGCCTGTTCATACATAGATTGCAGGGATGGGTGACCTTTCACCCCTATGATCTTCCATGCGGTCTGCATCAGACAGACCAGTTTGGACTTTAATTGTACAGACAGGTTACCAAACCAAGCTGTAATACCATATCTGATGAGACTCTCTAATACAGATTGGTAGAAAAGTCACCATGGTACAGTGGTACCATTCCCGTTTCGCACGCGGAGGCCAGCCGTGTATAGGTGTAACAGACTGACAGCCAATGAAATGGGTGCATTTGTCACGCTGTCCAAGGAGCTGAACTGCTCTCGTGCAGCCGTGTTCGAATCCCGGTGGGGGACCCTGATGTAAACAAGACAAACGTCTTTCTCTGCTCTGCATCCCCTTAAACATTTTGTGTGTATTGAGCCATACTGTATTGTACCCATTCTGCAATCAGTTAAATAAAGTTTTCATTAATTCATTCTGTCCATCTGTCTCTCTCACTTGTTTAATCTTTCACTGCAACACTGGTTCTCTCGCAAAACCCCAAACGTTACAATGCCCGCTACGATTGTGCAATAAAACAATAGTTTCGTTTGAGTTTACTCAGTTTATTTGATCAGGGACAGTGCATATCAATCAACAGTTATACATTTATAAATGAATACAATTACAGAAGAAAAAACATTATTATCAAACCAGATTGGAGGAGTGTAAAGGGGATAGTAAGAGACTATGGAAAACATTGAATGAAGCTGGGTAGAAATAAAATGGGCAAAACGCCATCATTTATTGAGTCAGATGGTATATTCACCACTAAACCATTTGACATTGCAACTCATTTCAACAATTACTTTGTTTCCAAGGTAAACACAATTATAAATCAAATGTTGCCAATGAGTGGTAAGCTGTCAGACTCTGTAATTAAAAAACATATAATGTATGACAAGAAATGCTGATTTAAATTTAAATGCACAAGTCCAAATGATATTGAAAAGCTCCTCCTAGCACTTAAACCAGATAAACCTTGCAGTGTTGATAATCTGAATGGAACACTGCTACAAATCTCTGCAAAATGTGTGGCTAAGCCACTATCACATATATTTAATTTATGTTTTGAAGAGAGGGTCTTTCCTCAGCCTTGGAAAATAGCCAAAGTAACTCCACTACCAAAGAACTGTAAATAGCCATTTACAGGTTCAAACAGTAGGCCCATTAGTATTTTACCAGTAATAGGTAAGTTATTGGAAGGAATTGTGTTCAAGCAGATTCAAAAGTATTTCAACGAAAACAACATTAATTCTGATTTCCAGCATGCATACAAAGTAGGATACTCTACAGGAACTGCTTTAACATCTCTTACAGATAGCTGGCTACAACTGATCGATAGGAAGTTAGTTGTGGGTACAGTGCTCTTGAATTTCAGTGCGGCTTTCGACATCATAGATCATGGCCTATTATTATTGAAATTACACACATATGGGCTTGAAGACACTGCCATGGAATGGATGAGAAGCTACTTGTCTAATAGACAACAATGTGTTGTATTTAATGGTTCCATGTCAAATATGGTAACACTCCAGTGTGGTATTCCCCAAGGAAGTTGTAAAGGAACCCCTCCTTTACTCTATATTTGTAAATAATAATAATAATCTTCATCTATATAGCAATGTATAGAGCCATAACATACTGGAATAGGATCCCATTACATATTATACGGACGGAAAACAAGGACAATCACAACAAGTTCTATTTCCAGATTGTCTGTAATGGCCAAAGTCTTTGAATCTCTTGTAAACAAACTGAAACAGTTTCTAGCTGACCATAATATTCTTAACGAGTTTCAGTCAGGCTTCAGATCCATAGTACTTCAGTGACTATGCTAGTCTCAAATGACATAATTGAAGCACTAGACAAGAAAAAACTGTGCAGCATTGTTTGTTGATCCGTCTAAAGCGTTTGACTCTGTGGATCACGCATTATTGCTGATGTGATTATGCTTCTTGCCACTGCACAAATGGCCTTCTGTATTTGATTTGTATGTTTTTTGTTTAATGCCCTTGTTTTTATGTTGAAACTTGTTGTGTGCCGTGTTGGTCAGGACTCCCTGGAAGAAGATATATTGTATCTCAATGGGACATTTCTGGATAAATAAAGGATATAAAAAAAAATAAAATAGAAAAGAAAATAGCTGACACTTTTATTCAAAGCGACTTACAAGTTCTGTTCGACAAGTCATCAGGAAGGGCTCAACTCTATCAGCTGAGTAACAATGTTGACCAAAGTGTTGAGTGCTACACCCGAGGCCTTCCTACACCTGCAGAGAGAACCTGAGGAGAAAGACAGCCATAGAGACAAGGCAGGATGTAGTTGTTCCTGAGTCGCTCCATTATGGCATGCTCAGGCTTCCAGATGAAGAAGGGATGGAGCTGGAAGTATTTGGGTGATGGCAGCTCAGAAGTGGAATCAATGAGTTCAGGCTGAGGTGGATGACGCCACAAGGACACCATATTCATAAGATGCCGGACCGGTCGGGACCCTGGCCATAGACCCAAGGCTTCCAGCTCAGTCTTTGTCCAGATGCGCTGTTGGAGAGAGCAGTTCCATTGGCTGACATCCTGGTCAGAACTGGGGGCAGAGGCAGGCTGGGCAGGTGCAGAGGAGGCTGCAGGCACATTTCAGAAACAGTAGTTAGTAAAGAATTGTGAGTAATATTATTGGCAAAACTTAGCCTGAAGTATATAATTAGGTTGCTGTTTATCAAAAAAAAAAAAAAATAATAATTGTTCTTGTTACTGACTCGTGTCAATCTTCCATGTTTTCGCTATAGTGTGTAGACCTTGCTACACATGTATTTCGTTCATATTGTTTATGGACAATGAGATGGGAGTGGAACTTTGTACATGCCCTTTGGGCTTCGTTCCCTCCTAGCACTGTTTTTTTAAATAATGTGCTAAATAAATAAAATAAACTAAACATATGAAGCTAAATACTCTGCTCTCACATTGTAGCTTCCTGGGGGCTTGTTCAGAGGAGGCTGTAGGTAGACGTGCTGCAGGTAGAGGTGCAGATAATTAGGTTGCTGTTTATCATAATGAAGCTAAATACTCTGCTCTCACATTGTAGCTTCATGAGGGCTTGTTCAGAGGAGGCTGCAGGTAGCGGTGCAGCGGAGGCAGGCTGGGCTGGTGCAGAGGAGGAAGAGAAGAGGAGAAGATCTTTGATCCTCCTTGCTTCCTCAGCGGGGTCCTGCCGTAGATGTCCAGATGGACCCTTCCTGAAAGAGACATCCTTCCTTCCAGGGAACTTCTTCATTATTGCCTGTACAAAGCAAAACATCATGCATATTATAATTAAAATCACGTCACGTCTCAGTCCAGCCCCTGTACACTTGCCCACTAGTCTGACTGTCCTGATATGATTATGATGTGTGTGCCTGCCTATACAGTGCGTATATACATGTATGGGCTTTTATTTGTCCCTGTACACTGTTTTTATTTTTTATATTATATAGATGCATGAATGCCTAGTGAAGTGAATGTACAGAATATGTTTTAAATTGTTTTTAGATTAGCTTTAATGTCCTTCTATTTTTCTGTTTCTTTCTGGCTTAAACATCTAGCCCAGGTACTACAACTGAAAACTAGCAACCCTGCTAATGTTGGCATATTTACAGTTCTTTTTATTTGTATTCATTTATAAATGTTGATTGATATGCACTGTCCCTGATCAAATAAACGGAAAAAATAAAAGCATAGCAGATATAGTGAGATAGATAGATATGAGGACACAATGTATTGATCATGTAACAGCTAATAATATAATACAATTTAACTTTGCAAACTCCCATCTTACATGGTAACGTTATATGATAGATCTGCTGTAGCAGATACCGTGTCTTTATTCATTCTAAATGTACACTACGGACAAAAAAATGAACTGAAAACTAGCAACCCTGCTAATGTTGGCATATTTACAGTTTTTAATTTGTATTCATTTATAAATGTATAACTGTTGATTGATATGCACTGTCCCTGATCAAATAAACGGAGTAAAAAATAAAATCATATCAGATAGTGAGATAGATAGGACACAATGTATTAATGTAACAGCTTTAATCAAATGTAAACGTTGCAAACTCCAATCTTAACGTTATTATATGATAGATCTGCTGTGCAGAAACAAAACACGACTCAGTCAGCTTCACCGAGTACATCCAACTGTTGAAACTGCCAACACAAACCCAAAAACAGTTTAATCTATTGGTAAACAAACGTATTGTTGAAAATATACACTGACTGCTGTTGTGACATTGTTGGGATCTTATACTGTAGTTTACATTTGAAAAAAAAACTAACTCAGTCACTCGGTAAATCAATTCAATTGGAGTCTCACAGTGGATCAGATGGTGGAGTCATATGATACGGCAGGTACTTGAAGCTGCTCACCCTGTCCACGGTAGCCCCGTTTATCCTCAGTGGTGTGTGTGTCCCCTGCTGTCTTCTCCTAAAATCCACGATCAGCTCCTTGGTTTTACCAATGTTCAGGAGCAGGCTGTTGTCCTGGCACCAGCCTTCCAGTACCTCAACCTCCTCCCGGTAGGCCTTCTCGTCGTTGTCCGAGATCAACCCCACCACCACTGTGTCGTCCGCAAACTTCACTATGGAGTTGGAGCTGAACTTGGCCACACAGTCATGTGTGTATAGTGAGTACAGCAGGGGGCTCAGAACACAGCCCTGGGGGGACCCGATGCTCAGGGTGATGGTGTTGGAGGTCTGACCCCCCACCCTGACCGCCTGGGGTCTTTCACTCAGAAAATCCAGTATCCAGGCGCTCAGAGCGGAGCTCAGACCCAGCTCGATCAGCTTGTCCACCAGTCTGGTGGGGACTATGGTGTTTAACGCTGAGCTGTAGTCTTCAGATCGGACTGGAGATTGTTCCATGCAGTAGGTACGGAAAACCTAAAAGCTTGCTTTCCCATTTCTGTTCGGACATTGGGAACAGCAAAGTGCATAAAATCCTTCGAACGGAGATTATAATGTCCACCATTCAACTTTAAAAAAGACGATAAATAAATCCGAACCAAACCAAGAATGGCCTTGTAAATCAAAACATAATGACTGAGCCGACGTGCATATAAGGAAGTCCAGTTCACTTTTGAATATAATACACAATGGTGAGTACGAGATCCACAGTTTGTAATAAATCTCAGAGCCCCATGATACACGCTATCCAGCATGTGGAGACAGTGAGCAGAGGTGTTCATATATAACACATCACCATCATCACTCAGTGAGCAGATCATATATAACACATCACCATCATCACTCAGTGAGCAGAGCATATATAACACATCACCATAATCAATCACAGGTAGAAAGGTAGACTCCACCAGTTTCCGTTTCACACCAAAAGAAACGCAAGACTTATTTCTAAAATAAAATCCTAGTAAAAGCTTCAGTTTCTTTGCAACATAAGACAAGTGGTCATCAATTAAAATCCTAGGTATTTAAAAGTAGATACCAACTCAATTTGTTGACCATCTCTGGTAACAATTTGATCAGACAATGTTGATACTGTTCTAGAATTAGTAAAAAAAAACATAAGTTTAGTTTTTTCTGCATTTAGAACAAGTTGCAGTTGACAGAGCTGCTCCTGTACTCTATCAAATGCATACTGAAGATAACATAACAGTGGTGCCCCTAAGACCATACAACTAGAGCGACACACAAAACCCCAGAACATTACAATATTTTTTTTATCAGGCAGTGGTGGCAAGTGAGCTCCTCTATGCATGCAGCTGTCTGCTGGGGTGGCAATACCACGGCCAGGGATGCCAGGCGGCTGGACAAGCTTGTCAAAAAGGCTGGCTCAGTGGTGGGGAGGAGACTGGACCCACTGGGGACCGTGGTGGAGAGCCGCATGCAGAGCAAGCTGCTGGCCATCATGGACAATACCAACCACCCTCTCCACCACACCCTGCTGGGCAGAGCAGCAGTCGCAGCGGACGGCTCATCTCCCTGCACTCTGAGCGGCACAGGAGGTCCTTTGTCCCCACAGCCATCAGACTGTACAACAGCTCAGTCTAGTGTGGGGGACCTTGACCTTTGACCTGTGGCTGTTGGTTGTCTGTTCCCTGTTCCCCACACCTGTTTTTATACACCTGTTTTCATACACCTGTCTTATACACCTGCTTTTATCTTACTTGTACTTGTACTTTTTAATTCATGATGCAGACATAATTGTGAACGACTGACTGAGAAACTGTTATTGTCTGTACATGATTATTGTGTGAGCTATGTGAGATACCCTGAATTTCCCCAAGGGGATGAATAAAGTATCTATCTATCTAATTCACCCACGGAACGATGTGTTGGGGATAAGGGTTCCGCACTGACAATTATGTTTGTTACTTTCCTGTCGGCAAACGGGTTCCTGTTATCTAGCAAGTAGCAAGTAAACAGTGTTCACTGTGATGTTGAATAAACGTTTAGCAAGATTTTATTTTGCAAACTACATTTTGTGTCGTAGTTTTTAGTCAACGACATTGCATGAATAATTTCGTCACGTTAGTGTCACATGATCTCCATTAACGTGACGTTTTCGTCAGGGGAAAAGCTTTGTTGACGACCATCTTTAGTCATAATTTTCATTGACTAAATTAACACTGACGCACATACACGCACGCACACACACCCAGAGACAGAGAGGCGCGTTTGTTCTGTTTGGAGGAAACGGGGAAAGAGGATACGAGAGCGTGAGAGAAGTGAAGAGAGTTTAGCAAGTTTAAACGTTAGCCCTACGTGTTTTATTCAGAAACGGCAATGTAATATGGAGGCGCCGAGGCGGACAAACTGGTTCCAAAAAATAGTAGCCTCGCGTTCTAACCGTTAGCCTTGTGGCAAGCGTAAATTAGCTAATAAGGCACTGGTTTCATAGCTTCATAGCTAGCTTTGTGTGTGTGTCGCATTGAAGATGACATCACGGCGCCCTCACTATGGTGACCAGCTACACTGAGGGGGGGGGGGGGGGGGGGTACTACCGAGCTGAGTAGGTAGTACCAGAGCCATATAATAAGAGTTACGATACTCTGTGATCTCGCCGCCACGCGATCACGTGGTTCATGTAGCTCCCATAGTTCCTCAACAAATCTGCACTCAGCGCTGTCTACCTGATTTTAGCGAGACAGATGAGCAGCAGCGACTACTACTAGTCTGTTATAGCAATTTTCGGTAAATAAATATGAATACATAATGTGCATTGATCACTGTTGTGTTCTACCATTTATATGTCTGCTACTTTATTATTTACATTTATAATACTTTCTTTATATCACTAGGCGCTGGCGGCAATATCGAACGTTACTATGCTAGCTACTGATGACTATTGTTTTACTTTACATTAGCCATTTAACGGCAGTTGTTAAACACTCAAGCATAATTTTATTAATCAGCCCACATTACAGTTACTATGTTGACAACACTTTATATTCTATATATATAATAGCATTTCTGGGGGGTGGCAGAGAGACAGCATTAATCAGTTTTTCTGTCGTCTGTGGGGACTGTCCCATAACCTAGGATAAGTTACGAAAAATATGAATGCATAGGCTAACGTTACATACTGTAACATTCTTGTGCTTCTAGTCATAAATACACACACATCCTAATGTTATCTTATGTTAAGACATTCACATATACATGCACAAAGTGAATATGGAAATGCAGTGAATATCATACCTCAAGCTGTTATTACTCTGCATTTCATAGCATTTGCATTTCATACTGTAACCATTGATTGATTGATAAGAGCTCTAATACATACAACTTAAATGCTACATGTCATACTGTCCATACTGTTACTACTAGTGTTCACACTGTACATATCTTAGCGTATTCATACCACTCTTTTCATACAGTTCATTCTGTTAATGTTCATACTGTATCTTAGCACATTCATACCTACCTTTACTTTATTCTATTTATAAATATTATACATAATATGTACGTTTTTGCACTTCTGGTTCGATGCTAAACTGCATTTCGTTGTCTCAGTACTTGTAGTCTGTGCAAATTACAATAAAGTTGAATCTAATCTAATCTAAATATCAATCATGCCAGAAACTACTCAATTAAGCCAAGAAAGAAGTTTGGTCAACAGTAGAAAAAAATACAAGGCAAGCAATTGCATTCCACAATTTTTTTATTATTATAGGCCTTTATTACATGGTGTTTTAACATTCGCCAAAATGCTTGATTGTGATTGGTCAATAGCGCTCGGTTGCCCCTAACATCGGTCAATTCACCGCTGCTACGGGCAACGCGCAATAATGGCCGCTGTTAGGGGCAACAGAGCGCTATTGACCAATCACAATCAAGCATTTTGATCGCAGTCACGAAAGCTAAGCTTTACCATTATGCACAGCTGCACTACATCAGGTGCAATCAGACCACACACCTGCCGGCGATGACAGAGGAGCAACAGAACAACTGCGTCTGCATTTGATCTCGTCTTGTCGATGGTGTAAAATCAATTACGTATATTGTTAGTAAGTTAGCCCTGTAATAAGCGGGATAATTTATAGCTATACTCTGTCATTGTCGCAAAATAATTGACCTTCACTGCGTTTAGAACACTGTGTTGGTCAATTATTTTGCGACAATGACCTCGTAGCTATACATTATCCCTTACATAATATGTCCAGGTAGAGGTCCAGTCTTCCACTCCTGTTGTTTGTAGTGCTAGATTCTGGCCTTGCTGTCACGACTGCTGCTCACAAACCTCAGACTGGACACACGCACATCATTATAGTGGTAATTTATCCTAGAAAACAAAACAGGGAGATAGAGTTATGGAGTTAAGATAAGATATTCCTTTATTGATCCCCTTGGGGAAATTCAGGCATCATAGCAGCATGGGGGGGAGGGGGGGAGGGGTACAGGTAGTAAAACAACACAGTATACAGGTAGTAAAAGACAACACAGGCAGTGTAAACAATTTGATCAATATGGTCAATATAATTTACTATCTGACTAGCTGAGGAATATTCACATTATTCACAGTGTCACATGAGGTGCAGTATGCAAGAGGTAGTGTTATAATAATTTACTATCTACTGAGTATACATTAATCAAAGTACCAGGGTAGTCTACTTTGTCCCCCTTGGGTTCCTATAAGTCCCAGGTCAATGTCTGGTAGCAGTCGCTGTCGCTGCCCCCTGTTGTGGGGCCTGGAGGCTGCTAGTCGCTGCCCACTGTTGTGGAGCCTGATGGCCGCTGGTATGAAGGACTGTCCGAGGCGGTTAGTTGAGTGTCGGGGGGGGATGAGTCTGTGGCTGAACGAGCTTCTCATCTTGACTAGCTCGTCGTAGAGGGGGTGGTAGGGGTTCTCCATGATGGCATCCAGCTTCCTTATCATCCCCCTCTCTACCATCACCTCAAGTCTAGGTAGCTCGACTCCCACCACGGAGCTAGCCTTCCTCACCAGCTTGTTGAGCTTGTTGGTGTCCCTTGAGTTGATGTAGCCTCCCCAGCATGCCACAGCATAGAAGAGGATGCTGGCCACAACAGACTGGTAAAAAGACTGCAGCAGTTTGTTGCACACATTGAAGGACCTGAGTCTCCTCAGGAAGAACAGCCTGCTCTGTCCCTTCCTGTAGAGGGCCTCTGTGTTGTCCGACCAGTCCAGTTTATTGTTCAGTTGCTCATGCACTCTACAACAACACATCTTGTATCTCTTCTCATCTCTAACATTTCCATTCCACAGCATGCAAGCATCCTGCTTCAAGAGGTGTATGATTGTGTGACAATAAAACTCAATTTGATTTCAATATTTTAGAGGGTTTAGAGTTCACCCACCAGTTTCTGCTGTGGGAAACTTGGTATTTTAGTATATATATTTTGCTTGCTTAATCATAACATCTAACTTGTATAGATCGACGTCTTACCATGGTTGGCTGTGCAGCATTTGGATGCACCAATCTGTCCGAGAAAAGGATCCAGATGTATGGCTTATTGGCTTCCCAAAAGACACAGAGAGGAGAAGAAAAAGGTTGACTAGTTCATAGTTTAACTAGTATACAGCTCAGACAACAGGCCAGCTTGACTTAGATATGACATGTCCAAGTAAATCACATCTTGTTATTTTTCTCGTTGTCTTCATATCAATCTTGTGACAGATACGACAAAACCCATAATCTCATCTTTGTTTACCTTTCTTGTCATTATCTATTCATTTGTCATCTTAATTTGTCAAATTTTTAACTGTGCATAATATTTCTATGGCCATAGAAACAGATAATAAACTATATTCTATTTTTGATACAATTTGACTCAATTTCTACAGTTTCACTGTTTGGCTAATTTAAAATATTCCACAACAGGTTCAATGTGTTTTACTGTAATATGTACATGACTACAATGAATTTGTGGTTGGCAATTATGGGGTAAAGTCTGGAATGATTCTGCAGGCACATTTTGAGGGAAAGCAATTCACAGCAAACCAAAAAGGCCAACTAAAATTGAAGGCTGATGTTGTTCCAACCATATTTGTGCATCGCCCTAAGCCCAAGAGGGTGAGGGGTCCCGCTGTGAGAACCAGCCCAAAACCTCCAGCACATGTTCATGCTGTGGCCAATGACCACACATATTGTGCCCAAATGAACTTTGGTATGAATAACGTAAAGGTGTAATAATATTTAATATTTCAATGACGAGCCTACACACCCTCGCTGTAACACTGACAATACCATATCATCATTTCAGATTGTAACATAAAAAGATGGAACCAGGAGTATTAGGGGAGGTGTTTGACAAGCTGAAGGTAGATGGCCTGACAGAGATGATAGTGTCTGATAGTAATGATAGTGTCCCCCACAGTTACAGCATGTTTGAAAAGCTTACGGTGGGAGGGAGAGGGATACGGGAGGAGGCTGTGGGAGTCGGGGTTCTTTGCAACAAGTGATGGCCTGAAATTCATGGTGGAGCAGGAACAACGACCCCCATCTTACCAGACAACAGCATGGCTCCTGGAGCAGGTGAACCATTGGTTTGACCTCATGTCCTCTCACCACCCAGTAATGGCACTGAGTAGGCACAAGATGGAGGAATACCAAAAGGCCATCAAGTTCCTCCAGCCTTTTGGCAGACTTCCTGGACGCAAAGGAGACATTTGCCAGTCCTGGTCTCAGAATGGAGGAGCTGATGGAGCGCAGCCCTGCACCTGACCCCACAAAAACATAAACATAACAGCAGCATAAATGTGGATGATCACAGATTAATTGTTCAGACTTTTATGGTTCTTCATCTGAAAGGTTAATGTTAGTTGAGCAACTAACTAACTAAGTGTGAAGTCACTTTAAAAGAAGGAGGTACTGTATAGTATAGTTTGGATACATTAAGTGTTAACATTGTAAATTGTATATTGTATAGAAGTGTATATCTGGGTGTCATGAAGAGCGCTATATAAATCCAAGTCATTATTATTATATAGGAACCAGTTTCTCAGGAACCTAGCATGTATTTTTTTTTACCATGCAGATCTCGTGTCTTATCTATTTAATTTTTTTCTATGCCTATTTTATTATTGTATTTTGCACAATCAATGTGGGCATGGCCACCCGCATTTCACTGTATGCCCTGGTATGTAGTATGTGACAAATAAACCTCTTGATTCTTGATTGTAATCAGATCGAAACTACGTGTTGCTCACTTTAACAATAAATCTAATAAACGAAGATAAACTAACGAACACCAATAACTGCAAATAATTTGGTAAATGTAACGTTAGGCCAACGTCAGTATGGTAACGTTAGCTAACTGCATTTAGAATCTAACAAGCTATTAACTTACGATAAACATTAACTAAAGCTTGCTACATAAAATACCACTATTGACTAAATCCATGAGTGGTCTGCTAATGCGTTCAAATTAGGGATGCTCGATATTGGCTTTTTTACCGATACCGATATACCGATATTGTCCAACTCTTAATTTCCGATACCGATATCAACCGATATCGACAGGTTATGTATATAACCTAGTTATATGAGTACTGGCTAAGCGTCCCGCTCTTAAGCCATACCGAGATATACCTCATCTCATGTACCTATTGTACTCCATCAACGAATAAAACCAAAATACACCCATCACCTGCCAGGCCCGCCCCTTTAGTGGCGTACTATAAAGTACTAGGCGTGGCCACCACTCACTTTTTCTCGGAAAAAATCGTTTCCAAAGAAAAGTTTCCCCAAGGGAACTCAGGGCACGCTAAGAGCGGGACGCTTAGCCAGTACTCATATAACTAGGTTATATACATAACCTGTCGTTATATTTCGTATTGGCATCGCGTCCCGCTCTTAAGCCATACCGAGATATGGGGTAGAGCGGACGCGAGGCCCGACAGATGCACCCCCTGAGGACCCGTAAGCCCACATCAAGGGGGAGGGGAGTTCCGTCACCCCATCCTTCCTAATGAAGAGGGGGCGCAGTCAACTCCACCCGAGTGCGAACAAGAGGGAACTAGAACCCCTTGAACACACAGCACAGGCGGAAACACGTGTGACACAACACACTGTGGCCCATACCCACACACCCCTGCTACCCCCCAAAGGACGGGAAGCAGGAGAGGCCACAGACCTCAGAACCGCCTGGGAGACAGAACCCCCGGTCATGTCCATGAGGTAAAACCTTACGAAGGGACCCGGGGAGGACCATGAAGCTGGAGCACAGATGTCCTCCACCGAGGCCCCACCCAGCAGAGCGGCAGAGGCTGCCACCCCACGAGTGGAGTGCGCCCTGACGCCCCCAGGGGGAGCCAGCCCGGCCAACGTGTAGCAAAGGGCAATGCCCTCGCACAACCAATGGGACAGGCGCTGTTTCGATAGTGCCTTACCAGCAGGAGAGCCACCGTAACAGACAACTGAACGGTAGCCCTGAGGCCCTGAGTACGGCTGAGGTAACCCCCAAGCCCGGACCGGACATGACAGGTGAAGGCCCGCCTCCAACTCACTAGCATGACAGGCACTCTGGCCGTACCGAGAGAGCACAAAGCACACCCACGCATTTTAGCGGAGGTGATGGCCAGCAAGAACGCAGTCTTCGAACGACAGCTGTTCCAACAGCGCTTGCTCAAGAGGCTCAAACGGGGCCAAGGACAACCCACCGAGGACCAATTGAAGATCCCAGCTCAGAGCCAAAGAGCGTTTCACCGGCTTAAGGCGTCAACGCCAAGCAGGAAACGCTTCACAAGAGGGTGGCCTTACACCACTCTTGGAAAATACGCCACTTACCCGCGTAACCCGCGATAGTGGAAGGAGCATGCGCGTTCCGGATGGTACCAACCACAGAAGGATCCATCCTCTCCAGACTCACCCTCTCACCAGCCAACCCACCAGCAGCTGGCCCAGCACTGGGAACTAACACAGAGACCCGTGCGCTTGAGAGAGGGCCCGCGATGACCAAGGAACAGGCCATGATGGGATACCAAAGCTGGATCAGGACCGGGCACCACACAGCTGCGCCCCGGTCCAGCGCAATCAGGATCAAGGACCTGCGCTCCTCAACGTACCCGCCCCAACAACTGACCTAACAGAAAGAATCCCAGGCGGCACGGCATCGGTCCCAGACCTGCCTGACTATGTCCGGACGTAATCCCCACCCATCAGGGTGAGGACCGCCCCGCGACATTACACCTGTACCCACATTCACCCTGCCGGGGATGTGGAGAGCCCTCAGGCCGCGCAGATGGAGAACGCCCATAGCCAGCCGCCCGCCGCCCGGTGCAGACGGGGGGAGCGTACTCCTCCCTGTCTGTCGATATACGACACTGACGTCGTATTGTCCGTCCTGATCAACACCGTTTGAGGACGCTTTCAATACCAACACATTGAACGTAGCGCAGACCGGGCAGCACGGTTTGCCAGCTGCCCCCTACTGCGTTGGCCCGACGCGTCTCCAGCGAGGGAGGCGTCGGTGAAAAACGTGACGTGTGACAGCCTACTGCCCATGGGGACCCCCCTGGTGAGGACCCCCCCAGGGCGAGGTCACCCAGTACTGACACGGGAACCTTAGCCGCTTCCACTTGCCTCTCACCGGTTCTATTTCCATACTGGAAAACCCACCTCCGTAACCCCCTCCTGGGGTGAAGAGGAGGCCAAGAGGGACCACGGAATGAGCAGATGCCATCATACCGAGCAGGCGTATCACGGACAGCGCCGTAACCGTCCTAGGACGGAACCTCCCGAGCGTGTCGACAACACGCTCTGAGAGGGATGCCCATAGCACTCCAACCATTGACAGGGAAGAGGAGTACTCTACTTCCAGTCTACAGCAAACCCCAGGCTGGTAGGAACCTGCCTGGTACGAGACCTGACGATCCACCTTGACCGCCAAGGACCAGAACGTCGTCAGGGCAGAATACACTTCGTAACCCCTGACGACGCAGAGGCCCCAGTGCGGCCTCCACGCACTTGGTGAAGATGCGGGGAGCCAGAGAAAACCGAACGGCAGCCTCTGGTACTCATACGCTAACCCTGCAAGGAAGCGTAGGTAAGCCCTAGGATAGAAGATTGGAGATGCGAATACACATCCTACAGGTCTATGGCGGAGAACCAGACCCCCACCTGACAGTGTTCAACAGGTAGGAGACGATCCAAAAAATGCCGAACCTTCCCATGGGACAGGTCCAGCATGGGTCTGACACCCCCTCTCCCGATTTCTCAGGCACCAGAGAACACCGGGAGGAAAACGCCACGACGATGGCTTGCTTCGTCCACAGAGAATTGGATCTCGTTGACCAGAGCTGTCACTGCTGGTGACCCTGACAATAGGGTCTGTACCAAAACACAAGTCCCCGCCTCAGCGTTCTCTCCATCCACCTCGACATATGGTACTGCTGTAGCCATATGTGATGCCACTCCCAACGCACCGGCCGCCATGTGTCGCAGGTCCGCTAGGAACTGTAGATAGGCGGCCCGGTCCCACCCGCTGTGTGTAGCCAACCCTGGACCCGTGCGAGCAAAGCGTTCCGTGGAGTCGGGTCGGAACCTGACAGAAGGGCCGGTTTGATACGGAGGAAGCTGACATCAATCTAGGTGACAAAAGCTCCCCCACTGAACACCCCTCCAGAACATGCTGAGGAGTTGTTCTGCAGCCGGACATGCAAGGCGTGAGGACCCCATGGGTTCCTACACACCATAGCCCTGCAGTGATATTACTACCACCTAAATCACGCGCACCTCTTCTTTTCAGACCACTGCCGATCTCGCGGGAGTGGGAGGCACCAACATGATACCTGGCCCGGCGAAGGCGAGGTCGGGGAAGCCTGCACTGTGTGCCTCAAAAAGGTTTCAAGCCCCCCTGCTGACAACACTTATAGTTGACAGACGTAACACCAGGTTCAACCAACACAGCTTGACAGGGAGCCGTTTGACAGCACAACATTCTCACGGACAGACCCAGGCTCAGCCATCAACTGGGTGTCAGCCCCTGTCCCCATGAGAAGCGAAAAGTGGGGCCGCACGTGCTTCAACGAAGGCACGCAGCCCGCAGCCAAAGGAAACAATCAGAGCCCCTTTTTCCGCTGGTGTTGGGGGAGGGAGTGATTGGAGAGCGGGCTGCTCGCGGCAGGACGTCGACGGCTTGTATATTCCAAGCCGAGCTCATCCAACATGGCCGATCCCTCGGCCGCCAAGGCTGTCGGCCTTGTGGACACCTGTCGATTCAACACCCAGGATACCTCTGGCGGGGGAAAACATGGCCGCCTGTCGAGGGCCTCGTCATTGCCGCTGACGAGGCCGTGCTCTCTCTTCTTCTGGCTGTGCGGTGTGAGGCGGTGTGGGGCCTAGGACAATACCGCCCGCGCTCCAGCGGAAGACCAAGATCCTATGCGGAGAGGGGAGCCCTGAGCGGTTATAGCTTGCGGCTAGGTCAAAGCTAATAACGTCAACAACCTTGCGCGATGTGTCGACGTCGGCTGGCCTTCAAGGCCCCGCCACCAGACACCATTTTTTGATAGAAAAAAACAGCAATTCGAAACACAGTTACTAATAGCTGCCAATTCCATACCGTGGCGGTACAGGCTTTAGCAGCCCACCAGCCACTCGCCGGGCCGACCCACCTCATGGCGTCGGCCGGGCGGGGCACTGTTTCAACATGTCAAAAGCAAAGGACTGATGCTAACACGGAGCACCAGTGGTGGTTGCAACCAGCAACCTCCACTGTGGTGTGCACCATGAAGGGGTTAATGAATAAATGAACTAACACCACGAAAATACTGTAGAATGGGACAACCCATGCACACAACATTAAGGGGTTGCGGACCAGAAAGAAACAGTCCCGCATTCATTCATAATATTCACAACAGCACACCAGCCCTAGACCTCAGCCCATTTACCCATGAAGGTAAACAAAGCCCACCCGCAATACTCCCCCAGTAGACACCGATTGACCGTCAGCATGAATGGTTGAGAGGAGGGAAGACTGTAGTATAGACAGACCTTCCCGTAGCAGAGAGACAGAACAGAAAACAGTAGCCCAATATAGCATAGCGTTAGCCGCGCGCTCCAGGATAACGGGGAAAACAACAACGTTTACCCAGATATCCCGCCGCTTGCGCCAATACACACTCGGTTGTCTCTCGGGACAACTCGAGCACATCACAAACGCCAGCATTTGTCATGCCTAGTGACATCCCACAGTGGGGAACAGTAGAACATTGACCCAGCATTTATAGCATTTAGTATTAGCAGCGCTCTCCAGGACAGCCTGGGAAACGTCCACCTCTTAGAGGGACGTTTACCCAAACATCCTGCCCCTGGCGCAATATACAGTAGAAGCCCTTAGAAGTCAGGCATTTACTGCTACTCTGCCACTACTTCACCACTCTGATTTTGTGACTCCTATTGTTCTCGACCGGGCCAGATTTCACACCTCCACGGCTGGGGAGATTTTCATCTTACATTTTTATTCGTCCCAAATGTCCCAGCCCCATCCGATTTCTTAGATTTTTTCACTGTTTATTTATCATGCATTGCAACACTAATATATGGTCAGTACGCCAAGTCAGACTGCCCATATAAAAATTATCTTGGGGGTCTGAGGGCAGTAGCCCCCGACCCCCTCCCTGGGGAAGCACTTAAATTAAGTACCAGCCCCCGAAAATTAACACCTGAGTGAGTTCTAAAGTGACATTGGAGTGGTAGATGAGTGGCAGTGGGGACGTGATTCTCGACGGCTTCTACTGTACAACTCACAACAAGCAGCATTTACTAACACCAGCGATAATGCCTAGTGGCGTAAGTCCTACCTTGTGTGAGGTAGCTCGATAGCTACACCTCACACGCTGTCCCTCTGTCTGCTGTCAACAAGACAAGGAGACTACAGAACTCGACGCTGAGATGCATCGAAAATGCATCCCGCTGCAGAGTCGCAGAACCGCCAGAACATGTCGCGAAGATTTCAGGGGTAGGCAAATCTTTGGTAAGCACTCAAACCTAATTTCTCTAAACTTTTCAAATCAACTAGTTGCATAGGGCGTCTTGCATCCGCTATGATGGAAACGAAAATAGAGGAGGAGTGAGTGGTGGCCACGCCTAGTACTTTATAGTACGCCACTAAAGGGGCGGGGCCTGGCAGGTGATGGGTGTATTTTGGTTTTATTCGTTGATGGAGTACAATAGGTACATGAGATGAGGTATATCTCGATATGGCTTAAAAGCGGGACGCGATGCCAATACGAAATATAACAACCGATACCGATATATGCAGGGTTTCCCCCCCAAAAAACCTAAATAATTTCAGGTAATTAACATTACATATCTCTTGTTGTGGAATTAACACAACATTATGCATACTTTTGACAATAAATAAAATCAGAATTTGTTCATACTTGCTTCCCTGGGTAAATAAAGGTTATAGAAATGTAAAAAAATTATAATAATAATAATATTTTTTTTATTTTTTTTTAAACCGATACAGATATTTTTCTATATCACATTTTAATGCCAATATCGGAAGGCCGATAATATCGGAAGGCCGATAATATCGGACATCCCTAGTTCAAATGTAAAAAGTAAGTAAAGTAAAGTAAACTTACCAGCGAGAGTGCCTCGTAAACAATGAAAAGTAATCGCGTTCAAAGCTGGAAACTTGTCCTGCTCGCAGAGCTTGGAACTACGACCGCCACATGAGGCGCTCCACTTCCGCATTCCACGATAACAATGAAACTCAATGAGAGTGTCACAACTCTCTTTTAGATGGCTCTGGGTACTGTGGGTAGTACCATGCAGACCGTGGAAAAGCGGCATAAGAGAATACTTCATAATGTTTCTTGCAATTAAAAAGTAAATATATATATATATATATATATATTTAATACACATGATGCGCACACACCAGTGTTTTGTTTACCAGTAGGATGTTATTTCATTTCAACCTTTATTTAAAATCGTACGTTTCTGAGGTTTCCCTCATTTACAGAAATGACGATTGTACAAAATGTAAACAGTACATAATACAAGTAATATTCACAGAAAATTAAACATCAGAGTAAAAATTTTAAAAACGTTTAAAATTATTTAAAAAGATCAGCTAAAACAGTTACAGGTAGTCACACAATGGTCTGAAATCATACGTTTTTTAAACATACCAAGGGAAGGGGAGTTATAACATTGCTGATAATAAAAATTATTATTATTTTCTCACAGTAGTGTGTGTGTGTGTGTGTGTGTGTGTGTGTGTGTGTGTGTGTGTGTGTGTGTGTGTGTGTGTGTGTGTGTGTGTGTGTGTGTGTGTGTGTGTGTGTGTGTATTTTTGGCTAAAGTGGATAGAAAACACAGTACTGTGCAAAAGTCTTAGGCACCCAAGAGTTTTTATATAAATTGTCTTGGATGTTAATAAAAAAAATTCTGTATTAGTGTGTCAGTAGATTACTCTTTTAGATTTTTAGAAAGTTTTAATTTAATAATTTTTGAAAGCATCTTCGTGGTTTAATGCAGACATACATTATGCTGCAGGGACTATTGTAATTATCATATTGGCGTGACTATGCATCAATGGGTTACAGTGGAGGCTGCTGACCAAATTTTTAGGTGAAGCACAAATTATTATATTATATTATATATTAAATTATATTTTTAAAACATCCCCCACTGTGTGTCAGTGGTCAGTGGGCACAGATGAAAACATATTAACATTAGGTGACAGCGCACCTGACCAGATGAAATCATATTAGGTGACAGCGCACCTGACCAGATGAAATCATATTAGGTGACAGCGCACCTGACCAGATCAAAACATATTAGGTGACAGCGCACCTGATCAGATCAAAACATTTTAGGTGACAGCGCACCTGACCAGATCAAAACATATTAGGTGAAGGTGACAAGGAAGCCACAGACTCATACACCCCCCCCCCCCCCCCCCCCCCCCCGACACTCAACTAACCGCCTCGGACAGTCCTTCATACCAGTGGCCATCAGGCTCCACAACAGTGGGTAGCAACTGCTGCCAGACATCGACCTAGAACTAATAGGAACCCAAGTAGGACAATAACACTACCTTATTGTTACGACCCCCATTCTTTGTTAAATTGTTATCACGTGTGGACTCCCTATTTGTCATAAATTACCTGTTTGTGACAAATTGGGGGCTCAGTCCGTTTGTAGGGCCTTTTTTGTAGGAGTTGGTGCATTTGTTTGTATTTGGCCTAGTGTGGTTGAATTTTGGTTGGATTCATGCTAGCATTTGGTATTTGTAGTTTGGTTAGCATTTGGTATTGTGTAATTTGGCTGGCATTTGTGTTTAGGTTCCTATGGGGACAATTTGTTTGGGCTCTGTCTTGAGTACAGGAGGGCTATTTTGGAAGGTAATTAGGCTGCTTATTGTGGCTAGTGTCTGTGACCTGTAGGTTTGCAGCTAGTATTTGTAGCCTGTTGGCTAGTGTTTGTTTGTAGCCTAATTATTTGTATGCCAGTGTTGGGGAGTTAGCACGTGATTTGTTCTTGGGGGTGTTGGTTGTGTAGGATTTGGGAGAGAGTAGCAGTTTGTTTGTGCAGATTTCTTGTGGTAGAGATTTGTTATTTTGTTTTATTGTTTTGTTTTGGTTACAGTTTGTTTGTTTGTTATTGCTTGTGTTGTGGCTTTGGGGTTTGATGCCTTAATAATACAGTCTGTGTGTTTTGGGAACCAAAAATCCCCAGGTAGGCGAAGAGGGCAGGTTTCCAATAGGGGGACTTGTCTTGGTATTTTCTTTTTTAGGCGGCTGCAAAAACGTAGGCAGAGACGGGCACTGGCATAGGCGCTTTTGTCCTCTCGGGAGCACGTCTCTGGCTCAGAGGAGTGGCTGTATAACAGGTACTTTTTCTGCCCAGAGAGTTCTAGTGCATAGATACCCCCTACAAGTAGTGGCACGAAGATTGAGGTTTTGAGGTAGTTAGTTAGTTAGTTAGGACCTGTAGTTAGTCAGGGTGGGGAGGTTCATTGGATCAGACTGTCTTATTATTGGTGTTCACGCTTCATGGTCCCGACATAAGTTTGGTTTGTTTGTAGCCACTGGTACATTATGACCTCTGTTGTGGAGGACTTTGAGCAGTCACCATCAGTGGAACTGATTGATCAGTGTACTAAGGAGCAGTTGTTAGCGATTGCTGAGAAGTATGAGATTGAGATTCCTGTTAGACTGTCAAAAGTGGCGGTCAAGGCCAGTTTGAAGGCAGAGTTGGTGGAGAAAGGTGTTCTCAAGCCAGCTGGGGTACCGCTTCTCAGTTTTGAGCAGCAGAAGGAACTTCTGTTACTGCAGCAGCGTCAAGAGTTGGCTTTGGAAGAACTTAAGCAGAATAGTAAGCACAGACAAGAGTTTGCTTTGGAGGAACTTAAGCAAAAGACTGAGCTTGCCAAAGTAGAAGTGCAAGCTCAGGTGCAGAATAGAAAGCTAGATTTGGTCGGGGAAGGAAAGTGACTCAGTTCTGATGTTACTGATGGTACTGGGGATCCGTCTCAGGGGGGTAAATTTGACGTTTTACGTGAACTGCGTTTGCTTCCTCAGTTTAATGAAAAGGACCCCGATGTTTTTTTTTCATTGTTTGAACGTTTGGCAGATGCGAGGCACTGGAGTAGTGAGGATAGTTGTATGATGTTACAGTGTGTTCTCACTAGTAGAGCCCAGGAAGCGTACTCTGCATTGAGTCCCTCGGACTGTAAGGTTTATGTGCAGGTGAAATCGGCAGTGCTTAAGGTGTACGAACTTATACCTGAGGCGTACAGACAGCGGTTCCGTACGTGGAAGAAGAGGGACAAACAGTCTCATCTTGAATTTTCACGGGATTTAAGTACCCAGTTTACCCGTTGGTGTGTGGCGTCTGGTGTCGATACCTTTGACCACCTCTCTGATCTGCTGGTGTTAGAACAGTTTAAAAACTCTGTTCCTGTAAATGTGGCAACTTACATTACACAGCAGGGTGCGGTGACGCCGGGGGAGGCTGCAGCATTGGCAGATGAGTATGTGTTGATTCACAAGGGTAACTTCGGTGGTTTAGCTATAGAAAAGGCTCATAGCAGAGAGACTTTTTCTCCTCGTCCGAAGTTTGGATCAGAGAGGAGGGGTGATGGTGACACACGGTATAGACAGCCACCTGCATCTGACACACGGTATAGGCAGCCACCTGCGTCTGACACACGGTATAGTCAGCCACCGGCGTCTGTCAAAACATGTAACTACTGTAAACGTTCTGGACATTGGAAGGATGAGTGCCCACTTCTTGGCTCGAGGGGTGGGTTTAAGGCACAAGTAAAACCTGCTCTGCTGGCCAATTCCCTCACCCATGGGATGGTGTCACCATCGGTACCGTCTGCTAAGACCATAGGACAGACATGCCTGGAAGACTATGGTGCGTTTCTTTCTGATGGTTTTGTGTCTTTACAGGGCAGTGACGTTAGGGTGCCGGTCAAGATACTGCGGGACACTGGCTCAATCGATTCGTTTGTGCGTGAGTCGGTGTTGCCTTTTTCAGTTGATTCTGACACAGGGGATGTTATCTTGATTCGAGGGATGGGGATGTCTGTGTTCCCTGTTCCTGTGCATAACATTTCTCTTGTTTCAGGTTTGGGGAATGGTGATGTGCAGATAGGTGTGCGTGCTGAGTTGCCTGTTGATGGAGTGGACATCATTTTGGGTAACAATCTGGCCGGGGTACGAGTGTGGACCGATGGGCCTCTCCCTAATGTAGTCACCCAAAAGTCACCTAGTCCAACTTTGTTAGACACTTCATCTGATGTCATTGTGTATCCAGCCTGTGCCGTTACACGTGCCAAGACAGCGGCGGGTGACACACGACGACAGGTGACAGGTGTTGAATCGGTTCATGTGGGTTTGATTCTGCCTGAGCAACTCCAGACCATGTCGAAGGCTGATTTGGTTGCAGAACAGGTGAATGATCCAGCTTTAAGAGAGCTGTTTGAGAAAGCTGTACCATTTGAAGACATAGGTAGCTCGGCGCAGGGATACTGTCTTCATGACGGTTTATTGTTTCGGAAGTGGATACCGCATGGGGATGCTTTCGTGGGTGACCCCATTTTTCAGTTTGTGGTACCATGCAAATTTCGTCCATTGGTGTTGCAGACCTGTCATGACAATGTGGCAGGGCATCAGGGAGTGAGGAAAACGTATGACCGTGCGCTGAGACACTGTTTTTGGCCCCGTTTAAAACGTGATATTGCCGCATATATCAAAATGTGTCACACGTGTCAGTTAACTGGGAAGCCCAGTCAGACCATCACACCGGCCCCGCTCTCTCCTATTCCTGTTGTTGATCAGCCATTTGAACATTTGATTATTGACTGTGTTGGACCATTGCCGCGTTCCAAACAGGGACATTTGTATTTGCTTACGGTAATGTGTCAGGTGACCAGATACCCGGCCGCGTTTCCGCTTAGGTCAATAACGACAAAGTCTGTTGTTAAGGCGCTCACCCAGTTCATTTCTGTGTTCGGGGTACCCAGGGTCATTCAGAGTGATCAGGGTTCCAATTTCACCTCACACATGTTTGCGGCAGTTCTCCGGCAACTGCACATCAGGCACAACAAAGCGTCAGCGTATCATGCCCAGTCTCAGGGAGCGTTAGAGCGTTTTCATCAAACGTTGAAGTCGTTGCTGCGCTCCTATTGTGTGGAGTTAGGGGGTGACTGGGAGGAGGGGCTGCCCTGGCTTCTATTGGCCTCCAGGGAGGTAGTCCAGGAGAGCACGGGGTTTAGCCCTAATGACCTGGTTTTTGGTCACAAAGTCCGTGGTCCCATGGCTGTGTTGAAAGACAGCTGGGACATGACAGAACCCCCTCGGAAATTGGTTGATTATGTCAATGGTTTCAGACGCAGGTTGTTTTTGTCTGTTGAGTGTGCGAGGGCGAAGTTGGGGAGGTCTCAGGGAAAGATGAAGTCCCTTTATGATCGTCGCACTGAGCTTAGGCAGTTTAAGGCTGGCGATCAAGTTTTGCTTTTACAGCCGGTAGTAACGTCTCCCTTTCAGGCAAAGTTCACGGGCCCTTACACTGTTGTGCGGCGGGTGTCTGACCTGAATTATGTTATTGCCAAAGGCAGGAGGGCAAATAGGGTGTGTCATGTGAACCTTTTAAAACCCTACTACTCTGGCCGTGCTGAAGGGGGGGTGAATGATGGGGAGAATAATGGGGAGACTGAGAAGGTTTCTCTTTGTACCACTACAGTGGACAGGTCCACCTCTCCAGTAGCCGGCCCTGAGGAAGGAGTAAACCCGGATGTGGTGTTGCAGGGGCGGTTGAAAAATTCAGAGTCATTGGGGAGGTTGGATGTGATTTTGGCAGATTTGGATGACTCGAAGCGTGTTGAGTTAATAGCTCTGATTAACCGTTTTCCTGCTTTATTTTCAGATGTACCCTCACGCACACATCTAATTGAACATGATGTGGATGTGGGAGAGGCAGCCCCAATAAAGCAGCGCTTCTATCGTGTCTCACCCGAGAAACGCAAGCATTTGGACAATGAGGTTCAGTATATGTTGGACAACCAAATTGCCGAATCATGTTCGTCAAGTTGGGCGTCGCCTTGCCTGTTGGTCGGTAAACCCGACGGAAGCTATAGACCATGTACTGACTTTCGTAAAGTGAATAACATTACCAAACCAGATGTGTTTCCTCTTCCCCGCATGGAAGACTGTGTAGATCAGGTGGGATCGGCTACTTACGTGAGTAAGTTTGACCTTTTAAAAGGTTATTGGCAAGTCCCACTGTCTAAGCGTGGCCAGGAGGTTTGCGCTTTTATCACTCCCTCTGGGTTGTACAAATATTTAGTCATGCCGTTTGGTCTTCGAAACGCCCCCGCTACTTTCCAGCGCCTTATGAACAAAGTAGTGGCTGGTCTGGATGGGTGTGCCGTCTACCTGGATGATGTGGTGATCTACAGCGACAGATGGTCTGAACACCTTCAGCGTATCCGGGCACTGTTCAAAAAATTGGTCTGGGCACGGTTGACTATTAACTTGGCCAAATGTGAATTTGCAAGAGCCACTGTCACCTATTTAGGGAAGATGGTCGGTCAGGGCAGCGTACGCATGGTTCAGGACAAAGTTGTGGCTATTGTAAATTATCCCCCTCCAGCGACAAAGGATTTGATGCGTTTTCTGGGTTTAGTGGGCTATTATCTGAGTTTTCGTCGCAACTTCTCATCCGTAGTAGAGCCGTTGACTAACTTGTTGAGGAAGGACTCCAAGTATGTCTGGTCAGTCAGATGCCAAGTGGCATTTGAAAATGTGAAGGCCCTATTGTGCTCTGAACCTGTGTTAACTGCTCCACGTTTAAATGACTCCTTTTCATTACAGGTGGATGCCTCCAACGTGGGGGCAGGGGCAGTCCTCCTGCAGGCGGATGTGCATGGGGTGGATAAATCGGTGGCCTTCTTCTCGAGGAAATTTAACACCTACCAACTTAACTACTCAGTTATCGAGAAGGAGGCGTTATCACTGATTTGGGCACTCCAACATTTTGACGTGTATCTGGGGTCAGGGGTGACTCCCCTGGTGGCGTACACGGATCATAATCCTTTGACCTTTTTAAAGTCCCTCCAAAATCCCAACCAGAGGTTGATGAGGTGGGCTTTGTTTTTACAGCCCTATTCTTTGGACATTCGTCACATTAAAGGGTCTCAGAATGTGATTGCGGACGCATTGTCCCGCATACCCTAAATTGGTCCCATGAGGATACCTTGTTTTGCCTCTCTCTATCTGTTCCCCAATCCCTACTGTCTCCTGCTCTCTTAAATAGCTTCTTAGGGCCCTATGTTGCTGAGAGCGGAGGCAGGATGGTGAGGGGAATGGGTGAAGGGTAAAACAATGTTTATTTTTTATTTGAATATAGGGGACAAAATATTGTGTTACTTGAGTTTATGTATGGATTTAGTTTGGTTAGTCACTTGTATATAAAAATGTAATTTGTTAATAGGGAAGAACCGTTTTCTTTAGGGGGAGGGTGTGACGACCCCCACTCTACCTGCTAAATGGAGAGTCTGACTCACCAGGAAGCATGGTGGAGTGGGTGGCTCGTTAACTGTATGAGACTCACCTGTGCAGAGCAGAGCTGCCTGCACCTCAATATATGTGTCTCTGGCTAATTCCCTCTCTGTCTGCTTTCTCCACTCCCAGGCACAGGTTGTACCAACACCCAAGCTGCATCCTTTAACATATTGTAACACGGATACTTACACCACACACACACCACAGCATATCTACTCACTCATCCACACACTGCACTCACCACTGATTCTAATACAAAACATTCCAGTGTTCATGTGCTTATGTTTTCGTGTGGTTAGATAGGTTTAAATAAATCATTCTTTGTTAAATTGTTATCACGTGTGGACTCCCTATTTGTCATAAATTACCTGTTTGTGACACTTATGCATACTGCACCTTATGTGGATACTGTGATACTGTGAATAATGAATAATGTATATTTCATTTAGTTAGATAGTAAATTATAACACTACCTTATGCATACTGCACCTTATGTGACACTGTGAAAATATATTTCAGTTAGTTAGATAGTAAATTATATTGACCTATTTGTTTACACTGCTTGTGTTGTTTTCACTACCTGTACTCATTCAAGGGTACTACGACTATGCTTGCACCTCATGGTACCAAAGCACCTCAAAGGCACTAAAAACAAGATTACAAACATCACAAAACAAACTGGTCAGACTACTGCTTGACCTTACTCCTAAAACCCACCTCACCCCTGCCCACTTTGACAACCTAGGATGGCTTAGAGTAGACGACAGAGTACAGCAACTTGCAATGGGCCTGGTCTACAAGATACACTACACCACTAAGATACCAATGTGCATGTCGAAATACTTCCCAAAGGTCAGTGAATACCACGACCACAACACCAGAGGGAGTTCCACAAATCATGTTCAACCCAGATAAAATAATAAAAAATAAATAAAAAACTTTTTTTTAACACTTTGATCGCCATGGTTAAATTCATAATTTACCATCCCTCGCCTGCTCTATTTGTCTATGGAGAAGTTCCCCTTCTTTGCAGGGCTATAACTTTTTAAATTGTTGACATTATTATGGCCCATTCAATGTCCTATATCTATCTAGAGCAGGCAACTGCACCTCCTCATCCATCACGCTCAACATAGGGGCCCCCCAGGGCTGTGTTCTGAGCCCCCTCCTCTACTCCCTGTACACACATGACTGCGTGGCACAGCGGAACAACAACACAATCATCAAATTTGCTGATGACACAGTAGTGGTGGGCCTGATCTCTGCCAACGACGAGAGGGCCTACCTGGAAGAGGTAGAGAATCTGTCACAGTGGTGTCAGGAGAACTGCCTCTCCCTGAACGTCAGCAAAACAAAAGAGATGATTGTGGACTTCAGGAGGTCAGGGGTCAAGGACTACAGCCCCCTCAGCATCGACGGGGCACCGATTGAGAGAGTGAACAGTTTCAAGTACCTCGGAGCCCACATATCCGAGGACTTGACATGGACCACACACATTGACAGTGTTGTGAAGAAGGCACGACAACGCCTCTACTTCCTCAGGCGCCTAAGGAAGTTCCAAGTCAGTCAGAAGATCCTTAGGAACTTCTACTCATGTACAATAGAGCGCATCATGACTGGCAACATCACCTCCTGGTTTGGGAATAGCACTGCACAAGACCGTAGCAGACTACAAAGAGTGACACGTTGACGCACAATTGGAGAGGGGCTTCCCACCCTCCAGAACATTTACAACAAGCGGTGCAGGGGGAAGGCGAAGAGAATCATCAAGGACTCCAGCCACCCGAACAACTGCCTCTTTGAACTGCTGCGGTCAGGCAAGCGATACCGGAGTCTTAAGGCGAGCACAGAAAGACTCAGAAGAAGCTTCTATCCCCAGGCCATCAGGCTGCTAAACGAACAATAAAAACTATGCAACAACCATCAAATGCACACAGCACGCACACCCACACGCACACACTCACTTAAACAAACAACACACTGCAGCACCCACTCTCCACACTTTAGAGCACACAAACACACTTTATATTTATTGATAAAGGATTTGCACTACAACTCGTACACCTACTGTAAATTGTACCTAAATTGCACCTCATCCCATTTCTGCCTTGCACTATATAGTATTGTATATTAGTACACTGCACAGTATTGTATATTATATGGTAACTCAGTTACGTCTATTCTGCATCGAACATTGTACATATGTCTATACTGAACACTGTGACCTCATTTTTTACTTCTAATTTACATGCTATACTATGTTATTTTATTTCATACTTATCTCGTCTTGCACAGTCTCTGGAGCGTAACAGTAAGAATCATTTTGTATAAAGGTATTCTGTACTTCTGTATGACAACTATTAAAGAAACTTGAAACTTGTTCAGGGTGTAGCAACGTTATACTTTTTCATTCACATATTCATACTAAAACACGGTCTAAAGTATAAGTATGTTTTTATCTTTTTCTGCAGCTTTCTCCAGAACTTGATTTATAGCCCTAAGTGCATTATATTGATGATCAAATACAGTTTGGTAGGAATCTGTGCGAGATAAAAAATTTCAACTGGATGTGCTTCTAGGAGTTACTACGTATGATCTGATGTTGACCGGATGGGCGGGGGGTTGTTTATAATTCCATGGGCAACGTTATATCATTCATCTAGTGTGGGTGATATGATCATCAGAGCAGTTTATATGGAACATGTTTAAAAAAAATGCTGAATCTTACCGTATCTTCCTCGCGCCGTTGGGCGATGAGCGTGGAGCAGAGATATTCCTATTATGGGATGTAGAAATACCCGATCCATTTCCAGGTTGTATAATAGTATATACGTCCAAATCATGTTGTTTATCGAGTTATTTGCACCGATCGGTGTTCACTGTGTCAAGATGGAGTCCCTCTAACGATAGCGAGTGCCCGGACGAAATATGGGTGAGCACCACTTCATCCACAGATCACTTCCTGTTGGGCGATCTGCCGATCGGCCACCAGATGGCGCTCTTGAACCGTTAGAGAGTTGAGTGGGACTCAGCAGTATATCTCAGGTCCCCGGGGGAGAAATATGATTTCGATCACAGATTTTTGAAATATTGATATCAAAGACGTGTTACGGCGTCTTCGGCAGAATGAGCATGGCGGGGAATGACGAGTTTCGGCGTCTCCGGCGATTAAACTGTTAATAAAAGAAAAATAGTCATAACTTAGAAATGAGATTGCATAGGTCTATGAATCGATATCGCAATTCTGTTTTGATTAATTGCCCAGCCCTACAGTGTGTACAGTAAGTTAGCTTGGTGCTCATCATTGTGATGTAGGCTAAGCTGGCTAGCTACTGTTAGCATACAAGCTTTTACAAACACTGTAGCCTACTTACTTTTTCATCCACAACATTTTTTCTGATCCAGATGCATAAGTCCACTTCTTCATGTTGCTCAGTTGCTGGTTTATACTTCGGTCCAAATGTTGGCGCAAAGTTTAATTTAGCCTGACTTGACTTGTTATAGCTGTACAGCTTACTAACTACTAAACAACAACTAAACTACTAGCTTGCTCTTTCAAACAGTCAAAACGGGTCCAGCTGCAGGTCCGGAGGTTAGGTTTAGCTCTGGACAATCTCAAGTTTCTCAAGTTTCTTTATTAGTTGTCATACAGAAGTACAGAATACTTTTATACAAAATGCTTCTTTCTGTTACATTTTGTATAAAAGTATTCTGTACTTCTGTATGACAACTAATAAAGAAACTTGAGAAACTTGAGATTGGTTCGAGCTAAACCTAACCTCCGGACCTGCAGCTGGACCCGTTTTGACTTTGCAATGCAGCAATCTCTGATTGGATTTGCAAGGCTGCCAATCATATTCAACCTCCGTGTATTGGATGTCAAGGGCTGTCAATCATTCAAACCTCCATTCAATGGCAATAGTTTAACTGCACAGACCGTGCTTAGACGAAGTTAATAGCCTATTTCGATTGGCTGTTATTTATTATTTATTTAACATTGTGAAGTGAATCTGCACGAATATTACTGCAGTCATTACTACAGTGCAGGCCTGCTCAGAGCTGTCAATTTTGGCCATTTTTGAAGAAAAAAAATTCACTGGCATTTCTTTTACAGAGGAAAACTTTTCTAATAAAAAAATATAAAATAATAATAATTATTTTTGTCTTTTTTAAGGAGGACTGTTATGAGTGCAATATTGTCGTTCTTATGGAAGTTCCCCTCCTTGACTGAGTATAAAATCATATTTAGTAATAAGGGTCCAATTATGTCCCAACAAGAGAGGTACATTTCTGGTGGGATACCGTCTCTTCCAGGAGCCTTACCACTTTGCATTTCGGATATGGCCTTCTTGAGTTCCTCTAGTGTGATCGGTGTTTCTAACTGTTTAGCGTCATCCTCTGAAAGTTTAGGGAGATTAAAGTTTAGGGAGATTAATTTGATTAAGATATGTGTCCATTTTGCTTTGATCGAAGGTCGTTTCTGATTTATACAAGTTGGAGTAGAATTCTTTGAATGTCGCGTTTATTTTTTCAGGGTCTGTAATAAGTACTTGTTGTGCTCTAATGGTAGTTATATCTGCAAATTTTGCATTAACTCTTAATCGCATAGCTAATAGGTGACTTGGTTTAGAACCTTGAGAGTACTGCTGTTGTCTTGTGCTACGTATTTGTATTTCCGATTGTTGTCTGTATATGGCATTAATCTCTTTTTTTAGTACATTAACTTGATTTTCCAGTCGAATCGAGTTGTTGTATTGTAAAGAATTAAATAACGTTGAGTAAAACGTTTCCAGTTCAGCCAGTTTTGAGCATCGATTCTTGCGCATTTTGGAGGAAAAGCTATCAGTGAAATCCTTGATCATTCCCTTTACCGACATCCATAATATTCTGGGGTCCTGCACCGAGTTTGCATTCCTCCGTAGGAATACTGTAAGAGCTTCTTTGAGTTGTGTAATGAATTCCTTGTTATTAAGCAGCATCGAGTTAAATCGCCATCTTGGGGCTCGGGAAGATAGTATACCAAATGTTCCTTTTAGGAGTAAATAACAGTGATCTGATAATGCATTGGGTATCATTTCCACATCATATTTAGACAAAGACCCCACCGAGTGCGGTAGTTATAGACCCTTAAGCCTCCTCGGAACCGATATCAAACTGTACTCTAAGGTATTAGCCATCAGATTACAAAAGCATATGACGTCTTTAGTTCATCCGTACCAAACTGGCTTCATAAGAGGCCGCTTGATCACTGATAACATAAGACGATTACTGCACGTACTAGATGCTGACAAGGACGACACCATACCTAAGGCGATGCTGTCCCTGGATGCAATGAAAGCTTTTGACAGGCTGGAATGGTCGTATCTATGGGCAGTATTAGAAAGGATGGGATTAGGTAAAGGTTTCATTGATATGATTAAAGTAGTATACAAAGACCCATCGGCCATGATTACAACAGGTATAATCACCTCCGGAATCTTTCCGGTATCACGCTCAGCTAGACAGGGTTGCCCTCTTAGTCCCGGACTATTCAATCTATCATTAGAGCCTTTAGCACAATATATAAGACAATCCCAATCCATAGAACCAATCGTAATCAAGGGCACACAACATAAAATTAGTTTATATGCGGACGACTTTGGAGATTTATCGGGATTTAAGATAAATTGGCCGAAGTCGGCTTTCCTTCCACTTAACGCCCCTGCAAAAATATATATAACCCTCCCAGAAGAGATACCTAAAACACTTTAGATGTTTGGGAGTGGAAATATTCCCCACCATAAGACAAACGGTGAAGCACAATTACATAAAAATCCAAAACAAAATCAAAGACGACCTTGATAGGTGGTCAAAACTTAAAAACTCAGTACAGGTACGGATATCAATAGTTAAGATGGACGTACTACCTAGAATCAACTTCTTCAGCTCAATGCTACCGTTACCCCCTCCAGAGGGTTACTGGAAAAAATCACACTCCTCCACATACAAATTTATTTGGAATAACAAACCACCATGTATAAAAAGATCCACCGCACAGAGAAACAAAGCAGACGGCATTTCCAGATTTTTTCCACTATTTTAAGGCGTACACTTTAAGACCATTGACAACATGGTTTGATCCCCAAGCATTAGTATCCTGGAGAAAATTAGAAGAAAATATAGTAGCCCCACATAGACTGAAGGACATAGCATACACCAAATTATCAATTAAGCAATGCGAACGGAAATTTGGCCCCATAATTACTCATGCGATCCGGATATGGCGTGAAACACAAAAAAAATATTCTAACCCACATAAATGGCATAATCATACTCCCTTATTCAATAACAATGCACTCTTGATTGGAAAACGACCTATAAGATTCCCTATATGGGAAAAGCAAGGCATACACTTGCTGGGTTTTTGTAGTTATGAAGAAATACGCAAAAAATGTAATCTCACCGAGTCCACAATTTTTTTTTACACACAGTTATTGTTATGTTTGAAGTCTCACAGTGTTCCATTAAAGATACCAATTGAACACCACAGATACCACAAATTCTTCTATGAAAGAGAGACATCGAGAGGTTTTGTTTCAGATTTTTATCATCAATTACTAACGTCCTCGTATGAAACCCTCCACCTAGACTCCGTCTGGAGGAGGGATATACCAGACCTGGAAAGTGATTTTGATTGGCAAGAAGCCTGGGCAAATGTTCGATTTACATCAAGGAACCCGGACCATCAACAAATAAATCTTAACTATATTCACAGGACATACTTGACAGTTGACTCCTATAAGACTGAAACAAATGGGTCTTAAACAAGACTCCAAATGCTCCTTATGTACAAATGGGGACGAGGGGATATTTATGCACATGTACTGGGACTGTCCACTCGTTAAGATATTCTGGAAAGAGGTGACCCAGCAATTATCAAATCTCTTAACTCTGAATATACCTGTACACCCCTCTGTATTACTGCTGAATGATGTTTTTGAGTGTGCAGTACATCCACAGCTAAAGAGATTGGTTTTATCGGGTATCACAGTGGCTGAAAAGCTGATAGCATCACGATGGTTCCAACCGGAAAAATTTTGCCGAAAGGTCTGGATTATTACATATCTCGATGTGATTTATCAAGAAATATCTACAGCAAGAATTTTGGGTCTCAATGAATCCAAAATGACAATGTGGTTAGAAGTGGTGGAGAAAATAAAAGCTAGCATATAATGGTAGTGTCTGGTTAGGAGCGAGGGATAATGGATGAATTATCCAATGGGGGGTCCGGGAACGAGCTAGAGCATATGTGTGTAGGGTATTATTGGGGGTATATCCTGTATAAGACATTTAACTATATGGTGATTTCATTGGATGTGCACTGTTAATAATGCTTGTATATCTTATCGTGTGTTGTCATGTTTGTTTATATGTTTGTTTAAAAAAAAATACAAAAAAAAATACAAAAAAAAATACAAAAAAATTATATATATATAAATTTTTTTTTTTATATGTAAATTAATAATAATTATGAATTATGAGTGAATTTGTGTTTCACGTGTTGTCATAGAGAAACCTCCACTGATGGGTTAAATCAAGCATTTTTAAGTGCTTTAGAGGAAATGTCAAAATATCGTGATATATATCGTGTATCGTGACATAGCCAAAAAATATCATGATATCATTTAGAGGCCGTATCGCCCAGCCCTACCCCCAGCTATGGCTACAGCTCTGGCTACCATTCAAAACGTTTTGAAAGGGACATGTCCATCATCAAAGCTATCTGGGGGCAGGCTGCTTCTGTTGGAGAGCGGAGACATGGACATGGGAGACAGCGGAGGGGTCTGCGGTACGGTGGTGTAGTGGTTAACACTGTCGCCTCACAGCAAGAAGGTCCAGGGTTCGATTCCCGCTTGGGGACCAGGTTTCCATGATGCCAGGTACTCAGGTGGGGTCAGGGGTGTAGCTCCAGATTCTGGGCCCCATGAAAGAATGTATTTGTAGGCCCCCAGTGAATGCGAGCGTGCGTAAGCGCGCGATTGAAATTTTTGTTGGCCAATTTTTTATTGATGAAAACGCATAATATGGTTTTTACCTATACATTCGGATCAGCAGTTCAGCACCTGCACTGTTGGTGGGTGAGCCTAGTAAAGGATGTCGCATTGCGTTCATCTTCAATGAATGGACCAATGCAATAGTCTACCAAAGCCCCCCCTCTCTCTCTATATATCTCACACACACACAGGATGTGGGTCAATGGCTCAGCTTCAACTCACATATGAAATGCATAGGAGGGCCACACACACACACACACACAGGCGCCCACTTAATGGAGCAGAAGATGCGGGTGCTCTAGGACTATTGAACTTGGGGGAGCAAGCTTGTCTTTTTGCTCCCTCACTTTTTGATCATATCATATGATATAAATATCCCCCCCCAATTTATAAATCTTATCGAACCATAACTACGTAATTTCAATCAAATTAATAATACGCAATGACACTTAATAGCAAGTTTTTAAGTTTCCAAAGATTGTGTGACCCCCCACTTTAATGGTTTGATCCAGTGCCCACGGGCGTTTGTCGGCATGACGTATACGACATGTTGGGGGAGGCGGCTTTTTCGAACCTTTTTCGAAATTCAGGCTGGATATTGGATAACATTGTGACTCGTGAGGATTATTCTTCGGCGTTTACATTAAAATGGAGCAAATCATCACGTAAGTCGAACACTGTGACTGTATACTAAATGCGCAAACAGATTGAAACTGAATATTTCTCGTATGGTGAGCCTCGGCGCTGAACCGAGTGAATCCAGAGATACGGGATGGTGCGCACTGCGCAGGCGCTGTGATCACCCAACGACGGAAATAATGCCGCTTTGAGCAGTTTATAAAAAAAATATAAAAAATATTTATTAGCAACGCCGAGCTTTCAAACCATCCCGTATCTCTGTGCGAACCCCTCGTGCAACTGTGAGCACCTTTGTAATGTCTCTGTGATACATGTATAACGAACGGTTCGGCCAGAACCAGTCCTTCATGGTAAATCTAGGTTGGTTTCCCATTGAGGAGTAAGTGACTGTGGATTCACTCGGTGCAGCACAGACCCTGATGTAAACAAGACAAACGTCTTTCTCTGGTCTGCATCCCCTTAACAATTGTGTGTATTGAGCCGTACTGTATTTTACCCATTCTGCAATCTGTTAAATAAAGTTTTCATTCATTCAGCCGCCGCGCTCACTGGGGCTATTGATAGCGTCAATTAGTTGTTGTTGTTACTTGTTGTTGGTGCGGCGGATGTGAACGGGGCTAGAGGGGCTTTGGGAGGATGGGAAAGTTATTATTATTATTATTATTATAATAGTAATTGGCTATCATACGTGCCTAGCTAGCGTTAGCTAAAAGAGCCCTCGCAGTGAAGTTATTATAGCTATCATACTGCAATATAAACTGAGTTTTATAGTGAAAAGAGCAGCTTTATTTTGGTCAAGATTGAAGGCTCTATATTGCAGGAAATTGCACATACAGGTGTTCATTAAATGTAAAAAAATCTGCCATGGAGGGGGTCGTGCCGGACCCCCTCCAAACCACCCCTTGCAAAAAAATTTAAAAAAAAAAGGATAAAAAAAAAACTTGCACCCCCACTTTCAACTATAACTAGGCGGACACACACACACACACACACACACACACACACACACACACACACACACACACACACACACACACACACACACACACACACACACACACACACACACACACACACACACACACACACACACACACACACACACACACACACACACACACACACACACACACACACACACACACACACACACACACACACACACACACACACACACACACACACACACACACACACACACACACACACACACACACACACACACACACACACACACACACACACACACACACACACACACACACACACACACACACACACACACACACACACACACACACTATCAATGAGAGCATCAATAATACACCTGAGTGATGTCTAGTAAAAACATTTTTTTTTTTTTTTTGGGCCCCCCCCCCCCAGTGCTGGGCCCTTGGAATCATCCTAAGCTACCCCCCCCCCCAGCTACGCCCCTGGGTGGGGTATCTCCCAGGCCTTTCTGTGTGGAGTTTGCATGTTCTCCCCGTGCTCGCAAGGGTTTCCCCCCGATAAGATAAACCCAATGGAAAAACATGCACAACAACAGATCGCTAACGCTGTGGCGTCCTTGACGAAGACGGACAGGAGCACTTGGATTGGTCGCGGCTCACGTTGACGCCTTATCTGCTCCCGGCTGCCCATGGGGGGAAGGACGACGGGATGGGTTAGGCGCAGAGACTCTATCGCATCGGCAACTGAGAAAAAGACAATGCATGTGTGTGTGTATCCCGGTGTGTGTGTGCCGCTCCAATTGCATGTCCAGTTCGTTGCATGCCGATTAAAGACCCCCTAAAGAGGTCCGACTTCTGCATTATTATTATTATTATTATTATTATTATTATTATTATTATTATTATTATTATTATTATTATTATTATTATTATTATTATACCATGCTGACAGAATATCTGGGTTCCTCTGGCCCTCAGAACATAGGCTAACCACTGGTAAGAACATGGAGAACTTTAGAATAAAGAGGATTAAACAAATCACTTTAGTTGAAGCCGTCATAATGTAGCTAACTAACTAACTGCCTCTTTGAACCGCTGCCGTCAGCAAGCGTTACCGGAGTCTCATGGCCAGTACAGAGAGACTCAGAAGGAGCTTCAATCCCCAGGCCATCAGGATGCTCAATGAGAATGACACGGCTAGATTCACAAAGAATGGATTGCATGGTGCTAATTGCACACTTACTTACAATTCATTATGAATTGAAAATGGGGGACCCTGATGTAAACAAGACGAAAGTCTTTCTCTGGTCTGCATCCCCAACACATTGGTCGCCAAAATCGCTTTCCAGCGTTATTGCCCGCCATGCGTTGACCGCCAACATCGCTGTACAGCGTTTTTGAGATCAATATTTAATTTTTTCGCCATAGCATTCATAATTCATCCACCCAACCCCCGGTGCCCTAGCGGGACCCTAAATGGGACTGCAACGGCTCAATACCGCCGCCTGGTGGATGGTCGGGCGAGTTACACACTCAAAAACCGGAAAGTGTCATCAGTGCGTCGAGGAAATTCCTCCGGCAGTCACATCTCGCTACGGGAAGAATGGCGCTGCAACGACCGGCTGCCTTTCTGTTCGCTCCGTCGAGACTGTGCTTACTTTTGTTAATATTTATAGTTTTAAGAGTTTTGTCTGTACCAACAGTAGGTGCATTTAATGTGTATGACCGTCAGTCACTTATAGACATCGGATTACGGGAAACTTACCGATTGGATTACTCACTGGACCAGCTTTCCGAACCGCAACAATGGCCTGAGGAGATTCTCCGGAGAATGGGACCAGATCCTGATCCCGGGAACAAAGGAACCAGACGGCGTGGGAAGAGAGCTGGGATCCGTAACAGGCTGAGATCCAGACGCCACCGAACGCCATTACCCAGTATATTGCTAGCCAATGTACAATCAATTGACAATAAACTGGACGATATCCGAGCAAGGATTCAATACCAAAGAGACGTCAGAGACTGCAACGTTCTCTGCTTCACCGAGACGTGGCTGGCGCCGGACGTTCCAGACCACGCAATCCAACCGGCCGAACACTTCTTTATCCACCGCAAGGATCGTACAGCAGAGTCCGGTAAACAACGTGGAGGAGGTATTGCCTTCATGTTTAACAACAATTGGAGCGATCCAACTAACGTGAAGGAATTATCCAACCACTGCTGCCCAGACCTGGAATATATAACCATCAAGTGTCGTCCTTTCTTCCTCCCGAGGGAGTTAACGGCGATCATCCTGGTCGGAGTGTATATTCCACCGCAAGCCAGTAACAACGTCGCGCTCTCCAGACTCCACGACGAGGTAAATAGAATACAAGCGGCGAACGTTAACGCCGCCATTTTAGTGCTGGGTGATTTCAATAGCGCCAATCTGAGAAAGGTATTACCTGACTTCTATCAGCATGTGACTTGCAACACCAGAGGCGGTAACATCCTAGATCACTGTTACACGCAATTTAAAGGTGGCTACAAGGCTCATTCTGATAGTGGCTTTGGTAAATCAGATCACGCGTCCATTTTTCTTTCACCAATGTACAAACAGAGAATCAAAAGTACTCCTGTAGTCTCGCGAGAGGTGCAGAAATGGGATTTGACGTCAGAGGAGACGCTCCAGTCTGCGTTTGACTGCACAGACTGGAATGTGTTCCGCGACACAGATAACATTAATGTCTACACGGAGACAGTGCTGGACTATGTTTGTACTTTGGTGGAAGAAACAATCCCCACTACCAAAATGAGAGTTTACCCAAATCAAAAACCCTGGGTAGACAAATCCGTCCGTGAAGCTCTGAGAGAGCGCACCAAAGCATACAATGACGGCCTAGTGGCAGGCAACATGAATGACCACAAGGTGGCGCGATACAACGTAAGGAGGACAGTGTCAGAGGCCAAACGGCGCTAAAATTGAACTCGAGTTTGAACAAGCTGACTCTAGAGCTATGTGGCAGGGGCTCAAAACGATGACAGACTACAAAGGCGCCTCCCTCAAACGGAACAGTGACATCTCCTTAGCAAATGACCTCAATACCTTCTATGCGAGGTTTGATGCTGGTAATAACAACACCAGCTCACAAGCCACGGCAATGGGGGGGGGGGGGGGGGGGGGGTCGGCTGCTGATGGAGGCGCAGTGTTCAGGGTAACAGAGCATGAGGTGAGGCGGACCTTTAAAAAAGTGAATATCAGGAAGGCAGCAGGTCCGGACGGCATCCCCGGCCGCGTCCTAAAAGTCTGTGCCGACCAACTGGCCCCAGTATTCACTGACATATTTAACCTGTCCTTAGAACAGGCTGTCATCCCCACCTGCCTGAAGAAGTCCACTATTATCCCTGTACCCAAAAAATCCAAGCCTGCTTGCCTCAACGACTACCGCCCTGTAGCTCTCACCTCCATAGCCATGAAGTGCTTTGAGAAGCTAGTAAAGGGCTACATCTGCTCCTCCCTCCCCATCAACATGGACCCCCTGCAATTTGCATACCACCCCAACAGGTCCACGGAGGACGCCATAGCCCATGTGCTGCACACAGCAGCATCACACCTGGACAAGAGGCAGGGGAACTATGTGAGAATGCTATTCATCGACTACAGCTCGGCATTCAATACCATAGTCCCCTCCATACTCATAGCCAAGCTCAGGGACCTGGGCTTGAACTATGACCTCTACCAGTGGGTCTTGGACTTCCTGACTGGCAGACCCCAGGTGGTGAGAGCAGGCAACTGCACCTCCTCATCCATCACCCTCAACATAGGGGCCCCCCAGGGCTGTGTTCTGAGTCCCCTCCTCTACTCCCTGTACACACACGACTGTGTGGCTCAGCGGAGTAGCAATACAATCATCAAATTTGCTGACGACACAGTGGTGGTGGGCCTGATCTCTGCCAACGACGAGAGGGCCTACCTGGAAGAGGTCAAGGTCCTGGCGGGATGGTGCCAGGAAAACAGCCTCTCCCTGAACGTCAGCAAAACAAAGGAGATGATTGTGGACTTCAGGAGGTCGGGGGTCAAGGACTACAGCCCCCTCAGCATCGACGGGGCACCGGTTGAGAGAGTCAACAGCTTTAAGTACCTCTGAGCCTACATATCCGAGGACTTGACATGGACCACACACATTGACAGTGTTGTGAAGAAGGCACGACAACGCCTCTACTTCCTCAGGCGCCTAAGGAAGTTCCAAGTCAGTCAGAAGATCCTTAAGAACGTCTACTCATGTACAATAGAGAGCATCTTGACCGGCAACATCACCTCCTGGTTTGGGAATAGCACTGCACAAGACCGAAGCAGACTACAAAGAGTGACACGTTCAGCCAAACGCACAATTGGAGGGGGGCTCCCCACCCTCCAGAACATTTACAACAAGCGTTGCAAGGGCAAGGCTAAGAGAATCATTAAAGACTCCAGTCACCCGAACAACTGCCTCTTTGAACTGCTGCGGTCAGGCAAGCGATACCGGAGTCTCAAGGCGAGCACAGAAAGACTCAGAAGAAGCTTCTATCCCCAGGCCATCAGGCTGCTAAACGAACAATGAACACTACACAACAACAACCACCAAACGCACATAGCACACACATCCACACGCACACACTCACTTTAAACAAACACACTGTAGCACCCACTCCACACACTTTATAGCACACACCCACTTTAAACAAACACACTGTAGCACCCACTCCCCACACTTTATATTTATTGATGAAGGATTGCACTACAACTCGTACACCTTACTGTAAATTGTACCTAAATTGTACCTCATCCCATTTCTGCTTTGCACTATATAGTACTGTACATTAGTACACTGCATAGTATTGTATATTATATGGTAACTCAGAACATTGTACATATGTCTATACCGAACACTGTGACCTCATTTTCTTCTTCTAAATTACATGCTATACTATGTTATTTGATACTATCTTGCCTAGCACAGTCTCTGGAGCGTAACAGTAAGAAGCATTTTGTATGAAAGTATTCTGTACTTCTGTATGACAACTATTAAAGAAACTTGGGACTCGTGACAAACACTATAGTACATATGGATCGCTGCCATAACGCAATAATCGATATGATTTCGGCGTTTATTGCGCCATACAAACCGGAAATGGATCTAGGTGATCGGCGTCAAATAATTGGGATCTTTCTCCGCCAGTTTCATCGGCGCACGGTAAGGGGGCAGTAACGTTATTTTCAACCCGATTGTGCATTTCCTTGTTTGCAAACAGTCTGATCAATATATCCACCCATACATAAAGCCGTTACTGACGATCAAGGAATTATAAATGACCCCCCCCCCCCTTTCCTCCACGCATGATGAAGCATAATGTATACCGATCATATACATTTGAATTGTTTAATATAGCGTGTATGGGAAAGAAACGCCAATCGGGCCTATAACTACTGTTTTTGGAATTACAGCAGAAAAGATTAAAAACATACTTATATTCTCGAAGGTATTAACACAACAATGTATGAATGCAAAAATATAACGTTCCCACATCCGGAACGATATATAATCGATGTTGAATGGGCCATAGTAATGTCAATATAGCAATACAATTTAAAAAGTTATAGCCCTGCAAAGAAGGTAAACATCTCCATAGGCTTTCAACGGTGGCAGAGAGTGGTATAAGATGGGCACAACCCCCGGCGCCCAATTGAGCCGTACTGTATTGTACCTATTCTGCAATCTGTTAATACAATTTTCATTGAATCAATCACTGCACAAAATTTTAAGGCAAGACAGTACCCCGAAATCCTCTTTTTGCTTTTTTTCCGACAATATTGAGATAAATTAGTGTTTAATATGTAATCATTATAACATTTTGACATCTTCTATGCAAAATCCTTTTCTTCAAAGTAACTGGTAACTGATGGGTTCAGATAAATGTAGTGGAATAAACAGTACAATATTCCATTTGAAATGTAGTGGAGTAAAAGTATAAAGTTCCCTAAAAAGTACAAGTAGCTCGAAATTGTACTTTAAGTACAGTACTTAAAAAATACTTTCCACCACTGTGGGGTAAGCTGGAGTAATTATTTAGTTTTTATATCGTTTAGAAAATACTGTATAATATGTTTGGTCTAAAGGTCTACTGGACCTTTCTTACTCAGCCAGCATAATTTCTGCTCTGAACTCACACCCACCACCTTACAGCTCCCCCTACTGTTCACATCACAACATGACATCACAGCATCAACTGCAACAACCCCAGCTGAGCCCCCAGAGAGGAGAATCAAAGCTTGAAGATTATATACTTTCACATTTGAAGCGTGTCCACTTCAAGAGGACGTAATGAGAGCAGCAGCATAACTGGACCACATACCACTTTAACATAACCTAACCTTTAATCAGAGCAGCAGAATTGGACCACACACCACTTTAACATAACCTATTTTTCATCAAATTTAATTGTATTTAATTAAAGTAGCTCAAACTACTTTGTGAAAAATTATCCACATATGAAATTTAACACAGAATGATAAGAAAACATAATACAGTCACATGATGGCATACTATACCACTCAATTGAGTTAATGGTAAAGTGCAGCTTCTCACTTTAATAGCATGCCTACCAGTCAGACATGAAATAGCACCAAATAACCCTGTCTTGGTTCTTCACAGAAAAGAAAGTCCATGGAATGTATGTGCAGGTAAAACAGTCGACAACACGTTGAACTGACACCTTTTTAGACCATTTGCCAACTTGATCCTAAGTAACAATGGTCAAACTTCTTATGACCACCTCATATCAGAAGGTCTCATTGAGTCCTCATGTGCTCTCAGAATAGTATTGTTTGTAGGTGAGGTTTTTCTCAATTGACCATTTTCACCTTGTTTATAGTGGGTCCTTTCTGCCCTCTAGTGGTCAGAAAATTATTTCAGCTTTAATGTGTATTATCAAATTGTTTATAAAGATGTTAATGTTGTAATTGTAAAGTTGAAATCATGTATCCATTAACTAACACTAAATACTGTTTAACCTCTTCTTAAGCCCTAGCCATATCTTCAGAAAATGTGCCTAAAAGTAAATGGAAGATTGCTCCACCTCTACAAGGACCATTTGCATGTTCTTGGTATCTAGGGACATCTATGGATCTCATGGAATGTATTCCCAGTGTCAGATTGTGTCTCTTACTATGCTTGAGTAAATTGTAATGAACCAAATGAGAATATCATATTTTTCTTAATTATTATAATTATTTTCATCTTTGATGGTGAATAACACCATGCTAACATTGGGTCTCATTCCCGAACGAAGTTACGAAAAAAAATTCGTCTTAGCCAGATTTCGGCCCATTTAAGACATATTAGGGCTGGGAGTGGGAGTCCCCAAATGTTCCTGAGATCAGATTTGATCGTGGCTGAGAGCAGATTTAAGAGTGCTCTTAAATCTGCTCTCAGCCACGATCAAATCTCATGATTGATTGACTAATTTAAAATTTCATTATAACTTGACAGACTGTGTTCTCATAGTGATTCCTTCACGTCAACGCTACAGGCCTCCTTGGAATTAATTACTTAATCATAATTAAAATAAATATGACAATATTTGTACGATAAGAAATTACGCATTTGATGTCGGAAAAATTAATAATATGGATTAATCTGATCACAGGGCAGCTGCTTAACCATATCTGAACCAGCTATTTTGGACAAATGTATAATTACTTTAATTACTCAGATATTCAAACACAATTATGCAATTATTGTGAAATGATTGAAAATAATAATTATTTAATGCCTTCTGTGGAATTTGTATTTCTTATTTGTTACACATCTGTTTTAATGATTAATTATATACATTTGAAAGAATGCAGGTCAACATTGATTGGTATACAATGGGACAGACCTTTGTTTGATTGATTGATTGATTGATTGAAAACTTTATTAACAGATTGCAGAATGGGTACAGTACAGCTCAATTACATAAGGAAATGCAGACCAGGGAAAGAATGTCGTCTTGTTTACATCAGGGTCCCCCATTTTCAATTCATCATAACATATATGACACACACGACACAGATTGGTACTGCTACATCTATACATTTATGACATACCAGATTTGCAAATACAGTACTGTTTGTGATACAAAAAGAGTCTAGAAAAGAGAGTACATTTGACGTAGAAACTGTTGGAGGAGGTTGGGTAGGAGGGGTGGGTGGGGGATAGACTTACACTGTACAAGCAAAACTGTACATTGGAATATTGACAAAACCATACTTGGTAATTTACTGTACATTGGAGGGGGTTGATATAGCTATAAACCTGCATTCCTTCGAATATATCATTATTCAATTAAACTTATATTGAAATACACTATATAACCTATACACCAACACTGAAATGACAGTGGATAAATAAATAAGAACTAAGCTAATCGGTGGAAATAGACTGCATTAATATTCCATAACAAGTCTTGTGTGCGCCTACGAATGAACAGTAATAAGCCATACTGCGTTCATTCATTACGCCCGCCGTAGGCTATATATATTATATTTCATTCATTCATTCATATACAGTACTGCGCGCACGTGTGTGTGTGTGTGCACGCGCACTACGGCAGGTGTACCGCGAGCTGTATTTGATGCCAATACATTAATCTAATCTAGTTTTGATGGCGCGCAAGCGTGATTACGAAACCTAGACGCATTTCTCGGAGACGCTCTCTGATTGGCACTGACTGACGCTAGGTTTTGTAATCACGCGGCTAGCAAGACTCGCAAAGCACTTCCGCCATTCCATTTGCACACATCTGCGTCACTAGTTGCCTTATAAGGAGCTCTGGAGGCGTTGTTTTGTATGCAAATTATCTGAACGGGAACGCGCTTTCGAGTTTAAGACAGAATGCCATTCTCCAAGCAGATATCAGATCATATAATTTGTGCGACCTTTTCAGCCACTTAAGACATATTACCAGCACGTTCAGGACTCAGAGTGAACTTGTCATTGATTATGTCTCAGTGGTTCCAAGATAAGTCTTCCAGAATATATCTTTGAAACATTTTCGGGAATGAGACCCATTGACCAGACGTGAAAGGGCAGATTCAGCACCTTCTTGAGATCAAGTGTACATGAAATCTAAGCAAATTAATAAACGGCAGATGATTTACAGTTTTTTTTGTAGCTACAGTACTGAATTTTGCCATCCGGAAACATGCCATTTTAAATATGAATATAGAATATATAATAATCAGGCCTATAAATTACCTAATTATGGCCAAGTCATACATCTATGGATCGGGCCAAATCTCCTCTTTCCAATGGCCTGACTCAATCTGGATTTAGTACCACCAGGCGCCCCTGACAGGGCAGCAAATACCGTGAATTAAATCTATTTGAGTACTCTGATTGAGACGTGTTTTTTCCCTAGACGTTCACAAAAAGGTAAAGAAACAAACTACGTTCTATTTTATTGCAATAGCGTTCAGGTTTTTTCGACCCGTGAGACATAATCACAAAAAAATAACGTTAAAAGATTATTTCACGCCAGACGGGCATGAGCTGGGTTGTGTAGTTTTATGAAATTTCAATGTCCATTGAAAGCCCCGGGTCTCCTCTGTTTTAGGACTACAAACATGCATGACACCACCTTCATGACACGTTATCTCCTTGCGTCTAATTCATCCAGTTTCCGCCGGGATGCGCAGAGATTATGAACTCATATTTAGAATAGAATAGAAATACTTTAATCATCCCGAGGGAAATTTGGCAATTTCACTAATAACACTTAAAATCTTTGGTAAACAAATGTAGTCCAAGCATTCCACTGTACTGTACATGTACCTTATATGTGACAACTGACAAAACAGAACTTGAAACATGAAGTCACGTGACTTCTCTTCAGCGTTAGGTTGTCTCTCCAGGGGAGCGCATGGTTTTTGTTTCAGTGGATGCTTTTCACTCGTTTTTTTCCTCAAGAACGCAGACCCCAAAAAGTTAAGAAGTAAAAAGTAAGTAAAGTCAATCAATATACATATATACAATACAGAGTAAAATGAATAACAGTGCGGTACAATGCAGAAATGAGATGAGGTACAAAACTTGAGTAGGGTGCAAATCTCTTTAATAATAGATAAATATAAAGTGTGTTAAAGTGTCTAAAGTGAGTGTTTGTTTAAAGTGAGTGTGTACATGTGGATGTGTGTGCAGTGAGTGTAGATCAGCGTTTCCCAAACTCTGGGTCGCGACCCAAAATGGGTTGCGGACCCGTTTTTATTGGGTCGCCAATACATTTTATTTTTTTAAATTAAAGAAAATAAAATTATTATTATTATTATGTTTTTTAAATAAAAAAGCTGTAGATGTGTTGATTCAGTTGGGAACCACATACTTATGTGAATCTGGGTTTTCTACTGTAGCATACCTGAAAAACAAATACAGAAACAGACTAAATGCTCAGCATGACATCAGAATAGCACTTTCAAAAACCAAGCCCAGAATAGATCTGCTGGTTGAAAACGTCAACCAGCTACATACCTCTCATTAGATTTCATTGTGCCATAGATTCAATATTATACCCCTTCTAGCAGTAGAATTTTAAAATAAGTCAGTACAAATTAATCAGAATGTTGCTCAATGTTGGGGTTTAAGGTTGAGGGACTGAGGGAGGGGGTAAGAAATGGAGAGTTGAAAAAGGGGTGAGAAATAGAAAGGAGAGTAGAACATTTGTTCATTTAAAAGTGTTACAAAATTGTATGTACATTATGTTATGAGGTGGTGAGTAACTTAACATACAACCCCTGTTGTAGATGATGGGTTGTTACATAGTGTCGTTGAGCATCCTGATAACATAACATTTTTAAATGGGAGGCTCCACGCTACCTCACTGACTGTTTTTTGTAAAGTCAGTGACGTCACGGCTACTCCACCAGAGGAAGCTCCACCAACATTGTACCCTTCAAATTTAAATATTTAATGCGCAAATGTACCTTTTTATATTCTGCAGCAATTTTATGGAACAGACTACCTGAAAATATAAAGCTACTTACTTCCAGGTTTACCTTCAAAACCTCCTTAAAAAATTGCTGCAAAACAGTTCTTAATCTATTATTTTAAATGTCCACAATTGTTCACTTTTTGGGCAATTTTACACAATTCCTGTGAGTCTATGGAACACATCTGTAAGGTTTTTTTTCAATAAAATGCATTGTTTTGTATTTTTAATTAAGTACTTTGGTGCACCACTTTCTGCCCTTCCAAAGTACAAGCTGTTTTTGGCTGGGCTCCGCCCATACTCGCAATGCGCTTTCACTGACAGTCACCCACCTGCACTATAGCCTAGCTAAGAGATGGCAGATACGCTAGCACAGAGGAACACCGCAAACGCAGAAACACTACAGTAAAATAGTAACATTAATAATACACTATTGACACATGTGCAGACAGTTGACAGTTGCAGAGTAATGATTTGACATCCTCTGTCCATAATAAATATAACCACGACAGTGAAGGATGTGGGTCAATGGCTCAGCTTCAACTCACATATGAAATGCATAGGAGGGTCACACACACACACACACACACACACACACACACACACACACACACACACACACACACACACACACACACACACACACACACACACACACACACACACACACACACACACACACACACACACACACACACACACACACACACACACACACACACACACACACACACACACACACACACACACACACACACACACACACACACACACACACACACACTCTCTCTTTCGGTCCCGAAGACTTGGTACAGGCTAGCTCCCTTCTTTAGCAACAGCCAGGAAATCATTATATAATAAGTCCTTGATTCTCAATTTCGTCTTTGCAAAAATCCCAAAACGAACTTGGCCCATTGCTTGTGGAGCACGATATCATTAGGAAACGAGTGCAAAGACGTATTCGCTGCTTGTACACATCTTAGCGTAACATCTCCACAGAGTTGGCCGTGAGTGTACCAGACTCTGCGCGGCATCCAGGGTGCGAACCATGGGGCAGCTCGGTGAGCCATTGGCTCCCCTAGATCAGACATCAGCTCCCCTGAAAACATGATTTGTGAATTTTTGGGGGGTCTCTAAAATACTGTCAATAAATGCTATTTTTGCCATGCATTTCTCATTTTTCTGTATCGTCATCATCGTGTATAATAATAAAATTACGCTATTTTGATGTATGATTAATGATTTGCGCACTAATTCACCGTAATAGACAATAGCATAAATCTATGGGGTTGCGGCACTGCAGATATACCCTACTCGTAATACGCATGCAACATGCATGCTATTCTTGCATTTACCATTCGGAGCGTAGCGGCGCTGCACTGCAGTCTGCAGGCACAAATCAAACTTCACCTGCCATTTAAAACAAATAAATACAGGTATCCAGGATAATGTCGTAAGCCTTCTAACCAATTTTGATTTTACAAAGAAGGCGAAGCAGCCTGCTGCAGGGACTACTTCTGTGACATGCAGATTTTGAGAATTGGGCAGACCATCAGGACAGGTGGGTGGCGATAATGTTGCATTTTTTTGCCTACTATAATAATGTTAGACTCGATGCGTTTGCTCGTGGACTTGTTGTTCGGTATCGGTTCATCCGTGTGTTTATGTGTAAATAGGACTGTTGTGTGTGAATTTTAGACAGTGTTGGATCAGAGGGGTTCATCTGAGCATGTGTATTTAGACATCTGTGTGGTGTGGACTATATGTGGTTCTGTAATACTCATACCTATAGCCTATGGCCTGTGTCGACCGGGGACGTTTTATGAGTTGTCAGCTCCTTTTCTGTCATTCATTTCTATGCGACAAGCACGCTCCTTTTCCCAGCGCCGCGCCTCGGCGGCAGCGTTTGGGGCATAAACTAGTTCAACTTTTGGAGAGGAGCGCGCTCATCAAGGTAACTCTTTTCGACCGACTAATCAACATCGAGGAAGTGGCGGAGCCGCGGCAGTCGCGAGACTCAGGAAAACGCTCTGAGCTTTTTTTTTTTTATCTTTTTTTTTATTATAAGTTCATGTAGGATATCACACAACTGTCATGAGCCAATGAGGCGATTGAATGTTATATTATCATTTCAGAGTAGTGAACGTGTCACCTGACCTGCTGGCAGCAGGGGGCGCCACTGGATCAGGTTTGCTTACAGCCACAGCTGGTTTCCTCCTCACCACCCACTACCAAACCAAACCCCTTAATTTACACCTTAAAGACCCCTTAACACAGTGGCGGCCGGTGGGTACTTCGCCACTAGGGGCGCTATACCAAAAAATTTACAAACATGTACAAGGCACGCATTGGCGAATATTATCACCATTGCCATCGATCAATATATGATCAGTCAGTCAAATGCAACGACGTTTCCAATAGCCCAACACAAACACGCACAGCTCTCTCTCTCTCTCTCTCGCTCTCTCTCTCGCTCTCTCTCTCTCTCTCAGATGATGTCAGATCCATTCAATAATAAACACATTTGTAAAGCTCGTTATTTTAAACAAGTTACCATTCATTGTCTGAGTGGTTATGCCCCACATGCGGCGAAATTAGAGAGAGAGCGAGAGAGAGAGAGAGAGAGAGAGAGAGAGAGAGAGAGAGAGAGCGAGAGAGAGAGAGAGCATTTTAGTAAAGTTACATTTTCAACAAGATTGCTGCTATTTAAACACTTCATGGAAACGGGGTAACGTTAACCTTATGTCGACTGTAGTATTGTATGACCTCGACATAACGTTTAAACGTTAACGTTACTCCGTTTCCATGAAGTAATTATAAAAGTGGCCAGCTAAGATAACGGAGCTAACAGCTAGCAGTAGCTAACGTTAGCTGAAAGCTGTAACGTTACAACGTTATGCGGCATCAGTAGACAACGTATCATGTATTAAACTAGAGTTAAGATCGCTAATCTACCTTGTTGTTGGCTTGTTGATAAAGTATATCCACTCCATGGCATTGTCCATCCAGCCTGTGTTGATGTCCATCCATTGTTGTCCCTCCGCATCCATATAGCTTGTTGTTAGCCAACAAGCTGTGTGAGTGAAGAGCTGTGTCTTTGTCCATTTCCGCCTCGAACAGCCTGCAAACTACCTGGCGTTCTATCGCCATGCTCTAAGACAAACTCTAACCTTAACCAACTTTGAAAGAGTGCCTAAGCTTAACAGTCTAAAGAACTTGCAGTCACGGCACGCTCGTCTAAGACAAACAGCTGCCTGCATCATTCTCACAACAACACAACTATCTCCACCGACCAACCTAGGAAGCTAGAATTGGAACATTCGAAATTGGATTCGGCCAATCAGAGATCGTCTCTGTGAAATTCTGCTACGGAAAAAAATACTGGCGTCGGCCAATCAGAGAGCGTCTCCGCGAAATGCGGCTACAGATATTCTTGACGCTACTGGCTAGACCGCTTCAAATCGCGCCCGGATTCCAACATAATAGTCATATTTCAACGCACAACGCGTTATGCACTGATTGGCTGTGACGGATACAGCGATCAAACTGTGACGCGCACTCAGAGCGCTATCGCGTATAGCCCGGGACGAGAAATACGAAAAAATTAAAAAAATAAAAAAAACGTGATGTCACTTCCTGCTCTGGAAAACGATGTTTTTTAATTGCGATAATAACATTATATTGTGCATTGGAAACACAAACATACTTAAAATGAGTAAATATTATTAATTTTAAACATGTTTATATTATTTATAGGGCTATAAAACTAAAAACTAAAAACTTATTTTTCTTGTTCTCTCATATAACCAGGGTAGGGCCTGAGGGGGGGCTGCGCCCGAGCGCCCCTAGTGGCGAGCCGCCACTGCCTTAACACTATGTGGACCGTCCACGTATATATACGTGTTTCGATTCCACCCGTTGAGGACCAGAGCCACGAGTTAACTCGTGGCGAGTTGTTATTGTTTTATTCCATATTAATAATGCTATTAACGTCCGCGATCGACTTGCAGGACCTACCCACATATTTGATTTTCGAAACATGCAATACCGGCATCGCTCCACTGCAGTATCATTGACGGCGATTGCAAAAAAAATTATTTTCACTGTCTGTGGGCGTTTCATATGAGCCTCGGTTCCAAACGAACACCCTCCATCTTTGATCCCGTTACCGAACGCATATTTCAGCCTGGAATAATGGGATTTATGATTAGCCAATGGGCATATCGATCTACCAGATTACGATGACTAATGACGAAATGCTGCCGGCAATCACATGGCCTGACGGTAGGATACTATTCCCCCAAATTACAGCTGGATTGGACATTGTTTTAAAACGTAACGTGATCGATCAGTGAAAATGGTATATTGAACGCACACTGTATTGCTAATCAATAATAGTAATCGGCGTTCCCCGCCGCCCCCATTTCATCCATAGATGCTCTGTAATAGTCCGGATGCTACGCAGTTGTTTTATTTCATTCGTATATATACAGCAGAAATGGCGTTTTATATAACGTGACTAGCCTTTAGCCTATTATCTAGCTCCCCAGAAAAAAACCGAGGCGAAAAGTGCGATAAACCTTATATTCACGGCGCTATAAAATGACAATCAACCGATGGATTTTTATTTTCTCTAAGCCATTATGAAGGCACGGTTTATGCACTCAAGTGACAATGAGAATGGACAGATAGCAATACTATAAATGATATATATAGCTGTTGAAAAGTACATCGGTTTGTAAACAAACCTCTGTCCTCTGGCCTAAAAATCGGCGCTACATGCTGGTCATCAATGTGTTAATGTACACCTTAATTTACACCTTAAAAATCCCTTAATTTACACCTTAAACCCCCCCTTATTTTATTAAGGGTTTTTTAATGGAAACTGTGCACAGAATAAGGGATTTTTAAGGGGTAAAACTACTGAATTTACCCCTGAATACCCCTTAAAAAAACTTATTTTATTAAGGGTTTTTAATGTAAAAGGTGCACAGAATAAGGGATTTTTAAGGGGTAAAACTACTGAATTTACCCCTGAATACCCCTTAAAAAAACTTATTTTATTAAAGGGTTTTTAATGGAAAAGGTGCACAGAATAAGGGATTTTTAAGGAATTTACCCCTGAATACCCCTTAAAAAACACCTTACTTATGCGCAATTTAAGTATTTTTTAAGGGGTAAAACAACTGATTAAATTATGAAAACTAAGTATGTTAATCAGACACACAATATTATAATTAATAATAAAATGTTTATTCAAATAAATATATAATACAAATAACTACTGGTACTGGAGCCTTAACAAACCCCTGCAACATAAAATTCAAACAGCACAGAACAAACTAATCAGAGTCGTTTTAGGCCTTAACTCCAGTACCCATATAGGGAAGTTGTCAATAAAATAAAATAAAATAAAATCAACTGGGGAAAAAAAAGGTAATTAAAAAAGAATCCTCTTCTTCTTTATGAAACATGTCTTCCAGCTGATTGTTTGTCCTACCTAAAAATGAAAAAATAAAATCATTGATCAGTGAACATTTTCTAGTGCTACAGAAGCAAAATTCAAGCTGCACCAATAACCACAGTATAGCACTACCTCTCATAGGTTATTGCTCAATTAAATTAAATTAGTAATGCTAGCCACATATCTAATTCAACTTGACCCCTAGCTAGCTAGGGAGCCATGTTAGTAAGCTACAATGCCCTCCAAAAGAATACAGTGTTTTATTTTGTTGACATGACACTGTAAAACCCAATAAGTTACCAGAACTTAAAAAAAATTGAGGCAATCCCCTGCCTCAAATTTTTTTAAGTTGATAAACTCAAATGTTTTCAGTTGGCTAAGACTTACAATTCTCAGTTAAGGCAACTCAAATATGGTCAGTTACTGTGACTTAAGGTTCTCAGTTAAGTCAATTCAAATATGTTCAGTTACTGTGACTTACAGTTCTCAGTTAAGGCAACTCAAATATGTTCAGTTACTGTGACTTACAGTTCAAAGTTAAGGCAACTCAAATATGTTCAGTTACTACTTAAGGTTCTCAAGTGGAGGCAACTCAAATATGTTCAGTTACTGTGACTTACAGTTCTCAGTTAAGGCAATTCAAATACCGGTATGTTCAGTTACTGTGACTTAAGGCTTTCAGTTAAGACAACTCAAATATGTTTAGTTACTGTGACTTAAGGTTCAACTTTAAATCCATGTGAATAAGTTAACAGAACTCAAAGAAATTGAGTCAATCTAATGCCTCATTTCTTTTAAGTTAATCAACTCAAATATTTTCAGTTACTATGACTTAAGGTTCAGTTTTAAAATCCATGTGAATAAGTTAACAGAAAAATAACTACACAAGCACATTATATCAACTTAAAACTCTTATTTATTTCTACATTGTGTTGCCCTCTCCAACATTATGGCAATGTTAAAATTAAATAGATAGACAAAATAGATATAGAATATATAGAAAATAAAGAATACATGCATGTTATAACATACATAACATTTAATGTATATTACACATTTAATCCCACTGGTCACAATAGTGTAATCATGTTTGTTATAAGGCTCTGAAAATGTTACTGAATGATGTATCAATGTATTTCCAGCAAATATTGAAATAATGGCAGTGACAAATCCACCGTCAATGCAAAGGAAAACATACCTCTTTATATAGAGACGTTTTATATAAGACTAATCTATCGTGTATAAAATTCAACTCACGATTCTACATGGGCTTCAGGTGGTGGTCTGCGTCTTCTCTGCGGTGGCGAAGAATCTCTGAAATATTGGATTGACAGTGACACACAACAAAATATTATTTTATGCCTGAATTTCCCCAAAATTGCTAATTGGACAGCACTTCTCCACCATCAGTGGCTACGTGTCAGATCGGCGCAGATAGGAGAATCTGTCTGAACGACAAAGAACTCGCAATGAGTAATTGTCTACTCAGAATCAACTAAGTGTCATGATTACGTCATTACAACCTGGGACTTGAATGGGAGAGCATGCAGGTAAGATCCAATGTCTTCAGTCACAAATCCGCCAATCAATGCAAGGGTAAACATACCTCTTTAGAGAAGTTTTATATAAGAATAAACACCAGTGAACTTGTGTATAAAGGCGTTTATTTTCAAGCTCAGGCAACACACGTTGATGCAGGCAACACACATTTTTTATCAAATTTGGAACAAAATAGTCCACCTCTTTTGTTTAGTATAAAAACATTGAATAGATTACTTACAAAGTAAAGTATCAGCTCTCACCATTTATAATTATGCCCCGGGCAATGGTCCGTCCATTCTTTTTTAATATTTCAGCACGTCTGTAGAGGGTAAACATATATTTAATTAGAATACACAGAGAAGGAAGCGACCAACAGCCGTTTGCATACGTTACGTATAATTGATATTTGGAACGACCTAGAGTGTGACATTTCTTTTACACAACAGTGTGTGGGGTCATAATTAAGATTTCGGAATAAGCACTATTACACAAGTTTTACATTTAGTGTTGTAAATGCACTGAAATTACAATAAACAACGTTTTGGTTTCATTGTTTTTTTTTTTTTTATCGTCTCAGCCATACTTGATTCCTAGAACTAAAACCATTGCATAGTAACCAAGTACCGTCCTGTTACAAAAATATATCAGCAAAAGCGGCTGGGTGGCGCAGCGGACATTGCGCTCGTCACCAACGCAAGAGACACCGGGTTTGACTCCGGCTGTCGGCGTTGCCTCCAGCTTGGGCCAGCCATCATACTAACTCAATTGGCAGAGTTAGCGGGTGGAAGTCGATGGGTGGTAATCTGGACGTTGTGGACAGCGACTCCTACAGGTCGGTTGGGGGACGCCTGTACAGCAGAGACAGGAAATGGCGGGGGTAGTGTGAGCCTCCCACACGTTACACCTCGCCAATGAGAGTCCGCGCTGGCAGGTGAAAAGATGTGATAGGCTGCCTCCTCGTGTACCGGAGGCATGAATATTTTCCCTAACGGAGTTGCACTTCCACGTTCGGTTTGCGCGATCTGATTGGCCACTGACGTTTCTGGTCATGTGACATCTGCGCCAATCGCGTGACGCCTGTTTCTGCGCCTATTTCCGCCGAGCTGTAACGTCTACACACACAGCTGTAACGTCTACACACAGAGCTGTAACGTCTACACACAGGGCTGTAACGTCTACACACAGTAGCTGTAACGTCTACTCACACAGCTGTAACGTCTACACACAGAGCTGTAACGTCTACACACTGTAGCTGTAACGTCTACACACAGAGCTGTAACGTCTACACACACACTGTAACGTCTACACACACACTGTAACGTCTACACACACAGCTGTAACGTCTACACACAGAGCTGTAACGTCTACACAGGGCTGTAACATCTACACACAGTAGCTGTAACGTCTACACACACAGCTGTAAAGTCTACACACACAGCTGTAACGTCTACACACACAGCTGTAACGTCTACACACACAGCTGTAACGTCTACACACAGAGCTGTAACGTCTACACACAGAGCTGTAACGTCTACACACAGGGCTGTAACGTCTACACACAGTAGCTGTAACGTCTACACACACAGCTGTAACGTCTACACACAGAGCTGTAACGTCTACACACTGTAGCTGTAACGTCTACACACATAGCTGTAACGTCTACACACACACTGTAACGTCTACACACACAGCTGTAACGTCTACACACAGAGCTGTAACGTCTACACACAGGGCTGTAACGTCTACACAGTAGCTGTAACGTCTACACACACAGCTGTAACGTCTACACACAGAGCTGTAACGTCTACACACTGTAGCTGTAACGTCTACACACAGAGCTGTAACGTCTACACACACACTGTAACGTCTACACACAGTAGCTGTAACGTCTACACACACACTGTAATGTCTACACACAAAGCTGTAACGTCTACACACTGTAGCTGTAACGTCTACACACAGAGCTGTAACATCTACACACACACTGTAACGTCTACACACAGAGCTGTAACGTCTACACACTGTAACGTCTACACACAGGGCTGTAACGTCTACACACACACTGTAACGTCTACACACACACTGTAACGTCTACACACAGGGCTGTAACGTCTACACACACACTGTAACGTCTACACACACACAGGGCTGTAATGTCTACACACACACTGTAACGTCTACACACAGAGCTGTAACATCTACACACAGGGCTGTAATGTCTACACATACACTGTAACGTCTACACACAGAGCTGTAACATCTACACACAGGGCTGTACCGTCTACACACACAGCTGTAACGTCTACACACAGAGCTGTAACGTCTACACACACAGCTGTAACATCTACACACACAGCTGTAACGTCTACACACAGAGCTGTAACGTCTACACACAGAGCTGTAACGTCTACACACACAGCTGTAACGTCTACACACAGAGCTGTAACGTCTACACACAGAGCTGTAACGTCTACACACAGAGCTGTAACGTCTACACACAGAGCTGTAACGTCTACACACAGAGCTGTAACGTCTACACACAGAGCTGTAACGTCTACACACAGAGCTGTAACGTCTACACACAGAGCTGTAACGTCTACACACACACTGTAACGTCTACACACACACTGTAACGTCTACACACAGAGCTGTAACGTCTACACACACACTGTAACGTCTACACACAGAGCTGTAATGTCTACACACACAATGTAACGTCTACACACACACTGTAACGTCTACACACTGTAACGTCTACACACACACTGTAACGTCTACACACACAGCTGTAACGTCTACACACAGCTGTAACATCTACACACACACTGTAACGTCTACACACAGAGCTGTAACGTCTACACACAGAGCTGTAACGTCTACACACACACTGTAACGTCTACACACAGAGCTGTAACGTCTACACACACTGTAACGTCTACACACACAGCTGTAACGTCTACACACACACTGTAACGTCTACACACAGAGCTGTAACGTCTACACACAGAGCTGTAACGTCTACACACACACTGTAACGTCTACACACAGAGCTGTAACGTCTACACACAGAGCTGTAACGTCTACACACACACTGTAACGTCTACACACACACAGCTGTAACGTCTACACACACAGCTGTAACGTCTACACACAGAGCTGTAACGTCTACACACAGAGCTGTAACGTCTACACACACACTGTAACGTCTACACACACACTGTAACGTCTACACACACACTGTAACGTCTACACACACACTGTAACGTCTACACACACACTGTAACGTCTACACACACACTGTAACGTCTACACACACACTGTAACGTCTACACATACACTGTAACGTCTACTCACAGAGCTGTAACGTCTACACACAGAGCTGTAACGTCTACACACAGAGCTGTAACGTCTACACACAGAGCTGTGTTAAAAATTAAATAAAAAAAACATTGAAACGTTTTTTTATACGTATTTTCTTTTTCATAGAGACTCGCGAGAGACCCTCTCCCGTTGGCCGGCGGTGCACAGGCGTCACCCACACTTTCACAATTTCCCCCGCGCGGAATTGTCTAGTTTAGCTTGCAACCCATGAGAATTGGACCTGTCTCAAACCCTGCCCTCTTTTCTTGATCCTCCAATCACAACTGTCGCTTACCTCGGACAAACCAAGTTTGTCCGAGGTAAGCGACAGTTGTGATTGGAGGATCAAGAAAAGAGGGCGGGGTTTGAGACAGGTCCATTGGCTTGAGAGACCCGGTGAAACCCCTGGCCGTGGGGTCTTATAAACGGGCTCCCAGAGACGAGGGAAACGCTGATCTATAGTCAGAGAAGATGGGCTGTTCCCAGGTGAGAGGGACGATTGGAGGCATAGATATATATGTGTTCTATAGATATCTATGATTGGAGGAGTCAATTAGGAGGAGGAGGAGGAGGAGGAGGAGGAGGAGGAGGAGGAGGAGGAGGAGGAGGAGGAGGAGGAGGAGGAGGGGGGAAACATGGGTTGGGGTTGGGGCTGGAGGGGGTTGAACGTGAGAGACAAAAGGTGAATGGATGGGGATGGGAATGGGAGGGGCGTTTGAACATGACTGGGAGATTGTTTGAGGGGGGGAAAGGATCATTATTCCACAAGAGGAACAGGCTCACCGTTATAATGCAATGTTTTCTCACAAGCAAAGATTCAAGATTTAGTTTACTGTAATTTCTTGTGTATTTCCATACATAAAAAAAACAAAACACTGTTCCTCCAGCCCAGAGCAGTGCAACAAGGTTAAAATATAAACTAAAATGTAAATGCATAATATAATATTTAGTGCTGTCAGGCGATACAAAAAATGTATCTAATTAATATGAATATGGTGCTAAAGCAATGTCCAAATATGAGACAATTCAAACTGATTTATAAGGAAATTATGTTCACGAGGTACAGGGATGAAGAAGGGACTTGATATTCACGGGAGTTTACATTTTTATTTTATTTCTTTCATGTTTTACATATATACGTTTATTTTTTTTGTTTTGCATATATATATTTGTTTTGAAATGTTTTAAATTAGTACACTCATTTGAGTAGTGGAAAAGGGGTAGGATTAAATAAGTGTATACTTCTTCCTACTCCTTTTCGAACATGTAAATTGAGTTATGTTTTGCTTTTGTTTAGTTATTTATTTTGTTTGAGTTATGTTTTGATTTTGTTTAGTTATTTATTTTGTTTGTATTCATTTACATGTTCGAAATAAAGATTTCAAATCAAATCAAATTTCAGGTTTTGTAATTAATCTAATTAATCACATTTTAATCGCATAACCATATTTCATATTCATATAAATATTTCAAATTCAAGGACATTACATTATTGTGGCAGGTGACTGATCAATTGAATACACCAAGAAGAATGCTTTAGAAATCAATTTTATTAAATTGAATAAATAAAATGAATGAATGAAAACCTACCTCTCAATAAGGCAACATTTGTTGGTGGTGCAGCAGGTAGGTATTAGTTGCATAGGACTTTGCACTTAACACTGGTCTTCTCATTCACACACACACCTCATCCCTCTCGTTCTTTGGTATGCTCTTCAAGTCCTTGAATCGCGGGTCGAGGGCTGTAGCCAGCTTCAGCCATCTGTTGTTGAGGCTCGCTTTGCGTGCGTCCAGGTCCTTTGTGAAGCTGGCCTTGAACTTTACCATGTAGCCCGGATCCTCCTCGTTGAGGTCCATGATGCGGTTCAGGTGGCAGAGTGCGGGGAGCACCACAGAGCATGAGACGTAGGTTTCCCCTCCAAGGAGCTCAGTCACATACCTGCAGTGAAACAAGAGAGAGCGAGAGAGAAAGAGGTGAAGGTGTGTGTATGAGAGGGAGATAGGTGTGTGTATGGGGGAGAGAGAGAGAGGGGTGAGGTGTGTGTATGGGAGAGAGAGGGGGAGAGAGAGAGAGAGAGAGAGAGAGAGAGAGAGAGAGAGAGAGAGAGGTGTGTGAGGTGTGTATGGGAGAGAGAGAGAGAGAGAGGGGTGAGGTGTGTGTATGGGAGAGAGAGGGGGAGAGAGAGAGAGAGGTGTGTGTATGGGGGGGAGAGAGAGAGAGAGAGAGAGAGAGAGAGAGAGAGAGAGAGAGAGAGAGAGAGTGAGAGAGAGAGAGGGGTGAGGTGTGTGTATGGGAGAGAGAGGGGGAGAGAGAGAGAGAGGTGTGTGTATGGGGGGGAGAGAGAGAGGAGGGGGTGTATCGGGGGCAGAGAGAGGGAGAGACACTTACCTGCAGGGCTCAAGTACAAGCCCCAGCTTCTTCAGTTTGTCACACTCTGTGGGGGTCAGCATGGACAGCTTGTGGTTCTGTTGGGCCAAAGTGGCAGTCACAGCCTGCTGGTTCCGCAGGTACCGTGAGATCATGGCCAGTGTCGAATTCCACCTTCCAATTCAATAAAATAACTGTATTAGTCCCACTGGGGGTTGTTAATAGTGCAGCATGTTGCAATTGTACAGAACACAAACTAATAAGTACACACACACACACACACACACACACACGCACGCACACACACACACTAAATGTACCCTAAGCCTACAACAGGTAGTTAAACAGTCTCACCTTGTGGATACATCTTGAATCATGGGCTCTCTCGCTCGTCCGAGGGCAGTCTGCTGCTGCTGCAGTTCTTCTGTACTGGCAGGGCTGTGCTTGAGTGGCCTACGATCTTGCGGGACTTTGCCAGGGTGGTGTCAAGGCTTCTGTCCTCAAGGGAGACTGTGATGGTCCTTTGCAGCATGTGTGCTGGCGTGCTGCTGCTATTCATGTCGCGTGCGGAATCAGTCCCAATAGATGTCACTTTATCTTGTATTTTCCACTCCTCTATCACAGTGTTGAACTGATCAGCGCACGCATCGGCAAAATGGCGGCCTGCTGTTTTGGTCACGGTTAATGCAACGGATTGGAGTTTCCACTCACTGTGGATCATGTGCACTGTGACTTCAAAGTAATTGTGATTGCCCACCTGTAATGCTAAGTGCTATCATAGCTGCTATCAACATTGAGAAGGTCTTCTAGACCTAAGAAACCACCTGAGAGACTCAGAGAACATTGTTGAATTGTTGATAGTGTTGAAGGAGAAGGTTTGTATGGTGGACACATTGTAGTTGGTGTTTATTTTAATAATAGTATAATAATAATAGTAATGTTATGCTCACCTGTTTTGAAAGAGAAGTGTTGATAGTTGAATTATTGATATTGGTGATGGAGAAGGTTATGTATTATTGTATGGTTGACACAAAGTGTTTTAAGGTGATTTATTTGACTGATGTGATGCTCACCTGTTTGGAAAGAGGTTGGAAAGAGGATATAATGATAAGTGCTATCATAGCTGCTAGAACATCATGTGAGCTGTTACTATGGTTACTGGTAGGGCTATATAATTAGGGCACCTGTGTACAATCTTCAGACAATAAACAGCTGACTGAAGCAAGCATAAAGATCTAACTGTCTGTCTTATTGATAGTAGACTACAATCTTTACACCACCGACGTCCAGTGATCCTGTTAGGGCCATTCATGTGTGAAGTATCGCATGTGTGAAGTGACGCAACTATCAAGTTGCTACGGGTCCTTCAATGGGCCAAGTTTAATACACTCAACTCTTGCGTGGATTTCATGGCTGGTTCAAATAAAAGCGCACCGATTTGCCACTTTGTCTAAAGTAAATATAGGTTAGGCTGCAATTCATTTTGCGTAAATTTTCATAACGCGATAATTTGCTGTGTAATTAATTAATCTGATTAACGCGATAAACTGACAGCCCTAATAATATTCAATCTAAAATATCCAAAACAAATTCTCAAACCCCGCCGTATTTTCTTCATCCTTCCAATCACCACCACCACTGCTTTCCTCTGACAAGGGGAAGCAACAGTTGTGATTGGGGGGGGGGGGGGGGGTCACAAAGACAAGTGCTTCTTTCCAGCAGGGGAGTCAAACTCAACTTATCGTTGATTGGTTATCGTTTATTATTATTGATTGGTTATTGTTGTTTATTATTGTTGATTGGTTATTTTGATTTTGATCTGAATGTTTCTTCCATTTCATTGGTCGTTTTATTCATTTTTTATTTTTAAAATCTGTATCTCCTTTGAGATTGTTACAAATATAAAGTGCGTTACAAATAGAATTTATTATTATTATAGTTGATTGGTTATCGTATATTATTGTTGATTGGTTATTGTTTATTATAGTTGATTGGTCATTATTTAGTATTGTTGATTGGTTATAGTTTATTATTAATAATAATAATAATAATAAACTTTATTTGTATAGCTGTCATGTGCTAAGGTCTAATGACCCAGGGATTAAAGCAAAAAAAATCTCCTGACTGAACTTTTTTTCTGGCCAAGTCATATTCTTATTTTAACCTCTACTGTATTTTTTTTTTAATAGCGTTAGCGTTTTAAGGGAGCCTACTTGTAGAGCGAGCCTACTGTCCTGACTGTGACTATAGAGACCCTACTGTTGTGTGCTGGAGAGCGTGAATGCAAGTCTTGTGGCTAGCTTCTGATTGATGGCGAGCTAGCACCCCTCCCCACTTTGAACCATGAACTAAATGGCTTGTTATCATACAAACAAGGGACTAAACACGTTTCGCAATTATGCCACAACAACAATGGACAGTCTCCTCCCCACCGTTTGTATATATTTATTTACCACCCACTCACTCACCCCCTCCTAATGTACAGTCTCCTCCTCATCATATGTATATATTTACTGTTAGGATCTCTGGGTAACAGTACTGTATATTTGCATATCGTATATGTGACAAATGTAACAGTACTATTACTATATACCTGTAAGGCATGTATGTCCCTATGTCATAAATGTCATGATGTCATGTGTATGTCATAAATGTCACTATGAATTGAAAATGGGGGACCCTGATGATGTAAACAAGACAAACGCCTTTCTCTGGTCTACATCCCCTTAACAATTGTGTGTATTGCTACTGGATTTACAAGATCCAGAGTGAATGAATGAATGAAAACTTTATTTAATACACGAGACCCTCTTCTTGGGACCAAGTAAGGTTTTGTCGATAATCCAATGTATAGTTACAACCCCCCCCCCATCCCACCCAACCACCTCCAATGTACAGTTTCTTCGTCAAATGTATATACTCTTTTTAGACTATTTTTGTATCACAAACAAACAATAGGCTACTGTATTTGTAAATCTGGTATGTCATAAATGTATAGATGTAGCAGTATTGTCTATCTGTATGTCATGTGTGTCATATATGTTATGATGAACTGAAAATGGGGGACCCTGATGTAAACAAGACGAAAGTCTTTCTCTGGTCTGCATCCCCTTAACAATTGTGTGTATTGAGCTGTACTGTACCCATTCTGCAATCTGTTAATAACAATCAATCAATATTTAACAGATTGCAGAATGGGTACAATACAGTACAGCTCAATACACACAATTGTTAAGGGGATGCAGACCAGAGAAAGACGTTCGTCTTGTTTACATCAGGGTCCCCCGTTTTCAATTCATAGTGACATACATGACATACTACATATAGTAATGTTACATTTGTGACATATATGATATGCAAATATACAGTACTGTTACCCAGAGATCTCCCGGACAAATGGGAGAAAGACGTTTATTGAGCTTAAAAACAATTGATACCGCAAATAACGTTCTGATTAACAAAGTCATTCGTTTTGTGGCATTAACGTTATCTAGATTTATCAACATTCATACATTTATCAGAAAGCGAGCGGCGCAAGCACACACACGAAACACCACCAACAACAACAACAACGACAACAACACACTGCTTGTCGCGTAAATAACGTTCTGATTAACAAAAGGCATTCGTTTTGTGGCATTCACGTTACCTAGATTTATCAATAGCAATAGTAATATATATGTTTCTTTAGACTAGAATAAGTCAAATGAACTTACGGTCTCGTAAAAAGTTGCCGCATGGTGTTGATGAGTCAAGTTTACTCGCGAGTAGAGCTAGACGCTAGAGAGTCTCAAAATGGGCGCTTCCCATTGGTGCTGAGCACAGCGGAGGCGGGTGAAAGGGCTGTAAACGCAGAACAATCTCGCCTTCTGGTTGGTTGCATTTGCCTGAGAATTTGCCGATTGCTCGCAAATGACTGTTTGGTGCGGCCGCGGTAGGGGAAAGAAAGGATATTTGACGCCTCTGATTGGCTCAGGTTAAAATCCGTCACGACTCCAAATCAAATGACGGAATCTCCAAATCAAATGGACGGATATCCGTCCCAAGACGGAACGCTTTAATGCCTGTAATGACCACATATAATAGAAACTTGAGGCAAGCTGCACATGACAAAACAACCCCCTCAGTAGATGCTTTTAAAGCAAGGTCCCGGCAGATAGTAAAACACAAACGCGCTTTCAAAAGGTAAATTATATTTATTATCTGGGGCAGGAATTCAAACCTCCACCTGTAATATGAGTATTTAACAAAGGGAAAAAACAACCCACAAACAATTAACAAACAGGGAGAAAGGTAAGGGGAGAACAAACAAGTAATATAATAATAGAGTAAGGCACAAGAGCCAACACAAGCCCTAGTGACCTAGTGTCACAGGACAAGTCTGGGAATCCCCCAGCAAATGTACACAATGTGCCCAGCACAATATAGTTCCACACAAACAGTGGCAAAAAGGCAGAAGGCCCAATACATAGATATATATATATATTACTTCCACACAAGTGGCAAAAAGGCAGAAGGCCACAATATATATATATATATATATATATGTACTCACCTGGTAGCTACACCAACACAAATATAATGCCTACCAGGTAAGTGGTGTGAACAGCAAGATCACACGATAGACCAGTCCCACACAACAGTGGAAACAAAGGGCAGTATTATAACAATTATTCCACACAAACAGTGGTAAATCAAGGGCAGTGTTATAATAATTCCACACAACAGTGGTAAACAATGGCAACCTCCAACAGCCTGGTCACTGGTAACTGACACAGAGAGGCGCCCGGGTGAGTGTGTGCTGCCTAGTATATCTGTCCACCCGTCCCTCTTGAAGTGATTGTCATCAGCTGTTACCCATTAGACAATCAGCACTCTTCAGTGTAGGGACGGGCGGCACCTGATAGAGAAAAAGAGACAGCATTAGCTATCATTCAAACACACACACACATCACATCCAAAACATAACATATGTACATATACTAACCTGATGTTCAGGTGGTGTCATCAATACAGTAATAATGGTAATGACCAACCCACGTACCCAAGTACGTCACACCTCCCCCCATAAGAGCGAACCTGTAGGGTTAGCAAAACATTATTACCTATTACCAACATGAGGTTAGTACCACATACCAGGGAGAACAGAAACAACAACAAAAAAAAATTCACCCTCCACAAAATCACCCACCAAATGGGCCACATCAGCACCACACAGGCCCCGCCCTGGGCCCACACGGTCGACCACCACCTCACCCAAAACACACACACAATGCCCCTAGGCACATCACCCAACACCAGACGCATCAGCCGTCGGAACGTGGCCGGTGCATTCCTTATCTCGAAGGCCATGATGGGGCCCCATCCTGGACAACGGGAACAATTCAGGCACCGTTATTACGTTCACCCTCCTGTAGTACAGAAAACGGAGAGACACATTAGCACTGGGAGCCAGAAGGCAAGGAGAGCTCCAGGGACCATGGCTAGGCTCAGCTAGCCCCTTGTCCAGGGTGCACAGAGCCTCCCCTCTCATTACCTCCCTCATCGCCACCGGACACTGATATGCGTATTGCTTCAAGGGAGACTGCACTCCCAACACGCACACCGTGCTCCAGGATGGTCGTTCTGGAACACAGCAGACAACATAACAAATGAACAAATGAAACATGCACAACATGTACAACGACATGTACAATATGTACAATAGACGCGCAGTGACGTCACCCACTATCACAAGTTCTAGCAATACCTAAATGGCCATGTGCCAACATTTACATGCGATGTCCACATCTCATTGGCAACACCATTTGACGCTCAGTATTCCAGTCTTCTCCACACCTCAAATCTGCTACACCCTGTCTAGGTGTGCAACACCCCCCCCTCTATCACAAAAGTCTGTTTCCTACTAGCAGTAGCACTGGCCACTGCCGCAAAACAATTTGATAGGGAGGAATCACTGTGCTGAGCAGCGATCAATGCTTGACGAGTCAGTGGTAGTGAAACGTCAGCAAACTTGGGAATTACCAGCTTCCCCTGAACGCTACTTACAGCAACCTCTTCCATCTTTCCAACAGATGGCCCCCTGTCCTCAGCGTCACTCAACGTCAAAGCTTGAGTTCGCTTCCTGTCCTGTGCCTTGGTGACAACACAAGCAGAAAAAACATTGGGGTGATTATTAATCAATTCATCACAACACAAGTCAGTCAATGGAGCATTTTCAACCTCCAACACAGGGATCACACTCGCCCCATCACGGAGTATTCTCACCTTCCGTTGGTCACAGATGTCACCCGACAGTGACACATTACCATCAAACAGAAAGGGTTTAAAACAGCCATCACTTTCCAGAGAGCCATCATCAGAACATGACACTGTACCAATCAACCCCACACCTTTCGGTTTCTGAGCTGACCCTTTTTTCTCCTGTCGCTTCCTCAGCGTATGACATCCTTTTACCATATGGCCTGTCTTTTTACAATAATTGCACACCACCGGTCTCTTATACGGCGGTGAGCGTGGCTGGAATGCTGACTCACGAGGAGTGAATGAGCCACCTCCACTACATACAGTAGGACGTACAGAAACACTTTTGCGTGAACATTCAAACTCGTCTGCCGAAATAGCAGCCTGTCGGAGTGTTGACACCCCCTGCCCATGTAAATAGAGCACAGCTTCGACTGGCAGGGTGGCTTTGAACTGCTCCACAAGTACCAATTCACTCAATGATGCAAAGTCTTTTACCTCACACGCAGAACACCACCGATCAAAACTAAGTCTCTCCTCCAGGGAGAAATCAACATGGGTTTGGGAAGGAGTTTTACGGCGGTTTCGAAAATGCTGCCTGTATGCTTCTGGTACCAGTTCGTACACACGCAAGACAGCGCTTTTCACACGCTCATAGTTTAAGCTGTCATCCAACGACAACGCAGCATGTGCTTTTTGTGCCTTCCCTGTGAGCCTGCCTTGCAACATAATTGCCCACATGCCCACTGGCCAACACAGAGCCTGCGCGGTGCGTTCAAACACAGTAAAAAAACAACTCCACTTCAGACTCATGAAAAAGGGGAACCAAGGACATATGCTGGCTAATATCAAAGGGTGCCTGGGAGTCGGAAAGTACTGGAGAGGAAGTGACGCTAGGCCTAGCGTCACCACACTCCAATTCTAGTTTCCTCATCGCCAATTGAAATTCCCTATCAGCCGCCTTCTCCTCTTTGTCCCTCTCTCTGTCTCTCTCCTCCTCGTCTCTCACCTCCTTCCTCTCTTCCCATTCTCTCTCCTCCTTTCTCTCTTCTCTGTCTCTCTCCTCCTTCCTCTCTTCTCTATTCTCCCTGCGCAAAACCGCCCTCTCCTCTAGACAGGCTAAACGCAGCTCAGCGCTCAGTGCACTCAAGTCACCAGCAGAAGTAACACTGGTATGTTCCGAACCTAGTGCAGAGTCAACACCATCAAGATCCGACACACCAATATCCTGATCACAAACCTCCATAGCTATTGTTGTGAAGGATCAGATTAAACCGAATATATATATTTATTTATGGATATATATTGAATAGTATTTGTATATCGTTTGATATCCCTTGTATATTCCTTGTACATATACACGGAATATCCCTTTATTCTACTACAGCCCATAATAGTTCATTCTCTTATTGGACAAAAGGACCAGGCGCCAGGGACCAGCCCCTGGCGTTCAAGTTCAAAGGTACCGACGAGACATGCCCTTACTAGCCCCGGCTCCGCGCAGGAATACGGCTACCGAAAGCAGAGTGGCACTATTTGTTCACGGTGCATATAAATATGGCGCAAGAAATGTAGAAGTCCTCTTTTCCCTTAGTCCTTTACCCTTCTACCCAACTAAGTAACAGAACGTGAAGCCTCACCCCACGATACCGCGTGCGGTGTAGTATGGCCTGTTTGGCCTTAGAGTAGCATTGAGACCTCGTGCGAATTAATAGCTGAATTGCCAGAGTTTGGCACCGTATTTCTATTAAGTAATAATAGTCTATTATGTATGGTGCATCGTGCGGTTAGAGTTCTAAAGTGAGCAGCACCCCCATCGCTTCCTCGTGTTATCTAGAGTCTTAACCAGGTTGGGCAGACCACACGTGGTGCTTTCATCCGAGGAGTTCTAGGCGAGGACCGAGTGGACCTGTACATTGGATTACCTACCCGACGACTGCTGAGCCCTATGCGGCATGGAATATATATTTGCTTTGGTACTTTGATTTGTGGAGCGGATAATCGCCAACACCGGTGAGTGTTGGATCTACCCCGAAAGGAGTCAAGGTGAGACGGCGCTCAGACCAGACTGAGGTCGCCTCGCTTCTTCTTCACTGTGGAGCTACAGCTACAGCTACAGCCTACAAGAGAGCCAAGGTGTATTCATCTGTGGATCAAGATTCTACTGCACTGTCTTCTGTACGTGAAGTCTCCCTAGAAATCGTTGACCAGACGGGATACTGCCGACGGCTCTCCTACCCCCCCTACTGGCTTACAACCGGCAGGACCCCTACAGTATATCCAGCTATAATCATTAAGTGACCATAGATATAATTCCCTAAGAGCCAGGTTGTATACTTGCTTCCTGCGTAACCAGAGATTGGACATTCAGTGTTGATTTGCCTACGAGTACTCATTTGCCTTACAAGAGCATTCAAATCATAAATGTAATGGTGAATATTATATGTACCTTTTGCTATATATTAAATATTTGATTATTACCTTTGTGTGGACCTGGTTTCATGGTGGGAAAGTGTTCATCATATTTAGATATTGTGTACTGTATGGCCAGTAGTTAAAGTACATAAAGCGGTAGTGGTTTAATGATACCATACTTATCAATACAGTCAGGGAATTGTACCCCTCAGTTACAATTGGTCCTTCGAGCCGGAGGGTAATCAGTGTAATATTAATATAGTGGTATTAATATTGAAATGGCCTATGATGAACACTCCACGAAACGGTCCTCCTAAAGTAGAACGCCCGCAGCGTAGACGACAGCCACCTCAGTACTTAGAGGATTACGCTGTCAGTAAACTACCTAGCCTTCTACAAATCAAATCAAATCAAATCAAATTTATTTATAGGGCCCGACAACACACGTTAATGTCCCCATGGGCCACTAACTAAACGGTAAACGCGGTAAAAGTAGAAAGTAAAATTATGTCCGACCCTATCAACCAGGATACCCCGACCACAGAGGCCCTAGTGGGTTCTAATGTAACTGACCAAGCTCACGGTGGGGACCAGGAGGGAACTGACATGACTTTACCCCCCGCCAAGCCCGAAGAAGTAGTCCCCCAAGAGCTCCGGGAGGAAGACAACCCTCCAGAGATGGAACTCTGCACGGAACAAGATGAGGAGAGCGCAGAGGAGATAGAGCTCCAGGACTCCCCGCAGGGGAACGCATCCCCAACGGGTACTGCCAGGAGCGGCTCACCTCTACAAGCGTCTTCCCCCAGCGAGGCGGAGAGGATGCTGTCACAGGCGTTCTTCGCCAGCCTGACAGCCTCTACCGAACGCGATCGACTTCAGGGTGAACGCGATCGACTTCAGGGTGAACGCGATCGACTCCAAGCACAGACGCTTAGCGAGCGCGAACAACTCCAAGCGCAGCAACGGAGCGAAGAAGAGCACATACGTCTGGAGCTGAGACGCCTTCAGACGGAAGAGAATATGGCAAGAGACCGGGCCGACACCCAGCGTGCCGCTGCCGGTGCCCAAAGAGAAGCAGATCTCACCAAGCGTGACGCCGAGCGCGACAGACTACAAGGCGAGCGCGACAGACTACAAGCCGAGCGCGACAGACTACAAGCGCAGCTAATGGAGCAGCTGATCACCAGGGCAACACCCCCTCCCTCCACAAGGGGTTCCAGGGCCTCGTCAAGACACGTGTCAAGGGCACCCTCCCCTGACCGAGCAGGCGACCTTGAACTCGACCACCAGAGAGAGTCTACACCCCCCTCCGAACTCCTTCCCCGACCGGTCCAAGTGAGACCCAGCTACAAGGAAGGAACGGCGGACACCGCGGAGAGGCTAAATAGACGACTACAGGATCTAGATGACCTGGCAGAAGAAGAAGAGGGAGAAGAGGAGAGTCAAGCCCGACAGCAGCACATTACCCCACAGGACCAGGAGGTCCAGTACAGCCCAGGCTATACCCCCGCGGCTCTGCGCTACAGACCCCCGACTCGATTCACGGGTGAGCATGACGCACGACCAGTCCCGAGGAATAGCACCTGGACCAGCGGGCCATGGTACCCTGCCAGTACCAGCCCACGAGAGGCGTAAGAAGAGACTCGCCCAGGAGGCCTCTCTTCCAACGCTCACCGATGTGCCAGCCATCCATGGCGTCATACATTGGCACACCGACGTTTCCAGACTTCACCCATGAGAACCGAGCACAGTACACGGAGCTACGGATGTGCTTAGAGACAATGATGGTGGATGTAGCTGATGAACGCCACAAGTATGCGATCCTATTGAAGCACCTGAAAGTACCCAGAGCGCACAACATAGCGCTGGCCTATGCCACCTCTACTACCCCATACACCGCGGCTCTAGCAGCACTAGACCAACGATATGGACGTATATGGGATTACGTAATACAAGAGATAAGGCATATTGACCGCCTACCCCCAGCAACAGACAATCGCTCACTAGACGACCTGTCTATCAATCCCTGGTACGGATGCTGGGGGCGCAACGAGAAAAGGGTATGCACGAACTATACGCAAACTCGAACGTCGAGAGGATTTTAGAGAAGCTGCCGCCCGCCCGACAGGAACGCTTCAGGCGGCAAAGAGACCACCGTGATCCTAACGGTCCCGAGCCATCCCTCCTAGACCTAGCCGACTTCCTGGCGAGAGAAGTCAGCAGCCTACGGCTGGATACATTCGTGCGGAGCACACCAAGCTCCAGAGAGGGACCTAGGAGAGCAAACGATGGCCGAAGATCGGTGACTGTCATGCACCAATCAGAATCAGTACCGAGCAGCAAGAACCACAGTACCCCCTCGATGAAAGAGAAGTGGAAGATGGTGTGCCCGTACTGCGAGAAGGAACACTGGTTGTCACAATGTGACCAGTTCAAGAAGATGACCGCTGAAGAAGTGAGTCACTGGATAAAGTCCAACAGGCGCTGTTACCGATGTGCGCGCAGTCACATGGCAGCCGAGTGCCGCCTCAAGAAGAGGTGTAGTCGGTGTGACGGAGCCCATCTAGATGCCCTACACGACAGTAACAAAAGAAAGCCTGCACCATCCAGCAGCACAAAGGCAAGTGTTATGTACATTGACCCCGCTAGCAGCAGCGGCGCCCAGGTGCTCTTAAAGGTGGTCCGCGTAACACTGAGTTACCAAGATAAGGTCATGGACACTTACGCCGTCCTTGACGACGGGTCAGAGAAGACCCTTGTCCTTGCGTCCGCTGCGGCCCAGCTGGGGCTACGGGGGAGCGAGAACCAGATGACTATTCGGACAATAAGACGAGATCTAAAGACGATAAAGGGCGAGAATGTCTCCTTCACTATCGCAGCAAGCGGGCAGCCCGAGAGACGGTATAGGATTACTAATGCTTTCACCAGCCAAGAAATAGGACTATCGCAGTACACCTACCCCATCGCCAAGCTGATGGATAAATATGTGCACCTGCGTCAACTCCCTATCCCGCTCACAGACGGCGCCACCCCGACCCTGCTGATAGGCTCCGACCATGCAGACCTCATAGTCCCGATAGACCGGGTCCATACAGGACCCAGAGGTTGCCCTGCAGCAGTCGAGACCCGCCTAGGATGGACATTACAAGGCCCCCTCGCCAAGTCTCTCAACCGAACAGCAGCCACTAGCTGCCTCCACTCCAGAACGACAGAAGGAGACACCACACTCCTGCAGCATGTCGAGAGGCTATGGACACTAGAGACAATGCCCTTTAAGAACGAAAAGAAAGACATTCGTTCTAAGGAAGATATCTACGCTATAGCCCTCCTCGAGCACGGGACAAAGAGAGTCAACGTCAACGGAGTGATGAGATACGCAACTCCACTCCTGAGGCGAGAGGGAATGCCCACCTTTCACGCCACAAAGGAGGCGACGGAGCGGTATCTATTGAACACAGAGCGGCGCCTAGCCAAAGACCCCGCCCAAGAAGCTGTGTACCGCGCTGAGATTAACAAATTAATCACAGCGGGACACATAAAGAAAATTGACATTAAAGAGGCCGATCAGACGACCGAATCATGGTACGTGCCGCACCACAAGGTCCACCACAACGGCAAGGATCGCATTGTGTTTAACTGCAGCTACCAGATCGGATCACAAAATCTGAATAAAGAACTCTTGGCCGGCCCAACACTCGGCCCCTCCCTACTAGGCGTGCTACTACGCTTCCGCCAGGACAAGGTGGCTATCAGCGGCGACATCAAAGGGATGTTCCTGCAGGTGAGACTAGTGGAGGAGGACAAGCCCCTGCTGCGGTTCCTATGGAGAGAGAGGATCGGAGATGAGCACCCAGCCATCTATCAATGGGAAGTCCTCCCTTTCGGAACCACATGCAGCCCATGCTGTGCTACGTTTGCACTGCAAAAGCACGTCGCAGAGGACCCAGCAGCAGATGAAGAGGTCCAACAAAGTGTGACAAATAGTTTCTACGTGGACAACTGTTTACAAAGCGTCTCGACGCCAGAAGAAGCCGAGGCTCTCCTACTCAAGCTCTGCGCCTCCCTGATCAAAGGCGGCTTTGATCTCAGGCAGTGGGCCAGCAGCGACCCGCAAGTACTACGCAGCCTCTCCCCCGATGATAAGGCCGCGAGCAGCGACACCTGGATGGCGACCATCCCAGGAGAAGCCCAAGAAATGACACTAGGACTAGTCTGGCGCTTCAAAACAGACTCGCTCCATTATAGACACAAACCCCTGACCAAGGAGCAGGGAAGGTTGACGGCAATACCGACCACCAGACGGAGTGTATACAGAACACTCGCCAGACAATATGACCCGTTGGGATGTATTCTACCTAACACCACCAGGGCAAAGATGATTGTAAGAGCGCTATGGGACAAAGACCAGGGCTGGGACGATCCCATACCCGAACACCTTGCATCCACATGGAGAGAGTGGGAGATGGAACTCCGCTCACTCCCAGGTGTTAATATACGCCGCAGCTACTTCCCACCAACAGTGAGGCCAGAGACATGCAAGATCGACCTGCACGTATTCAGCGACGCCTCCGAAGTAGCCTACGGTTCGGTGGCTTACTTGCGTGCCCGGGAGGAGGGAGGAAAAATACATACTGCTTTCATCCTGGCTCGCTCAAGAATAGCCCCACGCAAGCAACAATCTATCCCGCGTCTAGAGCTCTGCGCAGCCCTAGCAGGAGCGCAGCTCGCCACGTTAATCCAACGTGAACTCACCATCCCGGTGCAAAGAACAATCTTGTGGTCAGACTCCACGACCGTACTCACATGGATCCGGTCTGATTCGTGCAGATACAAGGTCTTCGTGGGAGTCAGAGTCACCGAGATTCAAGAGTTAACAGAAGTAACCAGCTGGAGGTATGTGGACACCAAACACAACCCAGCTGACGTCATCACCCGGGGAATGTCCCTGGATGACCTCACTCGTCACAACCTCTACAGTGACGGGCCAGAGTTCCTCAAGCTCCCCGAAGAAGAGTGGCCTACACCCACCCCACGGGAGGCGAGTAAAGAGGAGGCAGAGAACAAGAAACCTATGTTCTGTGGGTTGACACACACACTCGTCCCCACAGACCCGGTTCTAGACGATTGCCTCACCCTAGAGAGTGCGCAGCTAAAGACATTTCTGTGGCACCACCCAGAGGTTCAGCCCACAACTGACATTTCAGCAGCTGACTACGAAGAAGCAGAACTTCTTCTACTACAACGAGCCCAGAGAGACTCGTTCCCCGATGAGCTAGCCTGTCTACAGGGAGCAAAGCCCGTCCCATCAGACAGCAGACTGCTCCACCTGGCACCCGAGAGTGACGCCCATAGTCTCATCAGAGTGGGTGGTCGTCTGCGGAGAGCCCCAGACCTACCGGATGACGTTAAGTACCCGATAGTCTTGAACAGCCGACATAAGGTCACAGAGCTGATCATAAAGAAATACGACGAGGATGTGCACCACGCAGGGGCAGAGAGAGTCTTCGCGGAAATCAGACGTCGTTATTGGATACTGCAAGGGAGAGAAGCAGTGCGGCGCTTCCAGCGAACCTGTCTAGACGTAAGTGGCGCGCGCAGCCCAGTATACCCCGGATGGCTGACCTACCTCCCTGTCGCCTCCGACTCGGCGACAAGCCCTTTCACTCCGCCGGTATGGACTGTTTCGGCCCGCTGTATATAAAGAGAGGAAGAGGAACCGAGAAGCGGTGGGGTATTGTATTCAAATGCATGACCACCAGAGCGATACACATCGAGCTCCTCCCAACCATGAGCACAGACTCATTCCTTATGGCCTTCCGAAGATTCACATCACGGAAAGGAAAACCGTCTACATTGTTGTCTGATCACGGGACAAACTTCAAAGGCGGAGAAAGAGAGCTGAGAGAGAGCTTCCAAGCTATGGGCCCAGAACTTAAGACCCACCTCGCTCCATCCCAGATTGACTTCCAGTTTAATCCCCCGAACGCACCTCACTTCGGTGGAACCTGGGAACGAGAAGTACGTTCCATAAAGACAGCCCTGTACGCCGTGCTTGGGGCCCAGACCGTGGCGGAAGAAGTCCTAATGACAGTCCTCACGGAGATCGAGGGAGTATTGAACTCAAAGCCCCTCGGTTACGTCTCAAGTGATGTAGCAGATGTCGACCCAGTCACCCCCAACACACTCTTGATGGTGCGGCTGGACCCCGCGCTACCACAGACAATGTACAGGCCTGAAGAAGCGAACGGCCGAAGAATGTGGAGGTACAGTCAAGTACTGGCTGACAAGTTTTGGAACAGCTTCCTACTCCACTACCTACCGTCTCTACAGACCCGCCAGAAGTGGGTGAAAGAGAGAGACAATTTGACAGAAGGAACAGTCGTCATGATTATCGACCAGTCACTACCCCGAGCTATGTGGCCGGCTGGCCGCGTAAGCAAAGTGATCACCGGTGCCGATGGAAAGGTCCGAGCAGCTAAAGTGCTCGTCCAAGGACGGACTTACACCCGACCCGTGGCGAGGCTAATAGAACTGCCAAGGCTCCCTGATACTATCGATGACGACCATGACCCTATGACTTTGTGAGTTGACTGACCCTTACAGCGGACATTGAGTAGTGGACAGTGCGGTTAATCTGTCTCTGCTTAGCTAATTAGGTGGGACTAATTAGGGGGCGGCTGTTGTGAAGGATCAGATTAAACCGAATATATATATATTTATTTATGGATATATATTGAATAGTATTTGTATATCGTTTGATATCCCTTGTATATTCCTTGTACATATACACGGAATATCCCTTTATTCTACTACAGCCCATAATAGTTCATTCTCTTATTGGACAAAAGGACCAGGCGCCAGGGACCAGCCCCTGGCGTTCAAGTTCAAAGGTACCGACGAGACATGCCCTTACTAGCCCCGGCTCCGCGCAGGAATACGGCTACCGAAAGCAGAGTGGCACTATTTGTTCACTGTGTGTTGTGAAGGATCAGATTAAACCGAATATATATATTTATTTATGGATATATATTTAATAGTATTTGTATATCGTTTGATATCCCCTGTATATTCCTTGTACAATATGCACTGAATATCCCTTTAGTCTACTAACAGCCCATAATAGTTTCATTCTACCATTGGACGAGAACCTGGCGCCAGCAGCCATACCCCTAGGTTCAAGTTCAATCGTGCCGACCAACATGTCGTGGCAAGCCCGGTTCCGCGTAGGAATACGTCTGGCGAAATACGAATGGTACTATTTGTTCACAGCGCATATATATATGGCGCAAGTAAAGTAGAACTTTCTTTTAGTCCATTAGTTCTTTACCCTCCAACTAAGTAACAGACGCGAAGCCTCACCCACGCCGCACGTGTGGTGCAGTAAGGCCTACTTGGCCTCAGAATAGGCATTGAGATATCGTGTGGACTAATAGTTGAATTGTCATAGTTTGGCACTATACCGTCGAGTTGGACGTATTTCTATTAAGTTAATAATAGTCTATTATGTATGGTGCATCGTTCGGTTAGAGTTATAAAGTGAGCAGTACCCCCATCGTTCCTGACGTTATCTGGAGTCTTAACCAGGCTGGGCAGACCACGTGTGGTGCTTGCATCCGAGGAGCTCCGGGCCAGGACGAGTGGACCTGTACATTGGATTACTTTACCCGGACGACGGCGAGCCTTCCACAGCTTGGATTATCTACATGCTTTGGGTGCTTTGATTATTCCATGGATAACGGCCAACACTGCTGAGTGTTGGAACTACCCCCCGGAGAGGAGTCCAGGTGAGACGGCGCTCTACCCCGAGTGAGGTCGCCTCACGTCTCTTCATCTGTGGACCGGCAGCTACCGTCCACCAGAGGGTCCAGCTGTATTCATCTGCGGACCGAGGTTCTGTGGGCATCGTGTTCAGGACTCTGAATTCTCCCAAGAAATCGTCGGCCAGATGGGATACCGCCAGCGGCTCTTCTAACCCCCCCTCCTACTGTCTTACAACCAGCGGGACCCCCCCCCCCTTAGTGTATCCAGCTATAATCATTTAAGTACCATCGCTATAGTTCCCTAAAGAACCAGGTTGTATATTTGCTCCCTGCGTAACCAGAGATTGGACATTCAATGTTGATTTACCTACGAATACTCATTTGCCATACAAGTGCATTTCAAATCATGAATGTCATTAAGTGAACGTTGTATATACCCTTTGCTATATAAAATATTCGATTTATACATTTGTGTGGACTTCGTTTCATCAGGTGGGAAAGTGTTCATCATATCTATATCATGTACTGGATGGCCAGAAGTTAAAGTACAAGAGGTAGTGGTTTAATAATACCATACTTATCAATACAGTCAGGGAATTGTACCCCTCAGTTACACTGTGCATATAAATATGGCGCAAGAAATGTAGAAGTCCTCTTTTCCCTTAGTCCTTTACCCTTCTACCCAACTAAGTAACAGAACGTGAAGCCTCACCCCACGATACCGCGTGCGGTGTAGTATGGCCTGTTTGGCCTTAGAGTAGCATTGAGACCTCGTGCGAATTAATAGCTGAATTGCCAGAGTTTGGCACCATATTTCTATTAAGTAATAATAGTCTATTATGTATGGTGCATCGTGCGGTTAGAGTTCTAAAGTGAGCAGCACCCCCATCGCTTCCTCGTGTTATCTAGAGTCTTAACCAGGTTGGGCAGACCACACGTGGTGCTTTCATCCGAGGAGTTCTAGGCGAGGACCGAGTGGACCTGTACATTGGATTACCTACCCGACGACTGCTGAGCCCTATGCGGCATGGAATATATATTTGCTTTGGTACTTTGATTTGTGGAGCGGATAATCGCCAACACCGGTGAGTGTTGGATCTACCCCGAAAGGAGTCAAGGTGAGACGGCGCTCAGACCAGACTGAGGTCGCCTCGCTTCTTCTTCACTGTGGAGCTACAGCTACAGCTACAGCCTACAAGAGAGCCAAGGTGTATTCATCTGTGGATCAAGATTCTACTGCACTGTCTTCTGTACGTGAAGTCTCCCTAGAAATCGTTGACCAGACGGGATACTGCCGACGGCTCTCCTACCCCCCCTACTGGCTTACAACCGGCAGGACCCCTACAGTATATCCAGCTATAATCATTAAGTGACCATAGATATAATTCCCTAAGAGCCAGGTTGTATACTTGCTTCCTGCGTAACCAGAGATTGGACATTCAGTGTTGATTTGCCTACGAGTACTCATTTGCCTTACAAGAGCATTCAAATCATAAATGTAATGGTGAATATTATATGTACCTTTTGCTATATATTAAATATTTGATTATTACCTTTGTGTGGACCTGGTTTCATGGTGGGAAAGTGTTCATCATATTTAGATATTGTGTACTGTATGGCCAGTAGTTAAAGTACATAAAGCGGTAGTGGTTTAATGATACCATACTTATCAATACAGTCAGGGAATTGTACCCCTCAGTTACAGCTATACTCTCTACCACAGAATACAGTTATGAAAGAAAGTACACTCCCGTAGCAACACACAATACTACCCAACCAATCAGACTTCAATAAGCCCTACAAAATAGCCACTCATCTATAGTACCCCACAATGTCCCTGTGCAACACTTAACAGCCACATTATGTAGTATGACACCCTGACCAATTCGATTTAATGTCCACATCTAACATTCATAAAAATAATAAATGTCGGTTCTAACACCTAACTAGGATCACACTGGGTAACACTAACTACCCTGTCTAAACTACTTCCCTAGCGGAATGAGGACTACACATATCTTCAGTCGCTTACCGATTTCATTGCGCACTCCACCGGAATAGACGACAGGTGCCCCCCTCCCCCTAACCAAAGCAGGTGATCCACCCTTTACCTATGTGGAAAAAAATAGAATGGTTAAGAGCATAACTCACAACAATGGTTTACAACAGTCAAGTGTGCAGCACGGAAATATGGATATATAATAATACAACTTACCAAATGAAAAGACGCAAACTACCTGACACGCTCCAATCGACAAGTCCACATGTCACATGCCCATGTCATGTACCAACTGGGAACTATACAATTGTGCAACCAGCAAGCTCCCATGTCACAAGGACACAAAAGACCAGCATAGAGCCCTCATGTCACAAGTACACAGAAGACCGGCATTGAGCCCCCATGTCATGTGCTAAGGTCTAATGACCACATATAATAGAAACTTGAGGCAAGCTGCACATGACAAAACAACCCCCTCAGTAGATGCTTTTAAAGCAAGGTCCCGGCAGATAGTAAAACACAAACGCGCTTTCAAAAGGTAAATTATATTTATTATCTGGGGCAGGAATTCAAACCTCCACCTGTAATATGAGTATTTAACAAAGGGAAAAAACAACCCACAAACAATTAACAAACAGGGAGAAAGGTAAGGGGAGAACAAACAAGTAATATAATAATAGAGTAAGGCACAAGAGCCAACACAAGCCCTAGTGACCTAGTGTCACAGGACAAGTCTGGGAATCCCCCAGCAAATGTACACAATGTGCCCAGCACAATATAGTTCCACACAAACAGTGGCAAAAAGGCAGAAGGCCCAATACATAGATATATATATATTACTTCCACACAAGTGGCAAAAAGGCAGAAGGCCACAATATATATATATATATATATATATGTACTCACCTGGTAGCTACACCAACACAAATATAATGCCTACCAGGTAAGTGGTGTGAACAGCAAGATCACACGATAGACCAGTCCCACACAACAGTGGAAACAAAGGGCAGTATTATAACAATTATTCCACACAAACAGTGGTAAATCAAGGGCAGTGTTATAATAATTCCACACAACAGTGGTAAACAATGGCAACCTCCAACAGCCTGGTCACTGGTAACTGACACAGAGAGGCGCCCGGGTGAGTGTGTGCTGCCTAGTATATCTGTCCACCCGTCCCTCTTGAAGTGATTGTCATCAGCTGTTACCCATTAGACAATCAGCACTCTTCAGTGTAGGGACGGGCGGCACCTGATAGAGAAAAAGAGACAGCATTAGCTATCATTCAAACACACACACACATCACATCCAAAACATAACATATGTACATATACTAACCTGATGTTCAGGTGGTGTCATCAATACAGTAATAATGGTAATGACCAACCCACGTACGTCACAATAGCTCCTTTCATACAAGAATTGCAGTCTGCTTCACAGCAGTAAAATAGTTTTTTTTTTTTTATTATTGTTGATTGGTTATTGTGATTAGGGTTGTTGCCTGTGATTGGTTATTGTGATTATGGTTGTTGCCTGTGCTTAGCACCACTTAAAGGAGAACTATCTTATAAATGGCCTTTTCCAGTGTTTAGCATTGTTTTCTAGCTATGTGGGTTTATATTAATGGGGTCTATGTCTCTAATTCTCATTTTGGCGCATTCTTCCAATTCACATCTCACTTATATCTATATCTATTATAGAATATAGCTCTGCAAACATTGTGACGCACAGTGAAAATGCCTATCTTTTAAAGCGTGGCCCATTGACTACAGGGATAGGGATAATAGGTGGGTGGGGTCAGACCTCCAACACCATCACCCTGAGCATCGGGTCCCCCCAGGGCTGTGTTCTGAGCCCCCTGCTGTACTCACTATACACTGTGTGGCCAAGTTCAGCTCCAACTCCATAGTGAAGTTTGCGGACGACACAGTGGTGGTGGGGCTGATCTCGGACAACGACGAGAAGGCCTACCGGGAGGAGGTTGAGGTACTGGAACGCTGGTGCCAGGACAACAGCCTGCTCCTGAACATTGGTAAAACCAAGGAGCTGATTGTGGATTATAGGAGGACAGCAGGAGACACACACACCACTGAGGATAAACGGGGCTACCGTGGACAGGGTGAGCAGCTTTAAGTACCTGGGGGTCCACATCTCAGAGGATCTGACATGGTCAACACACATAGACTCAGTCGTAAAAAAGGCGAAGCAGCGCCTCTACCACCTGAGACAGTTAAGGAAGTTCAGAGTATCTGGGAAGATCCTCCAGTCCTTCTACACCGGAGCTGTAGAGAGCATCTAGACTGGAAACATCACTGCCTGGTATGGAAACAGCACGGCACAGGACAAGAAGGCCCTACAGAGTGGTGCGCTCAGCCGAGCGTACCACGGGTATTGCACTACCACCCCTGCAGGTTCTATACAACAAGAGGTGCAAATCCAGAGCCTGCAGAATAATGAAAGACCCACACCACCCCAACAACAGCCTGTTCATGCTGCTGAGGTCAGGCAAGACGCCTGCGAACCCCAGCTACTAGGACAGAGAGCCTTGAACACTGAACTCTCCACACTCAAGCACACATGAGCACACACACAACACACACACTGTACACGCTCACACTAGCAGCCACTTTAACATGAGCAAACACACACTCATGATGCACAGGCCCACACTTATGGCCACTAAGGAAAGGTCACTTTAAAAATAGTATAGTATAACCTGAGACTGTATAAAATAGCAATGTACAGAAAGACACAGTGCCTCATCCGTAGCTAACAGTGTATGCACTACCACAGGACCTAGCATGCTCCATGCTCTGTAAATAACTTATGTACAAATACCGATATGCCCTACTATGTTACTGTTTATTGCACAATGTTGTTTTATTGGATTCTATTATATGTTGTTACTACTGTATTGCACATCGTTGCGGGCAAGACCACCCGCATTTCATTGTATACTTGTATGCCGTGACAAATAAAACTCTTGACTTGACTTGACTATAGCTGGCGCTGAATGAGTTAATGTTGTGTTGTCGTTTGTTGGAGTTGAAAATAAATTTGATCAAAAAGAAATAAAGATAGATACCAGTTTCCTCTCTGTACGTTCAGTAGAAAGCTATCTGGCTGAAAGATAGCCTAGCTTAGCACAATGACTGGAAGCGGACAGTGCGGACATGGACATGTGACCTCCTCCGGCTCGGGTTCATCCGTCTCAACCTGGTTGTCTGTGCAGTTGTCTGCGTAGTTCAGCATCTGCTCCAAGGCCCTGGTCAGCAGGATGTCCATGTCCGGGTTCAGCTGCAGCTCCTGGCTGTACTTCTTCACCGGCAGGATGGAGGACAAGGGGAGGCCCAGAGAAACACTCAGCTCCTGGGCCTGAAAGACAATGGCACCTTCACTAACTCCTCCATTCTACATTTAATATATACATACACTTTAAACACTTTTGAAACACTACACCATATTGTATCTATACTTGGCAATAAAGACCTTTCTGATTCGGACACAACACCCTCACGCTCACGTTAAACACTCACCTTAAACATTCACTCACTTTAGACACTTTAAACAGTTTTTAAAACACATTAATTCCTAAAATATTTGCACTACCTCTTCTATCTCATTTTTGCATTTTGTATATTGTATATTTAGTATTTTATTTAACCAGGCAGGTAAATTAAGAACAATCTTATTTTCAATGATGGCCTGGAAAGAGGACAAAAGGTCCCCTCGAAGGGTAACAGGGAAAGGGGACAAATAAAATAAATAGCAAAGAGACAGATGGTACATACATCACAGAAGGGAAATAATTAAAACACACAACCACATACAATTACAAGGTATGTAATACACATGAAATTACAGTTAAAAAACAACTGGGTGACAGTTGCAGGTGTGTGTAAGCAACTCTGCAATAGAGTCCTTAAAAGTAGTGAGGGGGATCAATGTATATTTATAAGACCAATGTATAGTGTTTGGTCTTTACTCTTTTTTACTGTATGAAGCACAATCTTAGGAGGCTCATACAGCAGCGGTTCTCAACATGGGTGCCGCAGAGAGCTGCCAGGGGTGCCTTGAGATAATTTTTTTTTTTTTTTTTATAAATTATTTTTGGATTACAGAAAATGTTCACTAAAGTGCTATCTGTTGCAGCTGCACTGTTTGAAAATACCATCTTTGGATAAGTTTGACCTTTTCCTCAAAATCTGAAAATCATTATTTAATAAAACACAGAAAAGGATCACCAAGTTACTCTGGATTAAAAAAAAAACTTTACAGACAACATTGAGACAAAGCTTCCTGACACATCTCCATCCAAAGTATTGGAAGAACTAATTGAAATCTCATCTGATACCACCTGGAGAGCTAGTTTCAGAGTGTGGTGCTGAGTACCAAGTATCTCATGATGCAGCAGTTAAGGTGTTGATACCATTCAGCACCACATATCTGTGTGAAGCTGGCTTTTCATCCATGACAGCTCTGAAAACAAAATATAGGGCCAAGTTGAGCCTTGGGGATGACATGCGTGTTGCCTTATCAAAGATCTCCCCACGTATTGACCGTATTATTAGCCAGCAGCAGCAGACCTCGCATTGAGCTAGAAATGTCCACTGAGTGAACAAGTGCTTATTTTCTGTATTTATTTATATTTTTTGAGAAATGGTAACTTCTCTGTATTTAAAAAAAATACATGATTTTCTGTTTTTGAGAAATGGTCAAACTTATCCAAATATGGTATTTTTATGGAGAACAGTGCAGCTGCAACAGATAGCACTTTGGTAATAATTTTCTGTAATTTTATTTTAAGAAATATGCTATTTGATATACTACTACAAGCAGTGTAATGTCAACAGTACTAAGCCATTTAGACCTGAAACACCTGTTAATAATGCATTATATAGGCATATACACACAAATGTGTTTCCCGGTTTCTTAAATAAACATTATTTTGAAAGCAAGCACTTTTGCCATCATTGTAGCAAAAGAGACAGGACCGGAAAAGTATTTATCGCATGTAGGGGTGCCCTGGAATATTTTATTGAACACAGGGGTGCCTTGGCAGCAGAAAGGTTGAGAACCCCTGTATAACCAAGCATTTCACTATAATGTACATGTACATTATACAGCTGCCAGGGTTCTCACCCGCACCAAACCCTGGCAGCACATCACCCCCACCCTCATCCACCTGCACTGGCTCCCCATCAAATCCCACATCACCTACCTCCTGCTCACTTACAAGTCCCTCCATGCTCTGGCACCTCAGTACCTCATTGACCTCCTCCACCCCCTCACTCAGTCACGGTCCCTGCGATCCTCAGACACTGGTCAGCTCTCCATCCCCCGAACCAGACTGCAGACCTTCGGGGACAGAGCTTTCAGCGTGGCAGCTCCCACCCTCTGGAACTCCCTCCCCGCAGAACTCCGCAACACCCCAACTCTGGACTCATTCAAAAAAAATCTCAAAACCCACCTCTTGAACTTGGCCTTTAACCCCTAATTTCCTCTGGAACTCCCTCCCCGCAGAACTCCGCAACACCCCAACTCTGGACTCATTCAAAAAAATCCTCAAAACCCACCTCTTGAACTTGGCCTTTAACCCCTAATTTCGGACTTTGAATGTTGTGTCTGTCCACCATGTTTGTTATTTGTAAAGCGACCTTGGGTCTTATGAAAGGTGCTATATGAAACAAAGTTATTATTATTATTATATGTACCCTATGTGACAAATAAAACAACTTGAAACTTAAACCTTATCTTGTCACAGAAAAAACACCCGTTTATGCAGAATGCACGACAAGGGGAGGCCCAGAGAGACACTCAGCTCCTGGGCCTGAAAGACAACGGGCGCAACCCTTTACATACACATGACCAGTGTTTAGTCTGTTGATATGGCCAATGTAAATTAATGCTATCATTCTGTTTACAATGTGGGTTAAAGGACCAGTCTAACTGTGACCTCTCACCAGTACCCGTCTCCAACTACTCCTGTGTGTAAAGGTGTATAAACTATAAAATGTAGGTTCTGGCAGATCTCAGCCTACCTTTAACCTCTTAAGCCCTAGCCCCATTCCTGAAAATCTGCCTAAAAATACATACCTAAGGAAATGGAAGATTGCTCCACTTCTACAAGGTCCATTTGCATGTTCTTGGTATCTAGGGACATTTATGGACCTGGGGGAATGTATTCCCAGTGTCAGAAATATTGTGTCTGTTACTAGGCTTGAGTAAATTGTGATGAAACAAAGGAGAATATAAATTATGATTTTTATTTGCATCTTTGACAGTGCTAAAAATGGCCAGACATGAAAACTGCCACTGAGCTCATTCAGCACCTTCTTGAGATCACGTGTACAACAAATCTAAGGACATTAATAAAGGGAAGATGATTAAACAGAAGGTTTTGTAGACCGAACAGAACAATGCAGAACAGAGCAGAACAGAACAATGCAAAACAGAATAATGCAAAACAGAAGAATGCAGAACAGAACAATGCAAAACAGAACAATGCAGAACAGAAGAATGCAGAACAGAAGAATGCAGAACATAACAATGCAGAACAGAACAATGCAGAACAGAACAAAATGGGTGAATTTCAGGCGTCCATCCTGTTTGAATTCTCTGGTGTGATTTCAGATTACTCAGACGACTAAAGCTCGTCCCACACTAGTCACAGGAATAGGGCTTCTCTCTTGTGTGAATTCTCTGATGTGTTTGCAGACTCCTCCATTTATTAAAGCTCTTTCCACACTGGTCACAGGAGTAGGGCTTCCATCCTGTGTGAATTCCCTGGTGTGATTGCAGATTATGTTGCGCAGTAAAGCTCTTTCCACACTGATCACAGGAGTAGGGCTTCTCTCCTGTGTGAATTCTCTGGTGTAATTGCAGATGTGTCTGTTGACTAAAGCCCTTTCCACACTGGTCACAGGAGTAGGGCTTCCATCCTGTGTGAATTCTCTGGTGTGTTTGCAGATTATGTTGCCGACTAAAGCTCCGTCCACACTGATCACAGGAGTAGGGCTTCTCTCCTGTGTGAATTCTCTGGTGTGATTGCAGATTACCGAGCTGACTAAATCTCATCCCACACTGATCACAGGAGTAGGGCTTCTCTCCTGTGTGAATTATCTGGTGTAATTGCAGATGTCTCTGTTGACTAAATCTCTTCCCACACTGATCACAGGAGTAGGGCTTCTCTCCTGTGTGAATTCTCTGGTGTGATTGCAGATGTGTCTGTTGACTAAATCTCTTCCCACACTGATCACAGGAGTAGGGCTTCTCTCCTGTGTGAATTCTCTGGTGTATTTTCAGATTACCGAGCCGACTAAAGCTCTCCCCACACTGATCACAGGAGTAGGGCTTCTCTCCTGTGTGAATGCGTTGGTGTTTATTGAGATTCCTCTTTGAACTGAAGCTTTTTCCACACTGGTCACAGCAGAGACCTTTTCTTCCATCCAAGCCTCTTGGTTTCCTCCCAGGCCTGACAGGACAGCTATCTGGATGGAGATAGTGATGGAGAGAAGAGTGTCGGAGGAAGGAGAAAGATAATTGGTGATTTTATATTTAGCTTTAGTTTCTATGTAAGAGGTTTATAATTGGTTTTATAGTTTAAGAACAGTGTAGTCCAGAGTCATCTACAGTTAGACTTAAACCACTTTGTTTCAAGCACCAGTTAGTCAACAGTTTCTGGAGCAGGAGTGGTTAGCATGGCTATGGTTAAGGTCAGTTTAATTTAGTCCAGGACTAAAGCCCCTTTAGTCTCAAGTTATGACAGATTTAAGTGTCACCTTATGGATAAAATCTTACATCACGCTATGGGAAATTGCATATATCTGTAACAATATCACGATATACCGGTAGTATGTTTTCTGTAAATTGGATGAAACATTTGTCTACAAAATAACCACATAATCCATGACTACTTTTGAATAATCCAGAGTTTAAACTAAATACAAATTAAAGGCATTTTCTCTTTTTATTTGGAAGCAACATTGAACAGAACGTGATGCTCATGTGTCTTACTACAGACCCAGAGTCAGAACCATGTACTGAATACCTCTTCACCTACAACTGAACTCCTGTACATGGCACCAACACTGGAGCTGCAACTAACCATTATTTTGTTATCGATTCATCTAAACTATTAATTTACCAGCAAAACAATAATTGATTCTATTTGCTATTTAAAAATGTTATACTAGTATCCTTATGCCGGCCCGCCTGGCATTTTCATCCGGCCCGCTGCCTCACCCAGGAGCAATTCAACTAGCCTGTGATGGAAATCAAGCGCACCTTGTGCAAATGTCCCGACTTTAAGCAAACGCAGAGTTATCTGCACCTGCATCGTGTTTTTGTTGAATAAAATCCACCTGCTTTCATTGACTAGTAGAGGAGGACCCAATATTTAGTCTTCAGTCGTACCTTTATTTACTTTTTAAGCTCGTCAGTCATCAGTTTTCACTCTACCCAAGCCGTGGTTATTTGTTTGCATACAATTTTACTTCATCAAGTGGATTGTTGTTCATTCGTCAGCCTACACTGTAAAAAATTTAATTCTCACAGGAAATTCACTGTATTATTTTACAGATTACTTTTGTTTTTCTACTTTAACACTTTCACGGCCAACCACGTATATATACGTTATTGGGAGCCAGCGGTTAACACTTTCTATGCCACTCACGAGATTTCTCTGATTTTTTTTCTTTTTTTCTTTTTAGCGATCTGAAATCATATTGCATCACGCGAGCCTACCCTAGTCTACCCGAGAGCCGCCGGCGATCAAATGTGGAAAAAAGCGCCCCCTATCGTCTCCCAGATGACATAAGGGATTTTGGAATGGACTCAATGAAAATGGATGGGGAAAAAAATCCTGTACTCCACATTTTCCAGTCCACTGATGCAGCCGGGGTTACCACAGTTCATTCTGGAGCCTCTGAGCCCCGCGGAATCATGTGTTCTACCGTACACACGTTAGATCTATACACTTATCGATTTTTTCGAATGGTGATCAGGAATTAGAATATACCAGTTGGATACCATCTGATGTCAGGTAAGGAATCTATGCTATCAGTGTTAGGATAATCAGACTCATTTTGATGAAGATATAGGCTGTTTTGTGAAATGTCTATCGGTTTCACTGTAAAAATCCATGAGGAAATGAACACGGCTATTATCAGCGCGCGGCTCGAATGGGCGTGCGTGTACGTATAATATTGATCATCTAGCGTTTATTTGAAAACGATTCATAAATAGGCCGACAAATATCAACGTTCTGGAATATTCCAGTAAAAGACGATTATTACAGAATGTCCCAGAATGGGCTGTTTTTTACCTCAAAACGGGTGCTTTTCAAAATGCTCTCAAACGGAAATGAAGCGATAAAAAACCAATCTGCCTTGACAGCACTGACTGGAAAAGGATTCTTTGATAAGCGACGGGCAGATTAGACACAGCCATAATTTAAAACATAGATTAGGCGATATTAACGGTAACATTAAAGTGGATGGTGGCATTCAAGCGCTAACTCTGGCGCCACCTGGTGGCACTGAGTTATTTATTCGATTTTAATAACCTATTCAATGTCAGGGAGCTGTATGTTTGCTGTAAAATGCATACTGGGATTCCGAAGGTGCAGTACCGGCCATATCCTGCTAGTAGCGCTGTATCGAGAATGCAGTAACCCCTGTTCCAGACAGGGTGCCACGCTGTAAACGCTCCGGGCGCTCTTTTCTACTAACCTGAACCTAGGGCTTCACCCGATCGCATTGAATAGTTTTCGGGATCCCCGAACCATTATGCTGTGGTGGGTTATGTCGTGGGCCAAATGGACATATGATCTACCAGATGGCAATCAAATAATTGGAATATTCTTTTTGGAATCCCACTGGCTACAGGTAAGAACAATTTGACGTCAATTTCAGCTTAATCGTGCATTGTTTTCATAGCAATTCCCCTGATCAGTGTATGTTGTGGTAATAACGAATGCCGTTATTGGCAATCAGAAACGACCCCCCCTTTCATGAATTCATGATGAAACATAATACCCATCATATGCACTGGATTTTTTAATTGTAGCGTGTGTAGGGACAAAACACCAATGGATTTGGTATAATACACGTTGCGGCTTATAAATAGCCTCCCAGGAATTAGCCCCGATCATTCCGAAATAACACTCATATTCACCACGGTATACAACGTTTTTTTTCTTTTTTTGCATCTTGAACGGAAGGTTCTTCAAATTACCATGATATTGTATCCATAGCTATAATATAAAATATAGATTTAGCTCTACAAACAACGTGACGCACAGTGAAAGTGTGTAATGAAAAGCTGGCCGTGGAAAAACAGGCCGGGGAATTCCAATGGCCGGGAATGAGTTAAGTGTAAATGCCATAAAAATACAGTAAATCACTTTTGATCAAAATATTAACCACCAGGACCAGTTTAACCTAGAATTGCTAATCGGGTGACCAAAACGTCCTCTTTTGCCCAGACACGTCCACTTTTCACGCCCTGTCTGGGGCGTCCGGTGGGGTTTTCTAAATTCATGAAAAGGTCCGTCACACGCAAACAGAGGAAGTGGACAGATTTGATTCTGCTCACAAAGCCAAAGCGCAAGTGTACATTTACAGATGAACTGCAGAGGGAATTCCCAATGTACCGCCCCGGTCGGGACAAGAAGCGGTGTGCAACGCTTGACCATAATGTTTCTGTGTCTAATAAAGGAGATCTCAAAGCTCACATGGACACAGAAAAACATGAAAACACATGATAAAAGACATTTTAAATGCTGTGCGAGGCGAGAGTTTCACGGCAAAGTATGCAGCTATGCAGAGAGACATTTTATTATTGAAAATTATTTATATGTTTTCATAACTGAATAAGCAAACTGGGACCCTGGAACTCTGAAGCTAGAAATCTGAATGAAAAGTTGCTGTTTAACTGCGGACAGGGCCAATTCTCCACTTGCACAATGTATATCCGGTTACGTCTTCCACGTGTAGGCTTCTTCCGGTCCCATCACAATAGATACTTTAGCAACTTTTCTCCCATCAATTAAACAACTTTATATATATTTTTTTTTATATATCTACTCCCTTTTTCTGTGATTTTTCTCCCATCCCAATTTCCTCTCGTGCCAATTCTCCCTCCCCTGTACTGATCGTTGCTCGCATATGCCCCCCACAGGCCAGTCGTAGGGAGGATATCAGCCTTGCATCACATGTCTCATCCGATACATGTGGAGGCAGCCAGTCACATCTTTTCACCTGCCAGCGCGGACTCTCATCGGCGAGGTGTAATGTGTGGGAGGCTCACACTACCCTCGATATTTCCTGTCCAACGCTGACACCCGGATTCGAGACCGGAGTCTCTTGCATTGGTGACGAGCGCAATGCCCGCTGCGCCACCCAGCCACCAGTGTTAATTTTGGCAGCTATTTTCATTTTAGTTTTAGTCTTAGTCATGTGTCAAGTGCTCCTTTTTCGTTTATCATATTTAGTCATCTTCATTTATTTTTCGTTTAGTCAGTTTTAGTCAACTAAATGTCTGAGCATTTTAGTCTTAGTCAGTTTGTCTCAATTTTGTCTTTTTTGTTTTAGTCTAGATTTAGTAGACGAAAACGGATGACATTTTTGTCTATTTTTAGTTAATGGAAAAAAACTTGTCAGAAGTCAGAAATAGTCAACATGGAACATTTTCTGATTTAAATTGTGTATTTATTTTTTAACCTAGGGGAATCTGAGTCGGCGGCACAAGTGATACACAGGGAGTATATGTTGGTGTAGACATGGTCCAATGTATTGTTGCTCCTACAGTATATGTTGGTGTAGACATGGTCCAATGTATTGTTGCTCCTACAGTATATGTTGGTGTAGACATGGTCCAATGTATTGTTGCACCTACAGTATATGTTGGTGTAGACATGGTCCAATGTATTGTTGCACCTACAGTATATGTTGGTGTAGACATGGTCCAATGTATTGTTGCTCCTACAGTATATGTTGGTGTAGACATGGTCCAATGTATTGTTGCACCTACAGTATATGTTGGTGTAGACATGGTCCAATGTATGCATCTAAGAGAGCATTACGGATGTGGTGACGTTTCTGACCAGAGAGACGACACTGAACTCTGTCTGTCTTCTGTTTGCTGTGTCTTTCCTTTCTCTCTGCCATGATTGTCTGTCCTCTCTCTGCTGTGTCTGTCCTCTCTGTCATGTCTGTCCTCTCTCTCTCTGCTGTGTCTGGCAGCGGTTTATTCTATAACAGGATACTGTAAACTAAGTAAACAGAACACACAGTAGTAATAGTAGTAGTACACACTGATTGCAATCTGCTTGCATAAAACATTATATAAAATCACATTCTGAGGTCAGTGTTAAAGTGCCACATGGAAGAGGTCTGGTTAGTGGTTAGAGTTAGAGGTGGTCTAGGTAACTTAGGGGTAGTTAAGCATTCATTATAATTTATTATTATTATTTAGATAGATGGATGTAAAGGGCTAGACCAACTCTTAACCCGTCCCCTATCTGGACCTAGACCACCTCTAAGTCACAACCCTAACTAAGGGGTTAAAGTTAGGTGGTCTAAGTCTGGTTAGGGGTTAGAGTTAGAGGTGGTCTAGGTCTGGTTATACTGATCCGATACCAGTGCATACATTAAAAAAAAATTATATTATATAAATTATAACACTTTTTTTCTTTTCTTTTTTACAGCTACTGTTTTATATATACTGTTTTTTAGTAATAACTAGAAAGTAATGGTATTTATTCAACAACAGGTGGTTGTATTAGTATCATTAAATGACAACTATGCTCAACTATGCTTCACCCACGGAAAGGTTGTTGGCACATTGGTTCCACACGGACATTATATGTTGTTGCGCACTTCCTATCCAGTCGGCTCCGGTTCAGTTAGCTAATAGCAGAGGCACTGTTGTGATTTTTAATGCAAAATAAAACATTCAACATTCTCTTTTGAGACTCCGCCTCAGACTCTTATCATTTGGCACTAAAAGCTAAACATTGTCACCGGTATGGCTGTCTGCATTGTGTCATTAATTGTGTGCAGTTAGCCACATTAGCGTGAGCTAGCTTAGCCACTAGCTAACGCGATCTAGATGGAAATACAAACAATGTAACGTTACTGGTGACAAAGTGATTTACCTTGGAATACTCCTTTGCCAACTTGCTGTACTTTGCTTGCAGGTCTGCAGCTGGATTATGAATAGTCCCAACTTTAGCCAAGGTAACGTTAAGCTAAAACTAGCTTTTCAAATAGCTCCAGCTAATGCTAATAACAGAGCTCCCCGTCACACTGCTCTACTCGGGACGATGGCATTAAGAAAAGTTATAATTAGTTTGTCTCGTCTTGTTTTAGTCAACAATATCAACATACATGAAGAGAAATTTCGTCCTGGTTTTTATAAATTACATTTTTGTGTCGTCAGTTGTGGTCAACGATATTTAATAAACTATTTAGTCTCGTTAGCGTCACATGGTATTCAATAACGTGACGTCACGTCTCGTTGTCGTCATGAAAAAAACCTTTGTTGACGAACATCTTTCGTCATCAATTTAGTCAACAAAATTGACACTGCCAGCCACCCTAAACAACTTTTCTTTTTGAATTACTTCTAAAAATGATTTAATAAGCAAATGTTTGTAAAGTGTGTTTCTCAACTTCCGGGCATGACGAGTAACTAGGAGGTCGCACATTTTAGGCTCAGCTGCTAGCATGTAATTTAATCCTACAAAACTAATCAAAATATCACTCAAAGTCGCGCAGTATAAGTATAAGAATATCCGGAATCTAAATGTCAGGAAAAAACGCTAAAGAAAAAGCAAAGAAGGATAGAAAGAAAGCTGAACAGTCTGAGGTGGAGGAGGAGGCCACCAAGTCGGGTGAAAATAAGATGGCTAACGCACACGAGGACGTCGACGAATCTGATGATGAAAAGTTGAGTCCAGACAACCAAGATATCATGAAAGCCATACTAACTATGAAAACTGGACTGTATAAGAAATTCGACAAAATGCAAATAACAATTACGGAAATAAAGAAACGGATACAAGATTGCATAAGCCGCATAGAGCAGACTGAACAACGGATTTCTGACGCGGAGGACAACGTTAATAAGCTGATACCGAAGGTTGGCACTCTGGAGAACACCGTTAAAAACCTTCTCGACAAAGTGGAGGACTTGGAATGCAGGAGTCGAAGAAATAACGTCAGGTTGGTGGGGCTACCGGAAAAGGCAGAGGGCCAGGATGCAACTGCATTTTTGGAGAAATGGTTACCGGAGGCTCTGAATATTGAACCAGGGGGCTTAGTATTGGAGCGTGCTCATAGAATCGGTGCGCCACTTGACTCTCAACGCCCAAGGACCCTAATCATGTTCATGAACTTCAAGGACAGAGAGAGAGTACTGAGGGCGGCTAGGACCAAGGGACGGGTCCTTTATAATAACGAGCCGGTTCGTCTTCACATAGACCTCTCTGCAGGTGTGCACAAGAGGCAGCGCGGATACGACGAGGTGCAGAAGAAGCTAAGAGACCGGGGGATCCACACGCACCGAATCATCTTTCCAGACCGGCTGCTGGTAACTCACAACGAGAGAGCCCGCACCTTTCAAACACCGGCGGAGGTGGAAAAGTTTATCCGAAGCATTTGATTTATTGAGACGGTCCCGGCGTTGGAAGGCTCCGAAAGGAAAGTAACAGTCATACTGAGCCTACTGTATTCTTATAAGTGAATATATAAATGACGTTATAAAAATAGCAATTTCCACGAAATGAGGCGTGGTTGGACTATGACTGTTTAGTTTTCCTCTGATTTTTATTTGTATTCTTATTCGGACAGGACTGAGTCTAGTTCAATGGACAAAATCAGCACTGGTTTAGACTTTTCCTACAACGCATTGCAGATTCTGGGGCAGGCTACAAACATTTAACTTTTTACATTTTCCTCGTCTCCCAGCCTGCGTGCACGCGTTCCAGGTTTGTACTAAAAGTGTTTCAGATTTGTAATAATAGTGTTTGGCGTTTAAAGTAAGCCCCTGACCTAATGGATACTATACCTACAAGTTGCAAGCATTGCGCAGTTCAAGACAACACTAGATATGTTATTTGTGATTAGTATTTAGAAAAAATGAAAGCTAGTTTGAGCTTAGGGGGAAGACAAGTTAGAGAAACTCGTTTGGCCAGTAGTGAAATGAGGGGTGAGGGGAGATGCATGGGCATCAGGTTAGTAGGGGGTGGGTGTTTTTTCCTGATGTGTTTTATTATTTTTTCTTCTCTCATATGGGTGTGGCTGTCTGTGTACCTTTTCATAAGGGATATATATATATTAATTAACTAATGTCAGAGAACTGCAAGGTGAAATTTACTTCGTGGAATTGTAGGGGCTTGAACAAAATTACAAAGGTGAAACGGGTAATGAGCAGGTTAAAATATTTGAAATCAAAAATTGTTTTTTTACAAGAAACGCATCTTTTGAATGAAGATGTTCCTAAAGTAGCAAAAAGGTGGCAGGGCCAAGTGTTATCTGCCCCCTACACCACTCATGCCAGGGGGGTTATGATACTAATTCATAAGTCTGTCCCATTACAGGTACATAATGTAGTAAGGGACACTGCAGGTAGATATATTATGGTCCAGGGTAGGTTACTGTCTGAAACGTTAACGCTGATAAATGTTTATGGTCCCAATGAAGAGGACCCTAAATTCTATGATAATTTATTTTTGACAGCCTCAACTCTTCCTGGACAATACATAATAGCTGGTGACTTTAATTGTACGTTGGACCCTTCAAAGGACAGGTCAACTGGTCTAGAAGGCACTCACAATAAGTCGAGAAAGACAATACATCATTTTATGAAGGAATTAAACTTGTTGGATATTTGGAGGCATGGCAATCCAAATGCAGTGCAGTATTCCTGCTATTCCAGCACTCATAAAACACACTCACGCATAGACTACTTTTTAGTCTCAGCACTGCTTGCCTCCAAAGTAGGTGAATGTCAGTATAGCAGTATAGTTCTTTCGGACCATGCAGCGGTATCCTTGAACTATGAAGATACTAACCTAGTGAATGACCCACCAAGATGGCGTTTTCAACCAGGATGGCTCACGGATCACACATTTATAGACTTTTTGGAGAAACAGATTGACCTGTATTTTGAATGCAACAAGTCCCAGACCTCTGCTGGCATAAGGTGGGAGGCTTTCAAGGCTTTTATTAGGGGACAAATAATCTCTTTCACTAGCTCAAAGAAAAAGGCTACAAGACTTGAAATGGAGAAATTAGATCAGGATATAAAAAAAATGGAAACGGAAATTTATCATAACAAACATACGACTACAGATGCTCATTCAAAACTACTACTGCTTAGATCACAGTACAATGAATTAGCAGCTAACAAAGCCGCTGCCGACCTAATAAGACTCAAACAGTCCTATGATCAGGGGGAAAAGCCTGGAAAACTTCTCGCCTGGCGCATTAAACAACAACAAGCAGAAAGATCCATCAATTGTATTGAAGCCCCAAATGGTAGAACTATAGTGGACCCAACAGAGATTAATGAGGCTTTTAGAGTCTTCTATGGGAAATTATACAGCTCTGAATGTTCTCCTAACCTGGACATGCAAACACAATTCTTAGACGACCTAGATATTCCCAAAATTTCAAAGGAGGAGAGTAGGGCTTTAGATCAAAATATAACTGGCGTTGAAATTGCTGATGCAATCGGCTGTATGCAGGCTGGAAAAGCAGCAGGCCCAGATGGCATCCCCATAGATATTTATAAGAAATTCCAAACTAAATTAATATCACCCCTCTTGGACATGTTTCAGGAATCCTTCGAGAATGGTCTTCTCCCCACATCTATGAGAGGAGCCCTAATCACTTTACTTCCAAAACCAGGGAAACCTAATACAAAATGTGAAAATATGCGTCCAATCAGCCTCCAAAATTCGGATACCAAGATTATTAGTAAAATTATTGCAAGAAGACTGGAGGTCCTTCTACCTAGGGTGGTGGGGGAAGACCAGAATGGATTTATTCAAGGGAGACAGGGTTTTCATAACGTCCGACGTGTGCTCAATATTTTATATAACCACAAGGGGGCGACAGACACTGCCTTACTCTCACTGGATGCAGAGAAGGCCTTCGACCGTGTCGAGTGGCCTTATCTGTTTGAGGTGTTAACACGATTTGGCTTTGGAGACACATTCGTCAAATGGGTTAGATTGCTTTGTACAGGGCTTACGGCAGAAGTTCTGACGAATAGCAAGGTCTCTAAACCCTTTAAAATTAGTAGAAGTTGCCCACAAGGGAGCCCTTTATCGCCCTTACTTTTCATTCTTGCGATCGAACCATTTGCTATAGCGGTGAGGATGCACAGTGATATTCATGGGATTCGAGAAGGTCATATAGAACATAGGATAGCCCTCTTCGCCGACGATGTAATATTAATGCTAAAAAATCTACACAGGTCTATCCCAGCACTCCTAAGTCTTATTGAAACATTTGGGAAAATATCTGGCTATAAAGTGAATCACTCCAAATCATCTATAATGTTACTCAATGAAAGAGAGAGGGAGGATGGGCTTGTTTGCGCTTCTACTCTCAACTCAACAGATACATTCACGTATTTGGGAATAAAAATTGTCCCTGAGGTGAATAAGATTTCTCAGATAAACTATGACCCAATTCTGGAAGCTAGTACTTCTTCAATAGAGCGTTGGACATCCCTACCCATCTCAATTATCGGCAGGATTAATATTCTAAAAATGAATATACTCCCTAAATTTCTCTACCTATTCCAGAATATCCCTTTACCCCCCCCCTCGTCTTTGTTCACAAGAATCAAGAAACTGTTTACCAACTTTATATGGCAAAATAAACGCCCCAGATTACGTCTATCTCTACTTTACCTACCATATGACCGAGGAGGCCTGAAATGCCCAAATATCCAATGGTATTACTGGGCAGCACAACTGCGGACGATCATGTTTTACTTCTCATCGGAGAATCCCCCTGCTTGGATCCATTCAGAATCCTGCTCTGTTAAACCGAGCTTACCCTTGCACCTGTATTTGTATTCTGGAGACCGTAAATATCTGAAGAAAAATACAGACAACCCCATTATTTTAAACATGATAGATGTGTGGTTTGACGCACTCAAATATTTGAATATAAATTCGTCCCGATCCAGGTTCAGTCCTATTTGGGGCAATGCCAATTTTAAATCAGGGCAAAACGATAGTGGATTTAAAGTATGGGCTGAAAAGGGGTTAAGGAAAGTGCAAGACGTATACAGGGAGGAGGATGAAGTATTCATGTCCTTTGCGGAAATATCTACAAAATATGATATTCCGAAACATCACTTTTTTAAATATCTTCAGCTAAGGAGTTTTATATCATCTCAGAACCATTCATTGGATATACCGAACATTTCCATCTTAGAGGTAGCAGTCACTAGACACTGTTATGGTAAAGGTATAATTTCAATGCTATACGACTTATTTGTATCTGGTTCAGATGAATCATCTGAATCAAAACTGAATCAATGGAACGAAGACATAAAGGAGGAAATATCTTTAGAAGAATGGAGCGTGGCATGTAAAGAGGCACAGAGTCAGACAGTCAGTAGCAACCTAAAACTTATAAAATATAAATGGCTGATGCGTACATATATAACTCCTGTTAAATTGCATAAGTTTAATGATAATATTCCAGATACTTGTATTAAGTGTAGTGAGGAAAGGGGGACACTGTTCCACTGCATATGGGAATGTGTGAAAGTGAAAACCTTCTGGCAAGATGTTATTGATCTGATCGATCAAATCTTATCAAAGAAGTTGCCATTGAATCCCAAGCTTTTTATTCTTGGTTTATATCCTACCACCCCACATCTACAACGCAAAGAGTTTAGATTTATAGATATGTGCATATTACAAGCAAAACGTGTAATAGCTCTTAATTGGAAAAATGTTGATGGACCAAGAATTGGTATGTGGATTAAAGAAATGGCTTCAAATATGTCAATGGAAAAGATGGTGTATATTGTTAGACGTAAACAAAACATTTTTGATAATGCCTGGGGACCATTTGTGTACTTCTTAAAGCATAATACGAATGTTGGGAACTTGCTTCAACAAGAACGGGATTAGGGGGAGTACTGTGGGACAACTCTTATCATTGTGTAAAAACGACAAGAAACACCCTTTACTTAATGTGTAAAACATTTTGGTTGTATTATTATTTATTTATGTTTATTTTTTATTTAAATCTGTATCCTTCCTATGTGAACCTGTTTTTGAAGTTAATTATTATTTGTGGGGTGGGGTTAGGGGAGGGAGAACGGGGTGAAAATGTTTGCTGAATACTGCTCTGCTGATATACATGTTGTAATTTGCAAACTAAAACCCAATAAATATATTGTTAAAAAAGAAAGTGTGTTTCTCAGCGGGGTATTTTTTTTTTTAATCAAGGTTTTTTTATTTGGAGATTACATTTTTACAATCGGTCCCACATGGGCCAAAAGAAAATAAAAGTAAAGTAAGGCCCTCCCTCCCTCCCCTCCCCCATACCAGACAAAATCATTCTAAAATATCTTAAAGCATTTCTTAATCATTGTTTTTCCTTTTAGCTTTTAAATCACCAGACAGTGAACATATGCATCTCTTGTATTCTGCAGATAGAGAAAGAGAAAAATAAGAACTAGGGATGTCCCGATCGCCTTTTTTTTGCTCCCGATCCGATCCCGATCATGTGATTTTAAATATCTACCGATTCCGATCGTTCCCGATCCGATCTTTCACATTAGTAATCAATTTTGACGCATTTGTGTCAGAAACTGGCGGAGCAAGAAGCCCCTCTGTTGCCTATAGTCCGGGGCGCGAGCGCGGCGGCTCTTGTTATTACATTCATATGTGCTTCATATGAGAAATATTAAAAGTTTCAATATATGTTTGCACATTAGTATACATTCAGTGTTCGACTTACGTAATGATTAGCTCCATTCTGGTCTGAAACGCTGACGATAATCCTCAGTCACACAGCAAATAATTGCCGTTATCTGAAAAGTTAGTCTGAAAACTCCGCCTCCTGCTGCTTCATGAGTTTTTCCTCCACGCGAAATGTCCTCCTTGCAAACATTGCAATTGCTGTTGGACTGGCTTTACTTTCTATTTTAAAATGCTTAGTTACAAACCTCTAGCAGCTGCTCAAGTCAGTGGATAACCATGTTTCGGGGAGCAACGTGTTGTTGTGATGTGAGCGTCTAAAATTAAAGGGAATGTGTTTGTTGCAACGGTGTAAATTAAAGGGGATGTGTTTGTTGTGGACAATTATTCTGCTCTGTGTGACAATAAATACATTAATGATATATTATATGTAATTTAAAACCAAAACTAAGGCCTCCGTATGAGTTTAAGACGTGAACATGGTCATGTTTGTTGAACAAAATAAAATTAAAAAAAAATCTTTTTTTGACTGCCGATTTTTATTAAAAAAAATTCCCGATCCCGATCCTCTGAAAAGCAAGTGATCGGCGCCGATCCCGATCACGTGATCGGATCGGGACATCCGTAATAAGAACATAAAAGAATAATAAGCTGAGAAACGAGGAAGGCCAGTCAAATCGCCTGTCACATTATCCGCTTCCATACCCTCAAAGAAAGTTAGGAAAGGATCCCAAATATTGTGGAATTTTTCGGTACAACCTCTGACAGTATACCTGATCTTCTCCAGTTAATATGATACATGACCCCTCTCATCCAGTGGCCGTACACAGGCGGACCTGGGTCTTTCCATTTGAACAGTATTAGCCTTCTGGCCAAGAGTGAACAGAAGGCCAGGGCCCTCATTTATCAACGTTGCGTATGCACAGATATGTGCTTAACCCGTGCGTACGACCATTTCTAAGCAAAGTGTGGGATTTATCAATTTGAACGTGAACTTGACTTTGTGCTTATATCTACGCACAGCTCAGAGCATGCATACCTGATGCCCGGTGGTAGAATATGATACTGCAGACGGACGGCATATGCGCTCATCAGTTTCATGCATGTTTCAATGAGGAAATAAGCTTCAGTGCATTACTCCCGACCAGGGTACAAAATAGTTACACGCCCAGCGCCACTGGCTTGTAGATTTAATGTTTGGCCGTCATAAATTAAGGTCTGGGCACCATCTGGCGGCCAACAAAATCCACTGCATGGGTCGGCATTAATATGATGCGGGAGTGGTGAGTTGAAACGAAAGTGAAACTGTGTGTGTGTGTGTGTGTGTCTTTAAATGTAAATGAGATGCGCTCTGCTCACGAGGTCATGGTGAGTTGAAAGTGTGTGTGTGTGTGTGACTTTAAATGTAAATGAGATGCGCTCTGCTCACGATGTCAAGTTTGTAACATGAGACGCACATGAGGTCTTACATCACCCTTTAGCCTACAAGAAAACGCTGCAATCGCGTTTTTGATTGTGCTCTAATATTTTGCTATTTCGCATTTGACCAAATATGTGAGTGGAGGCATATTCCCTGCAACAGGTTCAAAGATAACTTCACATTTATTGGCAATTCGTTTCCTTATATCTCTTCCTCCAGGGTTCCTTCCAACTTGTGTTGACAAAACACCTGGGCTGCTCAGCTACGGGGAATCAGCGCTCTCTCTCTAGACTAGAAAGGTGCACTCAGTAGAGCACAGATGTCCGCCAGGGCGGCAGCCACATAATAATAATAATAATAATAATAATAATAATAATAATAATAATATTGGATTTGTAATGCACTTTGTGCTACACTACATGGTTCTATTAAAAAAATTGAAATAAAATAATTATTAGTAAAACAAATAAAATAAAATACAGAATAAAAATAAGATAAAAATAGAACATAGTTAATTAAAAACATAGTATAAACAGACAATTTAAAAACAAAAGCACAATCAAATTAAAATAAAAAGCCAACAGTCAAAGGCCTTTTTGAACAGGTAGGTTTTCAGGCCTGCCTTCTCTCTCTATCTATCTATCTATCTACCTCTCTCTCTCTCTGTTCAATGATTTAAAGTGGCCAAACGTTACAATATAAATACTAATTGGATTTTTGGCTGGTAAAAAATCTGCCCGGCTAGTAACTACTAGCCGTCTACCAGCCAAATGGCTGGTAAGTCAAAAAGTTAAGTTTGTTCCCTGCTCCCGACACTGGCGCGTGTTCTGTATGAACCGTAATTCATTATAGTTCATTGTGAAATAGCGATAGTAGTGTAATTATTGTCAAACCCTAAATAGCATGTGGAATAGGTATTTCCGAATGAATTCAGCCTGGTTCATAGCGTTATTATAGGAATACTTCTCCGGTGTGCGCTCAGATGTTTTCAGAGATATAGGGCATGTCTATTTGCAGAGAGAGAGAACATAATAATATTAAGTAGAGTTCGCTACCCGAGACACATTCTCCTTGATTTGTACCGCAATTTGAGACCCACATTGGAGCGTGGAGCAAAACGCAGTGTTGGATGTCTAATTTCCCCAACCCCATCAACTATATACAATGGGTCTCATTCTCGAACGTAGTTACGACAAAATATTTCGTCTTAGCCAGATTTCGGCCTATTTAAGACATATTAGGGCTGGGAGTGGGAGTCCTCAAATGTTCCTGAGATCTTATTTGAGAGCAGATCCAAGAGTGCTGAGGAGCACTCTTAAATATGCTCTCAGCCCACGATCAAATCTCATGATTGATTGACTAATTTAAAACTTTATTACAACTTGACAGACTGTGTTCTCATAGTGATTCCTTCATGTTAACGCTACAGGCCTCCTTGGAATGAATTACTTGATCATAATTAAAATAAATATGACAATATTTGTACGATAAGAAATTACGCATTTGATGTCGGAAAAATAAATAATATGGATTCATCTGATCACAGGGCAGCTGGATTAACCATATCTGAACCAGCTATTTTGGACAAATGTATAATTACTTTAATTACTCAGATATTCAAACACAATTATGCAATTATTGTGAAATGATTGAAAATAATAATAATTTAATGCCTTCTGTGGAATTTGCATTTCTTATTTGTTACACATCTGTTTTAATGATTAATTATATACATTTGAAAGAATGCAAGTCAACATGCAATGTATCCCATTGATTGGTATTGATTGAAAACTTTATTAACAGATTGCAGAATGGGTACAGTACAGTACAGCTCAATTACATAAGGGGATGCAGACCAGAGAAAGAATTTCGTCTTGTTTACATCAGGGTCCCCCATTTTCAATCCATCATAACATATATGACACACACGACACAGATAGACAGTACTGCTACATCTATACATTTATGACATACCAGATTTGCAAATACAGTACTGTTTGTGATACAAAAAGAGTCCAGAAAAGAGAGTACATTTGACATAGAAACTGTTGGAGGAGGATGGAGGGGTGGTAGACTTACACTGTACAAGCAAAACTGTACATTGGAATATTGACAAAACCATACTTGGTCATTTACTGTACATTGGAGGGGGTTGATATAGCTATAAACCTGCATTCCTTCGAATATATCAATTAAACTTATATTGAAATACACTATATAGCCTATACACCAACACTGAAATGACAGTGGATAAATAAATAAGAACTAAAGCTAATCGGTGGAAATAGACTGCATTAATATTCCATAACAAGTCTTGTGTGCGCCTACGAATGAACAGTAGCCTATAGGCTTATGGAATAATAAGCCATACTGCTTCATTCATTACGCCCGCCGGCCCGTAGGCTATATATATTATATGTCATTAATTAATTCATATACAGTACTGCGCGCGTGTGTGTGCGCGCGTGCGTGCGCGCTGCGGCAGGTGTGTACCGCGAGCTGTATATGATGCCAATACATTAATCTAATCTAGTTTTGATGGGCACAAGCGTGATTATGAAACCTAGCCGCATTTCTAGGAGACGCTCTCTGATTGGCACTGACTGACGCTAGGTTTCGTAATCACGCGGCTCTCAAAGCACTTCCGCCATTCCATTTCGCACAGCTGCGTCAACAGTTGCTTTATAAGGACTGTCGGGGGCGTGGTTTGTATGCAAATGAGCTGAACGGGAACGCGCTTTGGAGTTTACGACATAATGCCATTCTCCAAGCAGATATCAGATCATATAATTTCTGCTACCGTTTCAGCCACTTAAGACATATCTCCAGCACGTTCAGGACTCAGAGTGTACTTGTCATAGATTATGTCTCAGTGGTTCCAAGATAAGTCTTCCAGAATATATCTTTGAAAAAATTTCGGGAATGAGACCCATTATCCATATATCAATAGCAGGAGGCCAGAGAGGATTTTACGCCAGGTTACCCAACATCATCAGAGCAATATATAGACTGTACCCATATAGCTTTCAATGCTCCATCAATAAACAAATCCAGTAATGTGAACGGGATTCCACTCGGTCAATGTACAGATAATCTGCGATGCGCATTTTGGCTGATAATGTGCTGGTGGCCGGAGTCTCATTCAGGCCTAATTGTATTTAATTCAATTGTAATGTTATTACTGGGGTATCTAAAACATCACTTAAATGCAGATCAGGGTTATCCACTGAAGCCATAATGACTGACCAGAACCACGGGTTCATGACGAGCGCACATAATAGGCATTGTAGAGCGCAGAGTTGGCCTGCTGAAATTGATTTCATTTCAGTCATTACAGTGCTTAATGTCGGGTCAGCTTGTCATTTATTTCTGTCAATGTGCTGGTTCTGTAGCAGGACTGGGTCAGTCAACATCCTTGGCTCCCGGCGCACCGAAGATAGTCTACACGCTCCCTCCTCCTCAGCGGAGTTGTCTGTGAACTTGGCAACTTCATTGGATTTATTTATTCTCTAAAAATATCTATAATCATATGATTAAATATTGTTTAAAATAAAACGCTAAATACTATTATTGTTACAAAGGGTCAGATTAAACCGAATATATGTATTTATTTACGAAATTTGAAGGTGCGAATAGCAGAACACAAGGCAGCCATTAGGAACAACAATATGGATTATGCCATTGCGAGACACTATAAGGAGAGAGATCATGGTTCCACAGCCTCTCTAAGGTTCATTGGAATCGAAAGAGTCACCCTACCACCGAGGGGCGGTAATATAGTAAAGCTTCTCTTACAAAGGGAAGCGTACTGGATTTTTACTTTGAATTCTGTGGAACCCCATGGTCTAAATGAATCCCTCGAGCTGAATCCATTTTTGTAACCACTATCCGTTCTGTGTAACCTATATGGGTGTGGTTTTAAGTCTGTTTTAAACTATTTATCAGGTCTAATGACCTAGGTATTTGTCACTTCTCTCATATTGCTTTATTATATATAATTTTCAAAAATGAGTCTGTGTATGTATGTGGTATCTAGGCATTTCTATACATAAAAGTGATATGTATCCTACAAAATGATAAAATTTAATGTGATAATTGAGTAGCCAATGGGCTTGATATGTTAAGATTTGTCACTTCTCTCATTTTGTATTAGATAATTTTCAAAAATGAGTATGTATATATGTGGTCTCTATGCATCATTTTTATACTAAGAGTTGTATGCATTACATCCTGCAAAATCATCAAATTAAATGTGATAATTGAGTAGCCAATGGGCTTGATGTATTACGATGTGGGGTGGAGCATGCTATACATAATGATGATCATTGATGACACCTGCTGCATAGCACCTGAGGAAGCGACAGCGAAACGCGTTGTGCAAACAATAAATAAGCAAAAACGAGTCCTGTGGAGTGTGCGGTCCCTTCTTTCCTTTGAAGGTTTTCTCCTTTTAGTTTATATGTATTTATTGATTGATATATATTGCATAATATTTGTATATCGTTTGATATCCCTTGTGTATTCTTTGTACATATACATGGAATATCCCTTTAACCTACTACAGACCATAATATTTCGTTCTCTTATTGGATGGCGTGCCACCAGCGCCAGTGTCTTACCCCCAGAGTCGAGTTCAAAGCTACCGTCAAGACATGTCTGTACATGCCCGGTTCTGCCCAGGACTACGAGACAGGAATAAGGCTGGTACTAGTTTATTCCCGTACATATAAATATGGCGCAGGTGAATACAGAAGTAGTTCAGTCCGCAGTCCGTTCAGTTCAGTCTTAGTAACAAGTGAAGCCTCACCCACTATGCAACGTGCGGTGAAGTAGGGCTCGTATTGCCCCAAGATAGAGTCTTGTTTATCCTAATACGTTTGTTCAACGTATCGTTCGCTCCTTACTAGTAAAAGCCTTCATCACGAGTCAAAGACCAAGTGAAGTGAGCAATTGTGTGTCTAAATAGAGCACTTATAGCTGCGTGCGAATAGGATAGTGGAGTATCAGAGCTTGGTTGAGTAACGTCAAGTTCAACTTGGTTGGTGTGGAGTACCGCGCACCGGAGGATATGCACCGGTGAATGCAGAGCCCCTTTCCGGCTGGAGTATTATTATTATTGCTTTGTACCATGCTGTTGGAGCGGATAAGAATCGTCTACACCCACTGCTGTGGGACCTGCCCGTGAGGACCATCATTCGAGCCCGTCTCTATTGGAGAGGCTGACCGGCTTCCACCTGTGCTGCGCGCATGAATGAATGAATGAATGAAAACTTTATTAACAGATTGCAGAATGGGTACAGTACAGTACAGCTCAATACATACAATTGTTAAGGGGATGCAGACCAGAGAAAGACTTTCGTCTTGTTTACATCAGGGTCCCCCATTTTCAATTCATCGTAACATATATGACATACATGACATACAGATAGACAGTACTGCTACATCTATACATTTATGACATACCAGATTTGCAATTACAGTACTGTTTGTGATACAAAAAGAGTCCAGAAAGAAAAGAGTATATACATTAGGCGTAGAAACTGTACATTGGATTGGGTAGGTGGGGGTGGGGGGGGACTGTACATTGGAGGTGGTTGGGTGGGTGGGGGGGTTGGGTAGGAGTGGGGGGGGGGGGGTGGGTAGGAGGGGTGGGTGGGGGACACTGTACAACTGTACAAACAACACTGTACATTGGATTATTGACAAGACCATACTTGGTAATTTACTGTACATTGGAGGGGGTTGTGTTCGGACATTTACAGGGGCCAGTTTCGAGTTGCAGTCTCCCGTAGGTGTTTTTTGAGAGTGTTTTTGAAAGTGGGTAGTGATTCACATTCCTTTACAGCTGTGGGTAGGGCGTTCCACATTGATGTGGCATAATTGCGAAACGTGTTTAGTCCCTTGTTTGAGCCTAATCACGTTGTTGAACTTGATCATGCATATTTATTAGAACATTTTATTACAGCACTATGTTATCAATACACATTTATATATATATATATTTATATTTATCAGCATATTTATCAGCTGAGGTACGGGAAATGACATGTTAGAAAATCCAATATTGGGCCGTCTACATAATAATCAAACTGAAACGAATGGAGCTCAAACTCCGCCCTCTTTTCTTGATCATCCCATGACGGCTGTGATTGGAGGATCAAGAGAAGAAGGCAGCGTTTGAGATAGGTCCACTTTCAATGTCATTCTCAAATGTAAAAGATAGAGGGGGGGGGGGGGGGAAGATGAATGAATGAATGAATGAATGAAAACTTTATTAACAGATTGCAGAATGGGTACAGTGCAGTACAGCTCAATACATACAATTGTTAAGGGGATGCAGACCAGAGAAAGACTTTCGTCTTGTTTCCACCAGGGTCCCCCATTTCCAATTCATCGTAACATATATGACATACATGACATACAGATAGACAGTACTGCTACATCTATACATTTATGACATACCAGATTTGCAATTACAGTACTGTATTTGTGATACAAAAAGAGTCCAGAAAGAAAAGAGTATATACATTAGGCGTAGAAACTGTACATTGGATTGGGTAGGTGGGGGTGGGACTGTACATTGGAGGTGGTTGGGGGGGGGGGGGGGGGTAGGAGTGGGGGGGGGGGGGGGGGGGGGTTGGCGGGGGTTGTGTTCGGACATTTACAGGGGCCAGTTTCGAGTTGCAGTCTCCCTTAGGTGTTTTTTGAGAGTGTTTTTGAAAGTGGGTAGTGATTCACATTCCTTTACAGCTTTGGGTAGGGCGTTCCACATTGATGTGGCATAATTGCGAAACGTGTTTAGTCCCTTGTTTGAGCCGAATCTGGGTTTAACATGATTTGTGGAGCTCCCTCTGGTGTTGTGATCGTGGTATTCACTGACCTTTGGGAAGTATTTAGTCATGTACATGGGTACCTTGGTCGTGTAGTGTATCTTGTAGACCAGGCCCATTGCAAGTTGCTGTACTCTGTCGTCTACTCTAAGCCATCCTAGGTTGTCAAAGTGGGCAGGGGTGAGGTGGGTTCTAGGAGTAAGGTCAAGCAGTAGTCTGACCAGTTTGTTTTGAGATGTTTGTAATTTTGTTTTTAGCGCCTTTGAGGTGCTTTGGTACCATGAGGTGCAAGCATAGTCGTAGTACCCTTGAATGAGTGCTCCTGCTAGAGTCTTCAGGGTATTCTTGTTTACCAGTGAGGAGATCCGGTACAAGAAACGAGTTCGTTGGTTGACTTTTTTTATTACATTGGATGCCATTTTGTCACAGGAAAGATTTGCCTCTAGGATGGAACCCAGGTAGGTAATATCTTCTTTCCTTGTGACAATATTGTCACCCACTGTAACTGAGAAGCCGTCGGTCTTGCTGAGTTTGTTATTTGAACCGAAGAGAATGGACTCTGTTTTGCCCATGTGTAATGATAGTTTGTTATCAGCGAGCCATATGCAGATTTTGCTTAGTTCTGAGCTGAGGGTTTTTTCAACCTGTAATTTGTTCTTGTCAGAGACCAGCAGGGCTGAGTCGTCCGCAAACAGGAACAAGTTGCAGTCACAAGCTGACGACATGTCATTTGCATAAATTAGGAACAGTAGCGGACCTAGTATGCTTCCTTGTGGAACACCACAGTTTACTGTGAGGGGGGGGGGATAGGGTACCGTTTACCTCCACCATCTGCTCTCTCCCCTCCAGGTAGGATTGCATCCAGCTCACTGATAGACTATCAAAACCAATTGCTTTTAGCTTGTCAATCAGAATGGTGTGATTGACAGTGTCGAAGGCCTTTTGTAGGTCCAGCATGACCATGCCGCAGTATTTGCCCGCGTCCACCTCTTGTTTGATGTGGTCGTTTAAATAGAGAAGGCATGTGTCAGTGGAGTGGGATGTTCTGAAGCCAGATTGGAATTCGTAGATTAGATTTTTTTCCGCAAGGTATTTTTCGACCTGTTCGTATACAATTTTTTCCATGACTTTCGAGATGGAGGTAAGGATAGAAACAGGGCGGTAGTTGCCTGGGTCTAATTTACTGCCTTTTTTGTGCAGAGGGGTCACTCTCGCAATTTTGAAGTCCTTGGGGACGTGTCCCTGTTTTATAGAGAGGTTTATTATGTGTGTGATGACTGGGGTGATGGCGGCTGCTGAGTCTCTGAGGAATTTGGAGGGGATGTTGTCATGGCCAGTGGCCTTGTTAGGTTGGAGGGCGCTCAGTTTTTTGAGTACCTCATCTGTTGTTACCATTTCCAGTTTGAAGTCGTCTTTGTGGACCCCTAGGTTTTTGTAGTAAGCTACTATGTGTTCTACCCCATAATGCCCTGAGTGGGAGGGTAGTTTGTTTACCAGTGTTGTGGCTATGTTTGTGAAGAAACTATTTAAGTAATTGGCTACATCCAGCTTTTCTGTGATGAGCGTGTTGTCCGTCTTTATGTTTATGTTTGAGAATCTGGTTTTAAGTTTTTTACTGCAGCCTAGTTGGTTATTGAGTAATTTCCAAAGTTCACGCGGTTTGTTTTTGTTTTCCTCGGTTTTGTCATTGATGAATTTTTTCTTTGCTGTTTTGATCATGGAGTTTACATCATTTCTTAGTCTGTTTCTTTGCAGTTTGAGTTCAGTCACGTGGGCTTGGAGTTCACTGCTCGTGCTTATGTTAAGCTTTGACTGACTTTTACGAAACTCAGAGCATTTTTTGTCTCTGGTTTTCATAGCGGTCAGTATTTCAGCGTGCATCCACGGCTCAGCGCGATTTTTTACCCTGGTGGTTCTTAGGGGGGCCATGTTGTTTAGTATCGTTGAAAATTTGGTTTTGAAGCCAAGCCATGTTTCTTCAACCAGTGTACCATTGAGCTCATCTGACCAGTCCAGACCCTCCAGTTCAAGGTTAAAGGCCTCGCTAGAGTAGGACACTGGGATTACAGCTGCCTTTCGTCTGCCGAGCAGGGAGTAATATACCGCCTCCCATAGCAGGAGCCTATATTGAGTCCCCGCTGACCCATACTTTGCATTCGAACATTTGCTCCCCCTGCTGGCTTACAACCGGTAGGAACCCCCCTACCAGTATCCCCTAGATATAATTCCTAATATTCAAGTTGTATTATTATCTCATGCGTAATATGAGAATGGACATTCATTATTGATTTGCCTACGCACATTCCTTTGCCTTACAAGTGCATTCAATTAAAGTATATTATGTATTCTTGCTGCTAATAAATACTTAAAGACAACTTTGTGTAGAACCGATTCATTGTGGGGAAGTGTTCTCATCATATACTCGTGTACGGTATGGCCAGTATAATGTACATAAGACGGTAGTGGTTTAATGATACCATACTTGATTAATACAGTCAGGGAATTGTACCCCTCAGTTACAATTGGTCCTTCGAGCCGGAGAGAATTAGCGTAATATTAATATAATATTAATATTGACATGGCCGATGATGAACACTCCACAAACGGTTCTCCTAAGCTAGATCGCCCAGAGCGCAGACGGCAGCCACCTCTTCACCTAGAGGACTACGTTGTCAGTCCAATACCTAGCTTTAAAAGGAAGTTAAATACGGATAAAGTAACTAAAGCGGATAGTAAAATTATGTCCAACCCTACCGACCAGGCTACCCCGCCAGTAGAGACCCTAGTGGGTTCTAACGTAACTGACCAAGCTCACGGGGGGGACCAGGAGGGACATGACATGACTTTACCCTCAGACAACGCCAACGGGACAGTCCCCGGAGAGCTCCAGGATAAAGAAAGCCCTCCCGGGACGGAACCCGACCCACCACAAGAAGAGACGCGCACCCAGGAGATGGATCTCCTCGGTACGCGACAGGAGAACGGATCTCCAACGAGCACTGCCGGGAGCCGATCGCCTCGACCGGCGTCTTCCCCCAGCGAGGCGGACAAGATGCTGGCACAGGCACTCATCGCCACCCTGGCAGCCTCTACCAAACGCGATCGACTTCAGGGTGAACGCGATCGACTCCAAGCGCAACAGACAAGCGAGCGCGAACAAGCTGCAGACGAACGAGAGCGCCTTCACGCGCAACTCCAAGCGCAAGCCCTCCGTGAACGCGAACATTCTGCAACCGAGCGAGAGCGCTTCCAGGCGCAACAAAGGAGTGAAGACGACCGCATAAGACTGGAGACCAGACGCCTTCAGACGGAAGAGAACATTGAAAGAAGCCGCGCCGATGCACAGCACGCCGCCGCCAATGCACAGCGCGACGTCGCAAATGCACAGCTCCACGCCGCCCATGCCAGCGCCAATGCCCAGCGCGACGCTGCCCAGGCCAGCGCCAATGCGCAGCGCGACGCCGCCAATGCCCAGCGCGAAGCAGCGCGCGACCGGCTGCAGGCGGAGCTGATGGACAAACTGGTTGCCATGGCGACACCCCCTCTCTCCGCACGGAGCTCCCGGAGATCGTCACGACAAGGGTCAAGGACGCATTCCCCTACCCGACCAAGCGACCCGGGACCCCGCCAACAGGAGGCTCCTGTCCACGTCTCCGAACCCCCTCCCCGGCCGGTCCATACGAGACCCAGCAACCGGGAAGAACCGGACCACGCCGAGAGACTGAACCGAAGACTCCAGGACCTAGCAGAGGAAGAGGAGGAGGAGGAGGAATGTCAAGCCGACCAGCAGCAACGTACTCTGGACCAGGAGGCCCAGTACAGCCCCGACCAGCAGCAACGTACTCTGGACCAGGAGGTCCAGTACAGCCCAGAAGTCAGCCCCGAGGCCCTGCGCTACAAACCCCCGACTCAACTCACGGGTGAGTTTTACGCACCGCCAGCCCCGAGGAACAGCACCTGGGTACCCGACCTTCGGTACCCACCAAGCACCAGCCCAAGACGACACGCAAGAGGAGACTCGCCTAGGAGGCCTCTCCCCCAACGCTCACCGATGTGCCAGTCATCCATGGCATCGTACCTTGGCACACCGACGTTCCCGGACTTCACACACGAGAACAGAGCACAGTACACAGAGCTACGAATGTGCTTAGAGACTATGCTGTCCGACGTACCAGATGAACCGTACAAGTAGGGGTGGACGGTATAAACGGTATACGGTATAAACGGTATTAATTTGCTCTACGGTATGGATTTTGACTATACCGTTTAACCGGTAGAGCAGCTCTAAAATAGCAATGACGTCATGTAACCACAGCGCGACTATTTCAATCGCATTTGCCCCTAAAAATAGATAGAATTAGTCATAGATAATAGATATGTGCAAACTGGAAAAAGTTATTTAGGAGGCTTCGCGCAGTGGGCGTGTCAACACGCAATTGTCATTTCATAATAAACACATATCACCGCGGCGCACAGCAAGTTTCAATTTCAGTTCCTGCCATTTTTAACCAGTGGAGAAAGGTAAGATATTTCCCTATCGTTTTTCTTATATGAATTATTCTACGTTAATAAAACATACCTGGTGATCAACTACAGTTTGCTGTAAACATTACGATATGTGTGTAGTGTTATGATAACGACGGCAGCAGCGGGAGCCGGGAGGAAGGCGTGCAGCAGTGGATTTGCGAATAGCATGCAGCTGCAGAGCCGCAGAGCCAGTGGCTCTTTCAGGTCTGGTCACAGGCCCGTCAAACAGCGCCCCCCCACCCTTGCGCCGTTCTGACCCCCATCGTCTCTAAGCATTTTGTGTGTCAATTTGTTGACACATGTGTCAATTTGTTGACACATGTGTCAATTTGTTGACACAATTGTCAATTCTTAAAGCTGAGGACGAGTGGCACCTTTGTCTCAATTCTTATTCAATTCAATTCGCTCTGCGGCTCTGCAGCTACATATGCTTCTAGCAAAATCCAGCCCCGCTGTTTGCAATGGGAGCAGGAGTCTCGACTCGGGACTTATTTTATTTGGAATATAATGACTTTATACGCAAAAGTAGCCTAGTTTTAAGTTAAAATATTATAAATCTACATGCCTTGAGGATGTCATTCTTTATATAGCCTGCCTATCAGGCAAAAAAAATTATTCTAACAGAAACACTGATACCGTGATATATACCGTTACCGTCTATGCTTCAAATTATACCGTGATATAAATTTTAGACCATACCGTCCACCCCTACGTACAAGTATGCTATCCTACTCAAGCACCTGAAGGTGCCCAGAGCGCACAATATAGCGCTGGCATATTCCAGCTCTACTACCCCATACACCGCGGCTCTAGTAGCCCTCGACCAACGTTATGGACGCATATGGGACTATGTGATACAGGAGATAAGAGACATTGACCGTCTCCCCCCAGCCAGAGACAACAGAGCATTAGATGACCTCTCTATCAAGGTACAGTCCCTGGTAGGGATGCTGGGGTCCCAAAAGGAAAAGGGGATCTATGAACTGTACGCTAACTCTAATGTAGAGAGGATACTAGAGAAGCTCCCTCCCGCCCGACAAGAGCGTTTTCGGCGGCAGAGAGACTACCGCGACCCCAACGGTCCAGAGGCATCCCTCCTAGACCTATCTGAGTTCCTAGCCAGGGAGGTCAGTAGCCTACGACTCGACACGTTCGTATGGAGTGGACCAAGCCCAAGACTCGGACCTCGGGGATCAACGGATAACCGCCGGTTGGTGACCGTTATGCACCAAGCCGAATCAGTACCGCAGCACAAGAACCACCACACCCCCTCGACGAAAGAGGACCAGTGGAAGATTGAGTGCCAGTACTGTGAGGGAGAACATCGGCTGTACCAATGCGACACCTTCGGGAAGCTGACCACGGACGAGGTGAGTCAGTGGATCAAGGACCACCGCCGCTGCTTCCGCTGCGCGCGCAGCCACCTAGCAGCTGAGTGCCGCTTGAAGAAGAAGTGCAGCAGGTGCGGTGGCACCCACTTGGAGGTCCTGCATGACATCAACAGGCGTCAGCCAGGACAACAGAGTGGGCCCGTCGCGGTAATGTACCATGCCGAGGCGGTGGCACCAGCACCAAAGTTCCACCAGACCGCTCCCTGGTGTCCCGACTGCTACGGCAGACACTGGGAGTCACGGTGCGACTCGCACCATATAGATTCTATGTCACCACCAACAGGAGTGCTCCACATTGACCAGCATAGCGGGACCCCCCCCGAGTGCTCCTCAAAGTGGTCAGGGTGCTCCTGAGCTACGAGGACAAGGTCCTGGACACTTACGCCGTCCTGGACGATGGGTCTGAAAAGACTCTCCTCCTCGCTTCCGCAGCAGCCCAGTTGGGCCTGCGGGGTGTCAAAGATACCATGACCATACGCACCATCAGAAGGGACCAGAAGACCATAAAAGGTGAAAAGGTCTCCTTCAAGATAGCAGCGGTGGACCAGCCCGAGAAGCAGTATAGTATAACCAACGTCTTCACCAGCCACGACAGGCTTGTCTCAGTACACCTACCCCATCCCACAGCTGATGGCCAAGTATGTGCACCTACGTCAACTACCTATACCGCTTATCGACGGCGCCACACCGACCCTGCTCATCGGCTCCGACCACGCGGACCTCATTCTCCCAATTGAGGCGGCCCACATCAGACCCAAAGGATGCCCAGTCGCGGTTCAGACCCGACTGGGATGGACGCTCCAGGGCCCCCTCTACGGACTTGACAGTCAACCCACGTCTACACGCTGCCTACACACAAAGGCGAGCGACACCGGCCACTCCCTCGTACAGCAGAGGCTATTGACATTAAGCGAGAGGACCGTGAGAGAACCGTGGGCACCAGAGGGAGTTCGGAACTCCACCCCCCTCAGCTGCGCTCCAGACGTAGCTGACCTCGAACCCAGCACCCCAAGCGACTCCTTGACGGGGCGGCCGGCACCGGCCCCTCCTCAGACGGGGTACAGAGCAAACAAGAGAAACAGACGGAGGAGGAGGAGGCACAGCCAAGCACAGATCAAAGCAGTCTCAGGCCCGCTTCCTCCTAAGCCCCCCTTCATCCCGTACAGTCGTCATGACCATAGACCAGTCACTACCCCGAGCTGCGTGGCCGGCCGGCCGCGTAAGCAAAGTGACCACTGGTGCCGACGGAAAGGTCAGAGTGGCAGAATTGCTCGTCCAAGGGCGGACCTACAACCGACCCGTGGCGAGGCTGATAGAGTCGCCAAGGCTCCCCGACTCGCTTAATGACGACCATGACCACTGACTTTGTGAACTGCCTACCCTCACAACGGACATCGAGTAGTGGACAGTGCGGTTAATCTGTCTCTGCTTAGCTAATTAGGTGGGACTAATTAGGAGGCGGCTGTTACAAAGGGTCAGATTAAACCGAATATATGTATTTATTGATTGATATATATTGCATAATATTTGTATATCGTTTGATATCCCTTGTGTATTCTTTGTACATATACACGGAATATCCCTTTAACCTACTACAGACCATAATATTTCGTTCTCTTATTGGATGGCGTGCCACCAGCGCCAGTGTCTTACCCCCAGAGTCGAGTTCAAAGCTACCGTCAAGACATGTCTGTACATGCCCGGTTCTGCCCAGGACTACGAGACAGGAATAAGGCTGGTACTAGTTTATTCCCCGTACATATAAATATGGCGCAGGTGAATACAGAAGTAGTTCAGTCCGCAGTCCGTTCAGTTCAGTCTTAGTAACAAGTGAAGCCTCACCCACTATGCAACGTGCGGTGAAGTAGGGCTCGTATTGCCCCAAGATAGAGTCTTGTTTATCCTAATACGTTTGTTCAACGTATCGTTTGCTCCTTACTAGTAAAAGCCTTCATCACGAGTCAAAGACCAAGTGAAGTGAGCAATTGTGTGTCTAAATAGAGCACTTATAGCCGCGTGCGAATAGGATAGTGGAGTATCAGAGCTTAGTTGAGTAACGTCAAGTTCAACTTGGTTGGTGTGGAGTACCGCGCACCGGAGGATATGCACCGGTGAATGCAGAGCCCCTTTCCGGCTGGAGTATTATTATTATTGCTTTGTACCATGCTGTTGGAGCGGATAAGAATCGTCTACACCCACTGCTGTGGGACCTGCCCGTGAGGACCATCATTCGAGCCCGTCTCTATTGGAGAGGCTGACCGGCTTCCACCTGTGCTGCGCGCACACTGGGATTACAGCTGCCTTTCGTCTGCCGAGCAGGGAGTAATATACCGCCTCCCATAGCAGGAGCCTATATTGAGTCCCCGCTGACCCATACTTTGCATTTGAACATTTGCTCCCCCTGCTGGCTTACAACCGGTAGGAACCCCCCTACCAGTATCCCCTAGATATAATTCCTAATATTCAAGTTGTATTATTATCTCATGCGTAATATGAGAATGGACATTCATTATTGATTTGCCTACGCACATTCCTTTGCCTTACAAGTGCATTCAATTAAAGTATATTATGTATTCTTGCTGCTAATAAATACTTAAAGACAACTTTGTGTAGAACCGATTCATTGTGGGGAAGTGTTCTCATCATATACTTGTGTATGGTATGGCCAGTATAATGTACATAAGACGGTAGTGGTTTAATGATACCATACTTGATTAATACAGTCAGGGAATTGTACCCCTCAGTTACAATTATTCTGTGTGTCATGTTTCCAAATAAGATTGTTCACAACGGGAAATGCTGTGTATACGTTCAATTTGTTGGTTGGACCTCGGTGATCAATCTCGCTCTCAGTGAAGTCTCTCAGAGTTCGCTCGGGTTAGACCATTATTGCACATCCCATGGGGGTGTTTCATGACCATATATGGATAATCGGGGCGGTTCTGGTATGCAAATACTTAAAACCATGCACGAACTCAAGCGTAGGATCAAAGTGATATTTATCAAGACCGGTGTGCGTAGGACCTGTGTACGCACGTGTGATAAATCCCTTTTTTTTTGTGCGTGCACACATTCTAAATTCTGTACTTACGTATGAAAATAGAACACTTTCTAAGAATTTGATAAATGAGGGCCCTGGCATTTGTGCCATTATTATGTCTCTATGAGGCCATGTGGGTAGTTCCCCTAGAACTGTGAACATGTAGTCCACCCATGCGTTGAACAAAGTACCAACACTTCGTTCATCAATCATAAATCTAAATGCCAAATCATGATTTTGTCTCAGTTTCATAAGAACAAGAAAGAGCTGCACACGCAGGGGCATTGTGTTAATTTGCCAATCACTTCTGCTATACGTCAATGGGACAGAAGTTTGCTGTGCTGTAATAAAGAAAAGTCAACCAACAAACTCGATTCTTGTACCGGATCTCCTCTCTGGTAAACAAGAATACCCTGAAGACTCTGGCAAGAGCACTCATTCAAGGGTACTATGACTATGCTTACACCTCATGGTACCAAAGCACCTCAAAGGCGCTAAAAACAAAATTACAAACATCTCAAAACAAACTGGTCAGACTACTGATTGACCTTACTCCTAGAACTCACCTCACCCCTGCCCACTTTGACAACCTAGGATGGCTTAGAGTAGACGACAGAGTACAGCAACTTGCAATGGGCCTGGTCTACAAGATACACTACACGACCAAGGTACCCATGTACATGTCCAAATACTTCCCAAAGGTCAGTGAATACCACGATCACAACACCAGAGGGAGCTCCACAAATCATGTTAAACCCAGATTCGGCTCAAACAAGGGACTAAACACGTTTCGCAATTATGCCACATCAATGTGGAACGCCCTACCCAAAGCTGTAAAGGAATATGAATCACTACCCACTTCCAAAACCACTCTCAAAGAACACCTACGGGACACTTTATATTTATGGATGAAGGATTGCACTACAACTCGTACACCTTACTGTAAATTGTACCTAAAATTGTACCTCATCCCATTTCTGCTTTGCACTAGATAGTACTGTACATTAGTACACTGCATAGTATTGTGTATTGTATATTATATGGTAACTCAGAACATTGTACATATGTCTATACCGAACACTGTGACCTCATTTTCTTCTTCTAAATTCATGCTATATTATGTTATTATGTTATTTGATACTATCTTGTCTAGCACAGTCTCTGGAGCGTAACAGTAAGAAGCATTTTGTATGAAAGTATTCTGTACTTCTGTATGACAACTATTAAAGAACTTGAACTTGAGACTGCAATTCGAAACTGGCCCCTGTAAATGTCCTAACCCAACCCCCTCCAATGTACAGTAAATTACCAAGTATGGTTTTGTCAATATTCCAATGATTCCGTGACAATCATTCATACTCCACTAGAAGGAGCAGTACGGATTTTATTCTGCCAAAATGTAACTCCCTAATGGGCACACATTTTTTTTTTTATATTCTGCAGCACTGGAGTGGAACAAGCTTCCAGTGGCCCTGAAAAACATCGAAGAGGGGGGAAGTTTTAGACGTGCCACAAAGAAATGGCTAGCCAGTGAAGTATAGAATAGCCATAGGAAGGAGAGGGTAGGGAGTGTTTTTTTGTATGGGGTTGCTATTATGTTTTATTCTGTTTTTTATTATGATGATCTATGTTTTATTATGATGCTCTATGTTTTATTATGATGCTCTATGTTTTATTATGATGCTCTATGTTTTATTATGATGCTCTGTTTTAGTATGTTTTATTATGATGCTCCATGTTTTATGATGTCTGTCCATGTCCAAAATCAGGGACCATGATGGAAATAAGTGCTTGCACTTTCTCATGTTTTTATCCCTTGGATGCTGTCTTTTACTCCACAATAAAAATCAACCAATCAATCAATCAGTACAGTGCCCCCCCCCCCCCCCCCCCCCCCCCACCTCCTCCAATATACAGTTTTTATGTCAAATGTATATACTCTCATTTCTGGACTCTTTTTGTATCACAAACAGTACTGTATTTGCAAATCTGGTATGTCATAAATGTATAGATGTAGCAGTACTGTCTATCTGTATGTCATGTATGTCATATATGTCCTGATGAATGTGAAAATGAATGAAAATGGGGTACCTTGATGTAAACAAGATGAAAGTGTTTCTCTGGTCTGCATCCCCTTAACAATTGTGTGTATTGTACCCATTCTGCAATCTGTTAATAAAGTTTTCAATCAATCAATTAAATCAATCAATCTGTTTCACTGCTAGGTATACTAAACACAGTACATAGATTATTGAATTGATCATAAGTGAATCCAGTGGCATATTTGAAATAGGCTGGTACACGGCTGTTCTGCAAGACCTCTGGTGTTAATCTATTTGGTACTTGATTATGTCTCAGAACAGTATTTATACTCGTCAGTGATTCGATTTGTGCTTGTTGATTTCTCAATCGTTCATCTCGCTCCTCTTGTCCACCTTCTTCCATTGGGGGAGGCTGCTCCACAGGCCGGCAGAAGTGCTTTGAGGGGAAAAGACAGTTAGCAAACGTTAAGTTAGCTAAAAACACCAGCTAACTAGCGAGGAAGAAAAGTCAGACAGCAAATTAATGACAGCAAAGTTGATGTTGATAACTGTTGTGAAGGGCCAGATTAAACCGAATATATATATTTATTTATATATATATATTTAATTGTATTTGTATATTCTCTAATATTCCCTGATATCCCTTGTATATTCCTTGTACAATATGCATTGAATATCCATTCTAGCCTACTGAACATCCCATAATAGTCTCCATTCTACTATTGGTCGAGACCTTGGTGCCAGGCTGCCATACCCCTCAGACCCAGTTCAAACGTACCGCTCCACATGTACGAACAAGTCCTAGTTCCGCGTAGGAATCTGGCTACCGCACCACTAATGGGACTATTTGTTCATAGTGCGTATATATACTGCGCTACTAAAGTAGGACTTTCTTTTCAGTCCAGTTTCTTACCCTCCAATAGAGTCACAGACGTAAAGCCTCCCCGCGACGCCACGTGTGGGAGTAAGGCCAAGTTCGCCTACCATCGGTATTGAGACATCGTGTATATTAATATTTGAATAGTCATATTTGGCACTATATCGTCGAGTTGGACGTAGTCTATTAAGCTAATAATAGTCTGTTAATATATAGTGCTTCGTGCGGTGAGAATACTACCGTAGTCAGTACCCCATCGTTTCGGGCAGAGAACTGGCTGCTTACCCAGGGTGGTTGACCCCATGTGAAGCTGCACCCGAGGAGCCCCAGAGCCGACGAGCGAGTGGACCTGTATACCGGATTATTCTACCGACGACAGCCCGCCTTCCCAGGCACGGATTATGCTTTGTATACTTTGATTATTCCATGGATAAAGACCCCCGACACTGCCGTGTGTTGGAACCCCCCCCCCTGGAGAGGACGCAAGGTGAGGAGACGCTCTGCAAGACGAGGTCGCTTCACGTCTCTCCCCCGTGGACCGGAGAGAGCCGGCCCACAAAGAGTCCACCTGCCTTCATCTGTGGTCCAAGGATCGCCGGCGCATTGAACGGCACTACAGTGGGTTCACCTGGGATACCCTTGGCCGGACGAGGCAGCCGGATTCTACCCCCCCCCCCCCCTCCTACTCCTGTCGGCTTACAAGCGACCGGATTAACCCCCTCTAGTGTATCTAGTATATAATCATTAAAGTATCATTGCTGTTATTCCTTAACTATTCCAGGTCGTATATTTACCACCTGCGCCTTCAGAGATTGGACATTCTCTATTGATATACCGACGAATACTCTTAAGTGCTTGTTCTACACACCATCGCTGTGTAGAAATAAAGACCTGTTTCGACTTCGTACATTTGTGTTGGATCCGTTTCATCTACGTGAGAGTGTTCATGATAATATATTTATGCCGTGTACTGGGTGGCCGAATATTAAGTACAAAGGTAGTGGTAGTAAGTATCATATCTAGTAATACAGTCAGGGAATTGTACCCCTCAGTTACAATAACACTGTAGCTGGCTAGCTAGGATAACACCAGCTAGCTAGCTGGCTAGCTAGCTTGCAGCTAACGTTAGCTAACTAATAGTTTGGTCTACGTTTCTAATACATGCCGTCAAATATTATGTCTTTATGAATTGACCTTACCTTTGAGCAAACATAAGTGTCCTTAGAAATGGTCTTCACATTCAGTTGTGTATGCGGTCGACGACACAGCATAATCCACCGCTTGCATTTGCCAAGTTTTCTTTTGGGCTTCGGAAAAGGTACAAAATATACTCCTCCATCCAGTCTTTCAGGGTACCTGGTGTCCGAATTACAGGTACCCCACTGTTAAGTATATGTGTTAATATGATTGTATGCAACTGCTTAACTGTTCCACAAGAGGGCGCTATAGGCGTAAGGAGACGCAGCTGTTGTGGTTGATGTCAGGTAGAGGGTATAAAAGGGAATGTTCCCTCCCCCTCTTTCTCTTCCCATCTACCTCTCACAGAGAGAAGGTAGTAGTATTAGTAGTAGTAGTAGTAGTAGTAGTTTATTTCTTTTCAGTCATCATCACACACAGTACAATATACATCATCATTTATCAATATTTGATTATTTACAGTAGGGGTGGACGGTATAAACGGTATGAATTTGCTCTACGGTATGGATTTTGACTATACCGTGTAACCGGTAGTGCAGCTCTAAAATAGCAATGACGTCATGTAACCACAGCGCGACTATTTCACTCGCATTTGCCCCTAAAAATAGATAGAATTAGTCATAGATAATAGATATGTGCGAACTGGAAAAAGTTATTTAGGAGGCTTCGCACAGTGGGCGTGCCAGCCCCTCCCGCACGCATGTAAACACGGGTCTAGTAGTCTAGTGGGACGGGACACGGCACACGGGAGGACGGCGGCGTCTCCCTGAGCTAACGTTAGCTTAGCTACCGTTACAAAATGACCCAGTCAACTATTCACTTTTAGTTTAATACATGATGAGGCATTGTCTAACCGAACGGTATCTAGTCGGCCAGCTACAGATAGCTCCTGACATCAACAAACGCTCCATCAAGTCTAGTAGAGACGTGTATGATAGCTCCGTTAGCTGTTAGCTCACGTTAACGCAAGTTAGTTCACCGTTCAAAACGAAATGTCCCATTGAACTAAATAATTCACTGAGGCGTTGTATTAACGTTATATATCCGGCTAGCAGTAGCTACAGATAGCTCCTGATATCAATGTCTTATAACACTGATTCGATGCGTATTCGAGCTGAGGGCTTGCTAACGTTATACCAATACAATAGGGTCCAGGTGCAGCGCCGGAGAATCCTGGCCGTAGCTCTGCTCGAGGCTACTCGAGTATAGGTCCAGGTGCAGCTCCGGAGAATCCTGGCCGTAGCTGGAGGCTACTAGAGTACACACAGACAGTGGAGCGTGTTGCGTGGTGGCGATGTCTCGCAGATAATACAAGTACAAGTCTAATTATATAATATATATATTTTATAAAAATAAAAAAATAAATATATATAAAAAAAATAAAAATTATCAAAAACGATGATACCGTGATATATACCGTTACCGTCTATGCTTCAAATTATACCGTGATATAAATTTTAGACCATACCGTCCACCCCTAATTTACAGTGACTGAAAAAGGTACAGACTGAAGCATAGTGCTTATACTGTATGTGCCTGTCCTATATTCTTACCAAAAAAATACAAATTGTTTTACTCAAACAGTATTCTAAAGAAAAGAAAAAAAGCAAGCAAAACAGTATTTTTCACCCTTGTAGTTTTTCAAAATTTAGCTTTACAAAAAAATACAAAAATGTAGATTCCAAAACACGCCGGTGGTCTCGCGAGAGGTTAAGCGTTGGGCCGTGACGTCAGTGGAGTCACTCCAAGCAGTGCTGGGAAGCACAGAATGGAGTGTATTCCGTGATAACACAGCCAATATTAACGAATACACCGAAACGGTGATTGACTATGTCTGTACTCAGGTAGAAGTAATAATCCCCTCCACCAAAATTAATATCTACCCAAATCAAAAGCCCTGGGTAGACAAATCCGTCCGTGAGGCTCTGAAAGTGCGCACATCAGCATACAACACCGGGCTGGTGACAGGCAACATGGAAGAACACAAGATGGCAAGATACAACGTCAGGAGAGCAGTAATAGAGGCAAAACGGCGTTACAGGGATAAAGTTGAACTTCAGTTTGAACAGGCTGACTCTAGAGGCATGTGGCAGGGCCTCAGAACAATGACAGACTACAAAGGAACCCCCCTCAAACTGAACAGTGACATCTCCTTAGCAAATGATCTCAACTCCTTCTATGCGAGGTTTGAGGCTGTGAATAACAACACCAGCCTACAAACCACGGCAATGGGGGGGGGGGGGTCTGCTGATGGAGACTCAGTGTTCAGGGTAACAGAGCATGAGGTGAGACGGATCTTTAAAAAAGTGGATATCAGGAAGGCAGCAGGACCGGACGGCATCCCCGGCCGCGTCCTAAAAGTCTGTGCCGACCAACTGGCCCCGGTATTCACTGACATCTTCAACCTGTCCTTGGAACAGGCCGTCATCCCCACCTGTCTGAAGAAGTCCACCATCATCCCTGTACCCAAAAAATCTACGCCCGCTTGCCTCAACGACTACCGCCCTGTAGCCCTCACCTCCATAGCCATGAAGTGCTTTGAGAAGCTAGTGAAGGGCTACATCTGTTCCTCCCTCCCCATCAACCTGGACCCTCTGCAATTTGCATATCGCCCCAACAGGTCCACGGAGGACGCCATAGCCCATGTGCTGCACACAGCAGCATCACATCTGGACAAGAGGCAGGGGAACTATGTGAGAATGCTGTTCATCGACTACAGCTCAGCATTCAATACCATAGTCCCCTCCAAACTCATAGCCAAGCTCAGGGACCTGGGCTTGAACTATGACCTGTGCCAGTGGGTCCTGGACTTCCTGACGGGCAGACCCCAGGTGGTAAGAGCCGGCAACTGCACCTCCTCATCCATCACGCTCAACATAGGGGCCCCCCAGGGCTGTGTTCTGAGCCCCCTCCTCTACTCCCTGTACACACATGACTGCGTAGCACAGCGGAACAACAACACCATCATCAAATTTGCTGATGACACAGTAGTGGTGGGCCTGATCTCTGCCAACGACGAAAGGGCCTACCTGGAAGAGGTAGAGAACCTGTCACAGTGGTGTCAGGAGAACTGCCTCTCCCTGAACGTCAGCAAAACAAAAGAGATGATTGTGGACTTCAGGAGGTCGGGGGTCAAGGACTACAGCCCCCTCAGCATCGACGGGGCACCAGTTGAGAGAGTGAACAGTTTCAAGTACCTCGGAGCCCACATATCCGAGGACTTGACATGGACCACACACATTGACAGTGTTGTGAAGAAGGCACGACAACGCCTCTACTTCCTCAGGCGCCTAAGGAAGTTCCAAGTCAGTCAGAAGATCCTTAGGAACTTCTACTCATGTACAATAGAGAGCATCCTGACCGGCAACATCACCTCCTGGTTTGGGAATAGCACTGCACAAGACCGTAGCAGACTACAAAGAGTGACACGTTCAGCCGAACGCACAATTAGAGGGGGGCTTCCCACCCTCCAGAACATTTACAACAAGCGGTGCAAGGGGAAGGCTAAGAGAATTATTAAGGACTCGAGCCACCCGAACAACTGCCTCTTTGAACTGCTGCCGTCAGGCAAGCGATACCGGAGTCTTATGGCGAGCACAGAAAGACTCAGAAGGAGCTTCTATCCCCAGGCCATCAGGCTGCTAAACGAACAATAATCGCTAAATGAACAATAATCACTATGCAACAACCATCAAATGCACACAGCACACACACCCACACGCACACACTCACTCAAACAAACAACACACTGCAGCACCCACTCTCCACACTTTAGATCACACAAACACACTTACTTTATATTTATTGATAAAGGATTTGCACTACAACTCGTACACCTACTGTGAATTGTACCTAAACTGCACCTCGTCCATTTATGCCTTGCACTATATAGTATTGCATATTAGTACACTGCACAGTATTGTATATTGTATGGTAACTACGTCTACGAACATTGTACATATGTCTAAACTGAACACTGTGACCTCTTTTTTTACTTCTAATTTTTACTATGTTTTTATTTCATACTTATCTTGTCATGCACAGTCTCTGGAGCGCAACAGTAAGAAGCATTTTGTACAAAAGTATTCTGTACTTCTGTATGACAACTATTAAAGAAACTTGAGTATTCTAAAAGAAAAAAAAGAAAACAAAACGGTGTTATTCACCCTTGTAGTTTTCAAAAATAGCTTTACAAACCTTTTTCTTTAAAAACCAAAATCGAATTACTCATTCTTAACTGTATATCCGCATTGTTCCACAATTTAACCCCAATAATAGAAATACACCTCCTTTTAATCCCTTTTTTTAGCTTTCTGAACAGTAAATTTACAAATATCTCTCAACTCATATTTTCTTTCATGTGTTGAAAAAAACCTTTGCACCCCATCTGGGAGTAACTTTGCTTTAGCTCTGTACATTATTTGCATAGTTTTATAGTAAACCAAATCATTAAATTTCATAATATGAGACTTTATAAACAATGGATTTGTGTGTTCATAGTAACCAGCCTTGAAAAGGTTCCGAATGGCCCGCTTTTGCAGTACGACTATTGGATTTACTGTATTTTTAAATGTCGACCCCCATACTTCCACACAGTAAGAAATGTAAGGAAGTATAAGTGAGCAGTAAATTATGCAAGGCTTTGTAGTTTAATATATCCTTACATTTATACAATATTGCTACTTACATAGATATTTTTCCTTGAATATAGTTAACATGTTGTTTCCATGTTAATTTCTGGTCAATAACTACCCCTAGAAATTTTATCTCAAAAACTCTTTCTATTTGTACATCACATTTTTAACTCTATCCTCCCTCTATTTCTTTTCGATTTCCAAAAACCATAAATTTTGTTTTCTTAATATTGAGACAATTTATTAACATCAAACCAAGTTGAGAGTTTCAAGCTCTCTTTCAATAGCAGGCAAAAGTTCCTTTAAATTACTTCCTGAGCAATATAAATTTGTATCATCTGCAAAAATAACAAACTTTAACAGTTCATCAACATTGCACATATCATTAATATAAAGTATAAATAGTTTTGGACCTATCACAGATCCCTGAGGTACTCCACAGGTGACCTTCCTAAATCCTGACACAGTGTCATTGATTTGCACACATTGCTGTCGGTTTTCCAAGTAGCTCTTCAGCCAAGAGTTAGCTATACCTCGTATCCCATACTTCTCCAGTTTTCTCACTAATATGCTGTGATCTATTGTATCAAAAGCCTTCTGTAGGTCAATATAAATACCAATAGAACACTTGTCATTTTCAACTGCTTTGGTTATTTCTTCTACCATCTACTGTACATCACTGCATATGTAGTAGTTCTATTTTTCCTAAACCCATACTGGTGTTCACTCAGTATTTTGTATTTGCCATTTGCCAATGAAAATATCCAGTTGTTTCACAAATAGTTTCTCTAATATTTTTGAAAATTGAGGAAGTAGGGACACTGGTCTACAATTGTCCATTTGATGTTTATCTCCATTTTTATATATTGGTATTACCTTTGCTGGTTTCATAATATTAGGAAAAACACCTCTTTGAAAAGACAGATTGCATATATAGGTCAAAGGTTTTACAATAGACTAAATTACTTCTTTAATAATTACCATGTCAATGGAGTTTATATCAGTTGATGTTTTGTTTTTGAATTTACTTACAATATCAATTATATCAAGTTCATTTACCCCACGAAGGAACATATAACTGATATTATCATTAATAAGATTATTAAACATATATTTTTTTATCATCAGGCACAACAATTTTGCTGGCCAAAGTAGTTCCAACACCCACAAAATAGTCATTGAAATCTTCAACGATGCTTTTTACATTGTCCACTTTAGCATCTGAGCTATTTCAGTGGTTCCCAAAGTCGGGGTCGCGACCCAAAGGTGGGCCGCGAGCAGCCACGGGTGGGCCGCGAGATGAATTAAAAAAAAAAATTAAAAAAATATATTTCTTTTATTTTTTATTTTTTAATTTTAATTTTTTTTTGTCAGGCCACTGAACTTAGAAGCAGGCCAGGACAGTGTTTCTAGTTGTATTCTAAAATGTGACTATATGGTTTTATATTAACTTAATAAATAAACAAAAACGAAAAATCTACTTATTTCAACGAACATTTCAAACTAAATAACAGATTATGCACATAAAACGCTGAAAACCGAAGCAACAATAGTATTTTAATGAGGCTATTATTATTATCATTATTATTTTGCAACAAGTTAGCCCTCTCATAAATAGCACATATAAATGAATAACTAACTTGAACTAACTTAATAGGATTGAAGTGATATTTGGCTTAAAAAATCGGTCGCCTGTTAAAAAAAAAAAAAAAAAAAAAAAAAAAAAAAAAAAAAGCCCGACGATGTGCATTGGGCCGCGGCTCTCTGACGCCTTATTTTCTGGGCCCTGGCCTGAAAAGTTTGGGAACCCCTGAGCTATTTAGAAAATAGCTTGGAAATTCAGATTTATATCCTCTATTTCGAATAATATGATTGATTATTTTCCAGGTCTTTTGTATATTATTTGCACTGTCTTCTAACATTTTATTGTAGTATTCCTTCTTCTGTACTCTCATAATGGAAGTCAGTTTGTTCTTATACAGCTTATATTTTTATTCGCTTTTACTTGTTCTCAGTTGTAAATATTTCTTGTAAAGTACGTTTTTCTTTTTGCACGCCCTTTGCGTAGCTTTGGTCATCCATGGCTTTCCTTTATATTTATCCTTCACCCAGCTCTTTCTAATAGGACAGTGTTTGTTATATAGCTCTGTGAACGTCAACAAAAAAGCATCATATGCCTGATTTGGATCGTCAACATACACCTCATCCCAGTTGTAGTTTGTAAGGTCCATCTTTAAGGCCTCCATTCTTTCTGGTGTCCTAATTCTTACAATTTTACAAGAAGGTTCATTTACATCAACTGAAAATTTTTCCTTAAAATGATGTAGAATCACAAAAATAGGAAAATGATCACTGATTTCACTTAAGAACAAACCACTTGTTGCTTGGCCATGAACATTCGTAAATATGTTATCAATAAGTGTGGCACTATCTTTAGTTATCCTACTGGGTTTGCTTATAAGGGGCCAGAGACCAAAACTAAACATTGCATTACAGAAGTCTGTTGTTAGTTTATGTTCATTACATTTTAAGAGATCAATATTAAAGTCACCACAAACAAAAAAAGATTTTTTATCACATACCTTCTCAAAAATATCACCTATGGTATTCATAAATTGATCAATGCAAGAACCAGGCGTTCTATATATGCAACTCAAAAATATACTCTTAACTTTAGCAGAGTGAATTTCAATTGTCAAACTCTCCATGATATCATTAACAATTGTAGTATCAATAACTCTACATTGAAAATCATTCTGTACATAAAATGCAACACCACCCCTTTTGTTTATCCGGTTTACACAGAAATGTTCATAACCTTCTAACATAAAATCAGCATCCTTTGTGCAATGTAAATAAACCACGGCGGTTAAAGGCTAAAGAAGGACCTTGTCGTCATGACCATATTATTGTTGCTCCCCAGGTGACTGTCAACAGGTTATGGGCCCAGATCACGGAAGAGCAAAATAATAAGGGTAGCTAGTTAGCTGAAAGTATAGGCTAGGTTAGCAGCGGGAGCACCGCGTGACTAAAGCTAAGCTAACGGGCAGCTAAGCTACGCTACCATCAAAAGATGGCGACAAGAGGAAGGAGCAAGTGGCCCTTGTTTAACGGAGGGGCAGAAGAATACGAGCTCTGGGAAGAGCGAATGTTGTGCTGTATGCACGGAGTGGGGCTGAAGGAAACCATCTTGACGGCCCCCACGGGAGAAATAACGGCGGCCGCGCAAGCCCTGGATACACAGCTGAATGCTGACGCATACTGCGAGCTAGCACCACTCCTAGACAACGCGAGCTTGGGGCTGATATTCCGGGACACAAAGGACAAAGGCAGAGAGAGTCTAAAAGTGTTAAGAGAACACTACATTGGCAGGGGTAGGCCCCGGATTGTATCCCTGTATATAACATTGACCGCGCTGAAGAAAGCGAACACAGAGACTGTGACCGAATACGTCATCAGGGCGGAACAGATCATCACGGTGCTCAAGAATGCAGGAGAAGCACTGAGCGATGGACTAATGATGGCGATGGTTATGAGGGGACAACTGGAGATGTATAAACCATTCACACAGTTCAGCGGACATGTCGCTGGGGGAGTTCAAGGCCAAGCTGCGGAACTTCGAGGCCTCAGAAGACACACACCCGGTCGCCGAAGAGGCGGGAGAAAGGGTAATGAAGGCCAGAGCAGCGCCAAAGATAAAGACCGGACCCCTGACGGAGATGGCGTGTTGGTGATGTGGAGAAAAGGGTCACCGAAAAGATAAATGCACAAAAACAGTCTGGTGTAGTTTCTGTGGAACTTCGGGACACGCAGACAGAGTGTGTAGAACGTGCAAGATTGCAGCTGTGTACAAGATGGCGGCAACGGTGGACGTGAGGCGAGTCGAGACGACGCCCGAGGGAGCAGCGGGAGGAGAGGACTTCACCTTCAGGGCGCAGACAGCATACGTCACCCAGTCAACGCAGCAGCAGCAGGTCCAAAGGCAGGGACTGATCGTGGACACAGGTGCGTCGTCCCACATTATCAACGACAGGAGCCGATTCAAGAACTTTGACAGCACCTTCGAGCCGGAGAGACACAGCATGGAGCTGGCAGATGGGAAGCGCACATTCGGGTTGGCGCAGGGGAGAGGAGACGCACAGGTATGCCTCATAGACAGTGAGGGGCGCCGGTGTACAGTGACGTTGAAGAACGCCCTCTACATACCCTCGTTCCCACAAGAACTATTCTCTGTAAAATCTGCTACTGCTGACGGTGCCAAAGTGTTCTTCAATGCAGGTAAAGATGTTCTTGTAGAGCCTGACGGTACGAGGTTTAACATTGAGGTGTACAAGAGAATGTATTATCTACAAACAGAATGTAATGAAAATGATATATGTAATGTCAGTCATGATATTCAGACATGGCATGAGATCATGGGTCATTGAAATTACGAGGATATACTGAAGCTACAGGCGGTGACAGTAGGTATGCACATTAACGGTGAAAAGCATAGACCTAACAAAGAATGTGAAGTGTGTATAAAGGGAAAGTTCACTCAAACAAGGAACAGAGGTCCCACGGAAAAAGTAAAGACACCACTTGAGCAGAGCTAGTTAACACAGATCTAGCCGGTCCAGTAAATAATGAGTCCATAGGTGGCTTTAAATATGTGTGTACAGGGGCAATGTTTGTTTACTTTCTCAGAGCAAAGAGTGACACACTCCAGGCCACAGAAAAATTCCTTGCAGATGTAGCTCCTTATGGCAACATAAAATGCTTGAGGTCCGATAACGGTAGAGCCATATGAAATCCGTTTTATTATTTTCCAAATTCCATTTTATTTTTTCCCAAATTCCATTTTTTCCGTTTTAATATTTCAGAATTCTGTATTTTGCCTTTTATGCTCATTTTACCATCAGAAATAGTGTCTAATAAGTGGGAATGAATAAATGTCCACAATTGAATAAGATATAACAGTCCATTTAATGTTTTTAAGTGCTTCAACTCAGAAATACAGTTCAATTTTACACAATATTTTTCAATTAATTGTGACAAAATAAAAATACATATTTCAAGTGTAAACAATAGATACAGCTAGCTACTACTGACATTATCACAATGACAATGTCAGTAACCTAGCTATATCTATTATATTGTGATGAAATATAGTAATGCATAATTTAGGCACCTTTAGTTTAGTTTATTTCGTTTATAAAGGACAGTGTATAATGGCAAACGTTTGCATTAAACAAATGGATGAGTGCACCAGATTTAGCAAGAAGCTATCATTTCCATCTATAGTCCTATGTACTGTAACGTTTCATAGCTATTTAAGTTTATTTAGATTATAAAGGGCAGTGTATAATGACAATAGTTTGCATTAAACAAATGGATGGGTGCACTAGATTTAGCAAGAAGCTATCATTTCCATCTATAGTCCTATGTAATGTAACGTTTCATAGCTATTTAAGTTTATTTAGATTATAAAGGGCAGTGTATAATGACAATCGTTTGCATTAAACAAATTGATGGGTGCACCAGATTTAGCTAGAACTTCTAGAAGCTATCATTTCCATAGATAGTCCTATAACGTTACATAGCTATTTAAGTGTATTTAGTTTATAAATGGCAGAATTAGCAAAACACCTTATCACCGGAGGCATAAAAGTCATTAGGATACTGTTCTGCTCTGAATTGAGGGCTTATTGTGGAATAGTTTAGCTTCTTGACGATGTTAACACAAGCAGCCAGACGCTTGAGCACCGCGGCTGTGTTGTGTGTAACACGCTGTAGCGTCCCCGCCTCCCCGGTCGCGTGTACACCAAACGTTCCACCCAAAAACGAAATTTCAGTCCAGATTAGGCCAAATTCTGCAATATTCCACGTTTTGCAGTTGATTCCATTTTTATTGGTTAATTCCGCGATTCCGTCCGCGATTCCGTGAACGCGGATTTCATATGGCTCTAGATAACGGTACAGAGTTCACAAATAGAGAGTTCCAATCACTGCTGAGAAGGAACAAGATCAGACACGAGACGTCCTGTCCTTACTCCCCGCACCAGAATGGGATAGCAGAGAGGGAAGGGCGCACTCTTTTCGAAATGGCTAGGTGTAAGCTAATAGATGGTAACTTATCTAAGAGTCTATGGCATTATGCGGTACAAGAAGCCGCTTACACCAGAAATCTGTGTTTTAACAAGCACACGGGCACCACCCCGTATACAGCACTGACAGGAAAAAGGTGTGATCTAGCCAGGATGCACAAGTTTGGGTCAGTGTGTTATGCTTACCAACAGGACAGAGGAAAGCTCGAGTCCAGGTGTGAAAAAAGGACTCTTTGTAGGGCATGACAAGGGCAGCCCCGCTTTTCTAGTCTACTATCCCGGTAAAGGGAAAGTGCAAAAACACAGGTTGGTGAAGGTTGTCACAAAGACAACATGTGCGAACGAGGCAGACACAGGAGCCAGAGCTGGACTCCAGAGTAGGGTGTGATGAAAGAGAGACACCACAGCCTAGTGTACTGAGCACAGACATGCAGACAGACAGTCAACAACCCCCAGAGGATGATGACGGGAAGCACCCTAGGGTGACGTCACGTGCCTCATGCAGTGGGAGATATCCCTCCCGGGAACGTAATCCCCCAAAGTATCTGAAAGACTATGCCCAAAGAGAAAGTGACGAGGATGACAGTACACTTACCAGCATAGATTACTGCTACAGAGTAGTGAGTGGTGTACCTCAGACCTTTAAAGAGGCCATGGTATCCCCTGAGTCAGGAAAATGGGAGAGAGCAATGGATGAGGAGATGAGGTCCCTAGAGGACAATCGTACTTTTACTCTCACAAAGTTACCAGAGGGTAGACAGACAGTGGGAGGAAAATGGGTGCACTCAATCAAGGAGGGTATTGAAGGCCACAACAAGTACAAGGCCAGGTTTGTAGCTAAAGGCTACAGTCAGAGGGAAGGAATAGACTACGGTGAGACATTCTCCCCTACAGCCAATCTGACCAGTGTACAATAGGGGTGTAACGGTACACAGAAGCCACGGTTCGGTACGTACCTCGGTATTGAGGTCACGGTTCGGTAAGATTTCGGTACAACAAGAAAAGAATATTTATAATTATTATTATATATTTATAATAATTATTATAATTATTATTATTAAATATAATAATATTCTATAGGCTTGCCGTAGTAGTCAGTGATACTGGTGTAATTCTGTGTTCAGGCATCCACAGAGTAAATTAATTGCCTACTGCCCCTTTAACAACAACTTAGTTTCACTTTCAACTTCACGTGAAGCCGAGACTGAAGAAGACTAGAGAACAGATGACATGTTACACAACAATGGCAGAGGATTATCAATATTTTGGATTTAATAGCAGCAACTGTAGAGGAGCTCAGATGATCTGGTGCCGGTGGTATGTTGTGCTTTTATTTTTTATCCGATCAGCTGTGAGACTCGGCGGTCCGCCTGAAAAGGTTGACGTGTGTGTTCGCGTGTGTGTGTGTCTTTTGGTTAACATTATTGGGCGATTATTGGGCGAAACCATATATATATTTATAATTTTCGGCCTTTCGGCATTCGGTTTTTGGCCAACTGTTTCCTATTTTCGGTATCGGTTTCGGCCAAGAATTTCCCATTCGGTGCATCCCTAATGAGAAGCATGTTCAGTCACAGACTCATACCCCCCCAACACTCAACTAACCGCCTCGGCCAGTCCTTCATACCAGCGGCCATCAGGCTCCACAACAGTGGGCAGGGACTGCTGCCAGACATCCAACTACAACTACTAGGAACCTAAACATTTTAATTTAATTAACAATTAAATTAATTAATTAATTTGTTATATTGTTTACATTGCTTCAATCAATCAATCAAATTTATTTGTATAGCACATTTAGACATGACACTTGTCAACCAAAGTGCTTCACAGTAAGTCGCATAGCTATATCACAGTAAATTTCGCAGAGTAACTTTTACTCAAACTGAGTAAAATGTACTCAGTTTGAGTAAAATTTACTCAGCGAAATTGACTGTAAGGGTGTGTTCACACCTGAAAGTCCGGGGATAGTCCGGACTATCCGTGGATAGTCCGGACTTTCTGGTGGACCAAATGTGAAAATTATACATTGTTTGATTTTGGTCTGCGTTCACACTACCCTGTTTGGTGCGGATCTAATTTGTAAACAAAGGACATGCTGTCGCCAAGTCGTTCATCTATTGGACTAGCACTCACAAACGTAAACAGTTGCCGACAGAGTCTCTTGTGATAAAGCAGGTGTCATTACGAGCGTGGCGCAAGTCGACTAGAGAGTAGAGATATAGAGAGATAGAGAGATAGAGAGAGAGATAGAGAGAGAGAGAGAGAGAGAGAGAGAGACTGTCCGCGAGCGGCGCCAGTCTAGAGAGACAGAGAGAGGAAGAGAGAGACTGTCCGCGCGTGGCGCCAGTCTAGAGAGACAGAGAGAGGAAGAGAGAGAGAGAGGCAGAGAGAGAGAGAGAGAGAGAGAGAAAGAGAGAGACTGTCCGCGCGCCTGTCATTCATTTGAGTTGGGTCGCGCGCCTGTCATTCATTTGAGTTGGGTCGCGCGACCGCCGCCACTAGGCACCTGTCACTCATTTGCTCTAGATTAGATACTATATAAAGTTCGTTTTGCGTTCACACCAACAGCAAACGAACCATGGTCCACTTTGAAACGAACCGAGTCCCAACTTTTCAAGAGGACCATGGTTCGGTTGTTTGGTCCTCATTATAGTTTGGTTTGCGTTCAGACCTGTACAAACCAAACGGACTATTGATCTAAAGGGACCATGGTCAGCCAAACAGGGTAGGTGTGAACGCGCCCTAAAAGTGCTAAAGTATAGAATAAACAGAAAATATAGACAGCCAACGGACAAACAAAGAAACAAAACAACAGGCAAGGCAAGAGTCAGAGTGAGTCAGGGAAGGCCAGCGAGTATAGATGGGTTGAGTATTAAAAGTTAGGAGACTGTTGTCAGCCGATCTGAGGGCCCTGACGTTGGTATAGGATAGGGGGTGAGGTCTGCTAGGTAAACAGGGGCCTTACCATTTAGGGCTTTATAAACTAATGGCAGACATCTCTATGGCAGACATCTCTATGGCAGACATCTCTATGGCATCTCTATGGCAGACATCTCTATGGCAGACCGTATATTATATATTGTACCGTACAGTACACATGAGCACACACACACATGAGCGCACGCACACACACACACACAAACACCACTCATGCTGCAACCGCTTTAAACAATCACTTTAAACAAAATGTCACTTTAAATAATGGAAAAGTCACTTTAAAGGAAGGAGGTATTGCATAGTAGTTTTTACATTAAGTATAAAAATGACGGAGTTAAAAATTGTAAATTGTATATTGTATAGTAGTGTACATAGGAACCAGTGTCTCAGGAACTTAGCATGTCTTTTTTTATCATGCACATCTTGTGTCTTACCTATTTTTTCTTTTTTTTTATGTCTATTTTATTATTGTATTATTGCACAATCGATGCGGGCATGACCACCCGCATTTCACTGTATGCCCTGTATGTGACAAATAAACCTCTTGATTCTTGATTCTTGATTTGAGCTACCCGTTTTATAAACAAAAGTATAGGGGAGAGAGAATTAGCAGAATCATTCATTTACTCTGTATCCTGGAAGGGGTGGGGGGAAATGTGGACTTGCTGATAATAAAGTAGGGATGCACCGAATGGGAAATTCTTGGCCGAAACCTATACCGAAAATAGGAAACAGTTGGCCGAAAACCGAATGCCGAAAATGATTCATAGAATAGAATTTTTTTTTACCAATGTTGTTCAGCTACCTGATTATGGAAAAATATATGATTATGGCTAAACTTAACTTAAATAATCACTATTATGGGTCTTTTTGTATCACAAACGGTACTGTATTTGCAAATCTGGTATGTCATAAATGTATAGATGTAGCAGTACTGTCTATCTGTATGTCATATATGTCCCGATTAATTGAAAATGGGGGACCCTGATGTAAACAAGATGAAAGTCTTTCTCTGGTCTGCATCCCCTTAACAATTGTGTGTATTGAGCTGTACTGTACCCATTCTGCAATCTGTTAATAAAGTTTTCAATCAATCAATCAAAGAGAGAGAGAGAGAGAGAGACATCCATCTGTGCTCTACTGAGCGCACCTTTCTAGTCCCCAGATGAATGCGCTCTCTTGACTTTGGCATAGTAGACGCGCGACAGACAGCGTCAATGTGAGACACAATCCCTCCCCCTCTCGCTCTGAATAATATGCATATTAGATCACTCTGTGATTAACCGCGACGGGCATATACTATAGTAAATAAGGCTATAAACTATAAAGCATGTTAAAGACGCATTTATTGGACTCGTTGCGCGCAGAGTTTACATAGAAAGAGCGCGCCTCCCGAGTCCCAAGAGGAGTTATCACACAGGCTGCAGAACGCAGGACTGAAGAGCTCACGTTTGCGCATGTAATGACTGAATCCGCGTTTTGATGACATCATCACAACAACACGCGTTAGGTTACAGGCTGTTTCGGTGATATATTTTCAGTGAAAAAACTATTTCGGCCGAAAGCCGAAAGGCCATTTTTGGCCATTTTCGGCCGAAAACTTTCGGTGGCCGAAATTTCGGTGCATCCCTATAATAAAGCAATAATAAAGCACATATTATGAAATACAACATTTCGTCATATGGACCAGAGGGACTAAGGGTCTGAAAATTGTAGATGAAAACAAGTAAACAATCGTGGCACTCAAGCGCTGGGCCACAGAAACGTAGTATCCGTTTTCGGCAACCAAAGGGTTAATTGTGCTGTTGCCCGTCTTGGCTAGGGCGCTCTTGTAAAAAGAAAAAAAAGGATCTCAATGTGAATTATTTTTTTAATAAAGAGAGAGCATTTAGAGCCTTACCTCCTACTTCATTCACAGTTCCTTTAAGTCCTGGTGTTTTAATGCAGTCCACCAAGTAGATGGATAGTTCCTTTAGTCCCAACAGAGAGAGGTGACTGCAAGACGCCATCTCCTCCTGGATATCAGTGGGGCTGTGGCCTAAAAATAAACCAGATAAAAAACAGTAACAATAAGAGTCTTGCAAAGTACAACGTTCAATCTCCCCAGAGTAATTGTAGATCGACAGGTTTGGCTGAGTGTTTTTTTTATGTTAGACATGTCTTGTCACTGGTACTTGATGATGAGTGCCACTGCTCCACCATTTTGAATCCGATTGCAAACGTGAATTGTTGCTAAACAATCACAGAAATGTAGATAAACTAACTGCGTTCTCATTTATGCCAATACGTTCAGTTTTGTGGTACGTAGATAACCCCCGCCCCCCCAAAATGGCGCTTTTAGCATCTATAATCGCCTGTAACCAAATACATTTCAGAACCATCTCTCGTTTCTACGCTTCAAAATTATATTTCCCAGTCTAAATGAGAAATAATTCATACTATGAAAGCCAAGGTGTTGTTTTATTGTGTTGCCGTTCTCTCCATTTGATTATCAATAGGGATGCACCGAATGGGAAATTCTTGGCCGAAACCGAATACCGAAAATAGGAAACAGTTGGCCGAAAACCGAAAGGCAGAATATGATTAATATAAATATATATATTCAGTGTTTCCCATTAATTACCTAGACTGTGGCGGCCCGCTACAGTTTTATAAAAAAAATTATAATTAAATATAAAGTTTGCCAATAGGGATGTATCAGTAGTATTGGCAATGGTAGTAGTCGTAATAGTAATCCAGTACATTTATTTATTTTCTAAAAGATAAACCAGTTCAACACAGGTAACCACTTTTGCTTCATTTCTTTGATGGCTCAAATGTCTGCTCTAGTCCAGTGGTTCTCAAACCTCTCCTCGAGGCACCCCAGCTGTTCCATGTATTTGTTAAATTCCACCCCCAGCACACCTGATTCAACTAATAAAGGGCTTCTTAAGTTGAATCAGGTGTGCTGGTGGTGGAATTTAACAAATACCTTGAACGGCTGGGGTGAAGTTCGAGGAGAGGATTGGGAAGCACTCCTCTAGTCGAGTTTGTGTTTGAGCAAAAGGTTGAGACTTTAGGTTACAGAGATGTGCGCAACTAACGTTACACATTATTTTTAAGTAAATGAAGTATTCATTTACAAGCACCGATTTGATCATTTCCTGGTTAGGGTTCAAGTTAAACAGCTACCAACTTTATATAAGTTAGTTAACCAACTAGTTGAGTGGGCGGGACATGAGTTAACCTAGCATAGATGTTAGCCACCTCTAGTTAAGCTAGCAAGCAGTGTTATGTCACGTAACTTACCAGAGCTTACCAGGTTTGTTTTGACTTCCTTGAACTAATTGGCAGCCTCCTGAATATAGTATGTGGAACTATTTGTGAATAGTTGTGGTCCTGCTGTGGTCCACTGCGGTCAAGCCAGCCTCATGATGTGGTCCACCCGTTTCTTTCCGTTTGCGCTACACTTGCTGTTACCATGTTTATAGCCTGTGTTAGAGCGACACCTAGTGGTGCTTGATGTGATGTGTAGACATGCGCAGGGCTGTAACCTCAGTTTAATAAAAGATATACAGAAACACTTGCATTACAAGTTTTCAAGTTTCAAGTTTCTTTAATAGTTGTCATACAGAAGTACAGAATACTTTCATACAAAATGCTTCTTACTGTTACGCTCCAGAGACTGTGCTAGACAAGATAGTATCAAATAACATAGTATAGCATGTAATTTAGAAGTAGAAAATGAGGTCACAGTGTTCAGTATAGACATATGTACAATGTTCGATGCAGAATAGACGTAACTGAGTTACCATATAATATACAATACTATGCAGTGTACTAATGTACAGTACTATATAGTGCAAAGCAGAAATGGGATGAGGTACAATTTAGGTACAATTTACAGTAAGGTGTACGAGTTGTAGTGCAATCCTTCTTTCTGGTGAACCAAATGTGAAAATTATACATCGTTTGATTTTGGTCTGCGTTCACACTACCCTGTTTGGTGCGGATCTAATTTGTAAACAAAGGACATGCTGTCGCCAAGTCGTTCATCTATTGGACTAGCACTCACAAACGTAAACAGTTGCCGACAGCGTCTCTTGTGATAAAGCAGGTGTCATTACGAGCGTGGCGCAAGTCGACTAGAGAGTAGAGATATAGAGAGATAGAGAGAGATAGAGAGAGAGAGAGAGAGAGACTGTCCGCGAGCGGCGCCAGTCTAGAGAGACAGAGAGAGGAAGAGAGAGACTGTCCGCGCGCGGCGCCAGTCTAGAGAGACAGAGAGAGGAAGAGAGAGAGAGAGAGAGAGAGAGAGAGAGAGAGAGAGAGGCAGAGAGAGAGAGAGAGAGAGAGAGAAAGAGAGAGACTGTCCGCGCGCCTGTCATTCATTTGAGTTGGGTCGCGCACCCGCCACCACTAGGCACCTGTCACTCATTTGCTCTAGATTAGATACTATATAAAGTTCGTTTTGCGTTCACACCAACAGCAAACGAACCATGGTCCACTTTGAAACGAACCGAGTCCCAACTTTTCAAGAGGACCATGGTTCGGTTGTTTGGTCCTCATTATAGTTTGGTTTGCGTTCAGACCTGTACAAACCAAACGGACTATTGATCTAAAGGGACCATGGTCCACTTAAAGTGGACCAAACAGGGTAGGTGTGAACGCGCCCTAAAAGTGCTAAAGTATAGAATAAACAGAAAATATAGACAGCCAACGGACAAACAAAGAAACAAAACAGGCAAGGCAAGAGTCAGAGTGAGTCAGGGAAGGCCAGCGAGTATAGATGGGTTTTGAGTATTAAAAGTTAGGAGACTGTTGTCAGCCGATCTGAGGGCCCTGACGTTGGTATAGGATAGGGGGTGAGGTCTGCTAGGTAAACAGGGGCCTTACCATTTAGGGCTTTATAAACTAATGGCAGACATCTCTATGGCAGACATCTCTATGGCAGACATCTCTATGGCATCTCTATGGCAGACATCTCTATGGCAGACCGTATATTATATATTGTACCGTACAGTACACATGAGCACACACACACATGAGCGCACGCACACACACACACACCACTCATGCTGCAACCGCTTTAAACAATCACTTTAAACAAAATGTCACTTTAAATAATGGAAAAGTCACTTTAAAGGAAGGAGGTATTGCATAGTAGTTTTTACATTAAGTATAAAAATGACGGAGTTAAAAATTGTAAATTGTATATTGTATAGTAGTGTACATAGGAACCAGTGTCTCAGGAACTTAGCATGTCTTTTTTTATCATGCACATCTTGTGTCTTACCTATTTTTTCTTTTTTTTTATGTCTATTTTATTATTGTATTATTGCACAATCGATGCGGGCATGACCACCCGCATTTCACTGTATGCCCTGCCCTGTTATGTATGTGACAAATAAACCTCTTGATTCTTGATTCTTGATTTGAGCTACCCGTTTTATAAACAAAAGTATAGGGGAGAGAGAATTAGCAGAATCATTCATTTACTCTGTATCCTGGAAGGGGTGGGGGGAAATGTGGACTTGCTGATAATAAAGTAGGGATGCACCGAATGGGAAATTCTTGGCCGAAACCTATACCGAAAATAGGAAACAGTTGGCCGAAAACCGAATGGCCGAAAATGATTCATAGAATAGAATTTTTTTTTACCAATGTTGCTACCTGATTATGGAAAAATATATGATTATGGCTAAACTTAACTTAAATAATCACTATTATGGGTCTTTTTGTATCACAAACAGTACTGTATTTGCAAATCTGGTATGTCATAAATGTATAGATGTAGCAGTACTGTCTATCTGTATGTCATATATGTCCTGATTAATTGAAAATGGGGGACCCTGATGTAAACAAGATGAAAGTCTTTCTCTGGTCTGCATCCCCTTAACAATTGTGTGTATTGAGCTGTACTGTACCCATTCTGCAATCTGTTAATAAAGTTTTCAATCAATCAATCAAAGAGAGAGAGAGAGAGAGAGAGAGAGAGAGAGAGAGAGAGAGAGAGAGAGAGTGAGAGAGAGAGAGAGAGAGAGGGAGAGAGAGACATCCATCTGTGCTCTACTGAGCGCACCTTTCTAGTCCCCAGATGAATGCGCTCTCTTGACTTTGGCACAGTAGACGCGCGACAGACAGCGTCAATGTGAGAGACACAATCCCTCCCCCTCTCGCTCTGAATAATATGCATATTAGATCACTCTGTGATTAACCGCGACGGGCATATACTATAGTAAATAAGGCTATAAACTATAAAGCATGTTAAAGACGCATTTATTGGACTCGTTGCGCGCAGAGTTTACATAGAAAGAGCGCGCCTCCCGAGTCCCAAGAGGAGTTATCACACAGGCTGCAGAACGCAGGACTGAAGAGCTCACGTTTGCGCATGTAATGACTGAATCCGCGTTTTGATGACATCATCACAACAACACGCGTTAGGTTACAGGCTGTTTCGGTGATATATTTTCAGTGAAAAAACTCTTTCGGCCGAGAGCCGAAAGGCCATTTTTGGCCATTTTCGGCCGAAAACTTTCGGTGGCCGAAATTTCGGTGCATCCCTATAATAAAGCAATAATAAAGCACATATTATGAAATACAACATTTCGTCATATGGACCAGAGGGACTAAGGGTCTGAAAATTGTAGATGAAAACAAGTAAACAATCGTGGCACTCAAGCGCTGGGCCACAGAAACGTAGTATCCGTTTTCGGCAACCAAAGGGTTAATTGTGCTGTTGCCCGTCTTGGCTAGGGCGCTCTTGTAAAAAGAAAAAAAAGGATCTCAATGTGAATTATTTTTTTAATAAAGAGAGAGCATTTAGAGCCTTACCTCCTACTTCATTCACAGTTCCTTTAAGTCCTGGTGTTTTAATGCAGTCCACCAAGTAGATGGATAGTTCCTTTAGTCCCAACAGAGAGAGGTGACTGCAAGACGCCATCTCCTCCTGGATATCAGTGGGGCTGTGGCCTAAAAATAAACCAGATAAAAAACAGTAACAATAAGAGTCTTGCAAAGTACAACGTTCAATCTCCCCAGAGTAATTGTAGATTGACAGGTTTGGCTGAGTGTTTTTTTTATGTTAGACATGTCTTGTCACTGGTACTTGATGATGAGTGCCACTGCTCCACCATTTTGAATCCAATTGCAACGTGAATTTTTGCTAAACAATCACAGAAATGTAGATAAACTAACTGCGTTCTCATTTATGCCAATACGTTCAGTTTTGTGGTACGTAGATACCCCCCCCCCCCCCCAAAATGGCGCTTTTAGCATCTATAATCGCCTGTAACCAAATACATTTCAGAACCATCTCTTGTTTCTTTTTTTTTTATATTTTTTTTATTATTGCAAAACAAAAATTATTAAAAGTCAGTACTCAACACACAATGCATAATGAAACTTTCAGTAAAGGTGGTTAAAATATATGCAAGTACAGAAGCAAGATAAAACAAAAATAGTCTATAATAACATTTTAACCGTACATTACATTTTACATTTTTTTACATTTAGTCATTTAGCTGACGCTTTTATCCAAAGCGACTTACAAGTTCTGTACGACAAGCCATCAGGAAGGGCACAACTCTATCAGCTGAGCAACAATGTTCATCAAAGTGTTGAGTGCTACAGTGTAGGTTAGTTTATTAGGACAAGTGCATGACAGTACGGTTAGTTAGGGTTAGATTTTTTTTTTTTTTTTTTTTTTTTTTTTTTTTTTTTTTATTCAGATAATGGTTGAAGAAGTGCGTCTTTAGTCGACGGCGAAAGATTGGACGTGATTCGGCTGTCCTAACTGGGGTGGGTAGTTCATTCCACCATTGTGGGGCAAGGACTGAGAATAGGCGACTTCTCTTTGATGACCCTCCCGGAGCTTGGATAGGAGTAGGTCTGAGGCGGCCAGAAGATGCAGAGCGTAGGGGTCTTGAGGGTGTGTAGTTAGAGACCATTGACCGGAGGTAGGCGGGAGCGGTTCCCTTTGCCGCACGGTATGCTAGGTCGAGGGCCTTGAAGCGGATTCGTGCAGCAATGGGGAGCCAGTGCAGGTCCCTAAGAAGTGGGGTGACATGGGCCGACTTCGGTAGGTTTGAGATCAGGCGGGCCGCTGCGTTCTGAATGAGTTGAAGAGGCTTAGTGGCAGTGGCCGGGAGGCCAGCGAGCAGTGCATTGCAGTAGTCGAGGCGGGAGATGACTGTTGATTGGACGAGGAGTTGGGTGGCTTCTTTTGTCAGGAAGGGGCGTATCCTTCTGACGTTGCTCAGGAGGAATCGGCAGGTTCTGGTCGTCGCTGCGATGTGAGCAGAGAAGTTCAACTGGTCGTCGAGGACAACACCAAGGTTCTTGGCGGTCGGGGACGCAGTCACAGCTGCATTCTCGACTGTGATTGAAAGGTCGGTTAGGGGGGAGGATTTGGCCGGCAGGTGGAGCAATTCTGTTTTGCTTAGGTTCAGTTTGAGGTGGTTGGACGTCATCCAGGCTGAGATGTCGGACAGACAGGCCGAGATCCGCACAGAGACGTGGATATCTGAGGGAGGGAAGGAGAGGAAGAGTTGAGTATCGTCGGCATAACAATGGTAGGAGAAGCCATGAGACGTGATAATGTTACCCAGTGATTTAGTGTAGAGGGAGAAGAGAAGGGGTCCTAAAACCGAGCCCTGGGGGACACCCGTCCGCAGGGGGCGGGTGGCCGACAGGGTCCCTCTCCATGACACTTGGTAGGAGCGGTCATTGAGGTATGATGACAGCCATGTCAGCGCAGAGCCAGCCACTCCCATTCCTGCGAGGGCCGCAAGGAGGATCTGGTGGTTGACTGTGTCGAAGGCTGCAGATAGATCTAGGAGAATCAGGACAGAGGAGAGGCCTTTCGCTTTTGCTAAGTGAAGTGCCTCTGTGACCGCAATGAGGGCTGTCTCTGTGGAGTGACCAGTCCTGAAGCCTGACTGATTAGGGTCTAGGAGGTCATTCTGTAAGAGATAAGTAGTAAGTTGGTTGGATACAGCACGTTCAAGTGTTTTAGAAAGGAAGGAGAGAAGAGAGACAGGACGGTAGTTGCCTATGACAGTAGGGTTCAGGGTTGGTTTTTTTATGAGCGGCGTGACTCTGGCTTGTTTTAGGGAGGTGGGGACCACCCCCGAGTTGAGTGAGGAGTTGATGGTTGCAGTTAGGAATGGGAGGATGTCTGGTGCTATGGTCTGGAGGAGTGGGGATATACACCGTATACAGTGTATATCCAGCGAAATTACAATTATATAAATGTTAGTATATAATATACCCCTAATACCTATTTTCTAAAACCCTACACACATATGCTCCAGCTCGAACCCCCCCCTCCCGGACCCCCTCTTGGATAGTACCTCCATTATCCCTCACTCCTAACCAGACACTACCATTATAAGCTAGCTTTTATTCTCTCCACCACTTCTAACCACATTGACATTTTGGATTCATTGAGACCCAGAATTCTTGCTGTAGATATTTCTTGATATATCACATCGAGATATGTAAGAAACCACACTTTTCGGCACATTTTTTCCGGTTGAAACCAACGTGATGCGATCAGTTTTTTAGCTACTGTGATACCCGATAAAACCAATCTCTTTAGTTGTGGATTCACTGCAAACTCAAAAACATCATTCAATAGTAATACCGAGGGGTGTACAGGTATATTCCAAGATACGAGTATTGATAATTGTTGGGACACATCTTTCCAGAATGCCTTAACTGGTGGGCAGTCCCAATACATGTGCATAAATGTTCCTTCGTCCCCATTTGTACATTGGGAGCATTTGGAGTCTTGTTTAAGCCCCATTTTGCACAGCCTTATAGGAGTCAAGTATGTTCTGTGAATATAGTTCAGATTGATTTGTTGATGATCCGGGTTCCTTGATGTAAGTCGGACATTTGCCCAGGCTCCTTGCCAATCAAAGTCATTTTCCAGGTCTGGTATATCCCTCCTCCAGACAGTGTCTAGTTGAAGGGTTTCATACGAGGACGTTAGTAATTGATAATAAAAACCTGATACAAAACCTCCCAATGTTTCTCTTTCATAGAAAAATGTGTGGTATCTGTGGTGTTCAATTGGTATGAGTAATGGAACACCGTGAGACCTCAGACAAAGTCGTAACTGTATGTAAAAAAGCCATGTGGACTCGGTGAGGTTAAACTTTGTGCATATTTCGACATAACTACAGAGGCCCTGGTTATTAAAAATATCCCCTAATGAGTGTATGCCTTGCTCTTCCCATATAGGGAATCTTATAGGGCGTTTTCCCATTAAGAGTGCATTGTTATTGAATATGGGAGTGTGATTATGCCATTCTTGAGGGTTAGGATATTTCTTTTGTGTTTCCCGCCATGTTCTGATTGCATGGGTAATTATTGGGCCAAATTCTCGCTCACAATGCTTGATTGAAAGTTTAGTGTGTGCTATGTCTTTCAGTCTCTGTGGGGCTACTATGTTTTCTTCTAATTCTCTCCAAGATACCAAAGCCTGGGGGTCAAACCATATCTTCAGTGGTCTTAATGTGAAGGCCTTAAAATATTGTAAAACATCTGGAACTGCCATGCCACCGTCTGCTTTATTTCTCTGTGCGGTGGATCTTTTTATGCGAGGTGGTTTGTTATTCCAAATAAATTTGTATGTGGAGGTTTGTAATCTTTTCCAGTAGCCCTCTGGAGGAGGTAACGGAAGCATTGAGCTGAAGAAATTGATTCTTGGTAATACATCCATCTTAACTATTGATACCCTTGCCTGTACTGAGTTTTTAAGTTTTGCCCACCTGTCCAGGTCGTCTTTGATTTTGTTCTGTATTTTTGTGTAATTGTGCTTCACCGTTTGTTTTATGGTGGGAAATATTTCCACACCCAAGCATCTAAAATGTTTGACCATGGGTATCGCACCTGGGAGGGTTGTGTCTTTTTTTGCACTGATGTTAAGAGGAAGAAAAGCCGACTTCGGCCAATTTATTTTAAATCCCGATAAATCACCAAAGTTCTCTATCAACTTGAGTATATGCGGCAATGTGTTGTTGGGGTTTTGCATGAACAATATTACGTCGTCCGCATATAAACTAATTTTATGTTGTGTGCCCTTGATTACTATTGGTTCTATGTGTTGGGATTGTCTTATAAATTGTGCTAAAGGTTCTAATGATAGATCGAATAGTCCGGGACTAAGAGGGCAACCCTGTCTGGCTGAGCGTGATACCGGAAAGATATCGGAGATGAATGTGCCTGTTGTAATCCTGGCCGATGGGTCCTTGTATAGTACTTTAATCATATCAATGAATCCTTTTCCTAACCCCATCCTTTCTAATACTGCCCATAGAAACGACCATTCCAACCTGTCAAATGCTTTCATAGCATCCAGGGATAGCATCGCCTTAGGTGTGGTGTCCTCTTTGTCTGCGTCTAGTACGTGCAGTATTCGCCTTATGTTATCATTGATCAGGCGACCTTTTATGAAGCCTGTTTGGTCCGGATGAACTAAAGACGTCATATGCTTTTGCAATCTGATGGCTAATATCTTAGAGTACAGTTTGACATCGGTTCCGAGGAGGCTTAAAGGTCGGTAACTACCGCACTCAGTGGGGTCTTTGTCTTTTTTGTGAAGAACTGAAATGAGTGCGATATTTTGGTGTTTATGGAAGCTTCCCTCTTTGACTGAGTATAAGATCATATTTAGTAATAAGGGTCCAAATATGTCCCAGCAAGAAATGTACATTTCTGATGGGATACCGTCAATTCCCGGAGCCTTGCCGTTTTTCATTCCGGATATGGCCTTCTTGAGTTCTTCTAATGTGATCGGTGCTTCTAACTGTTTAGCGTCGTCCTCCGAAAGTTTAGGGAGAGTAATTTGATTAAGATATGTGTCTAATTTGTCTTGATCAAAGGTTGTCTCTGAATTATACAAATCGGAGTAGAATTCTTTGAATGTATCGTTTATTATTTTGGGTTCTGTTACTAGAGCTTGTTGTTTCCTAATGGCAGTTATATCTGCAAATTTTGCATTAATTCTTAGTCGCATGGCTAATAGGTGACTAGGTTTAGATCCTTGGAAGTACTGCTGTTGTCTTGTGCTGCGTATTTGCAATTCCGATTTTTGTCTGTATATTGCTTTGATCTCTGTCTTTAGAATGTTAACTTGGTTTTCTAGTCTAGTAGAGTTGTTGTATTTTAAAGAATTAAAAAGCGTTGAGTAAAGCGTTTCCATTTCAGACAGTTTTGTGCATTGATTTTTGCGCAATATGGAGGAAAATTTATCCGTGAAATCCTTGATCATACTCTTTACCGACATCCATAATATTCTGGGATCTTGCACCGAGTTTGCATTATCCCGTAGGAATACTGTGAGAGCTTCTTTAATTTGTGTAATGAATTCCTTGTTGTTAAGCAGCATAGAATTAAAACGCCATCTTGGGGCCCGGGAAGATAGTGTACCAAATGTTGCTTTCAGGATTAAGTAGCAGTGATCTGATAGCGCATTGGGTGTCATTTCCACTTCATATTTATCAAATATTCTCGGGGATGCAAAGACGTAATCAATTCTGGATAGTGTGTTGTGTCTCGCCGAACGACAGGAGTACTTGCGGGTCATGGGATTAAGTGAACGCCATAAATCAATTACCCCTGTTGATTTTGACCAATCTTTTAATGCTTTAGATGAATTTTTTTGTTCGCTGGAAAAGGTAAGGTAAGTTTTGTCCATCCTTGGGTTCCAAATGGCATTAAAATCCGCACCTATTATATATGAGTACTCGGGATGGTTTAACATTTCTCCGGTTAGTGAAGTGAAGAAACCCACTTCGTACAAATTTGGGGCATATACCGCTGCCAACGCAATTTTCCTGTTATTGTGTATAATCCTAGCTATAGTTATGCGCCCCTCAGCATCCGACCATACCCCTTTCAATTCGATATTTAATTTGCGTCTGACGACTATGGCTACCCCTCTAGTTCTCGTAACAAAAGAAGAGTGACTAATATTATGGTATATGTTATCCGCTAACGTATTCATGTCTTCCTCTAAAATGTGCGTTTCGCTTAATAGAGCCACGTCCACATGTTCTTTTTTCATCAGTGTGAGCACGCTTTTGCGTTTGTGTTGTTTGTTTATCCCACCGGTGTTCCATACCATTATATTCAAACTAGCCATAATCTATGCATGTTTTTGTGTAGTTTTTGGTAATGCTTCTGGAGTGCGAAGCTACAATAGATGTACATCCAATTAATGAGGTCCCGTTGAGAGCTGAGCTTAAAAACATATATATATACAAATAAAAATCCCCTATTTTCCCCTCACCCAGAAAGTCGTACAGGCCTGTGTTCCAAAAACACATCCTCCGCGATTGACTTTCTCCCATAGTCCACCGGATTGCCCAAACTGAGCATTGTAATCTTAATCTTCCTATGCTAATTGCCATAGGATCTAACATTTCCATTCTATTGCAATAGAATGTCGCTTTTGGTCTTGCACCTTCCCTTACTGTAATGAAGTATTGTGATAAATGACAAAATAAAAAATAAAAAAAGAACAAACTTTCATCGACATATTCATTTGAACCCTCTACTAACGTGTGGGAAAAAAGGAAAAAAGGAAAAGATTGTAGAGCAATATTGACACCTTAATGTGAAGAACAGTGGAAAAGAACAATGTAAGTTAAAATATATATAAAAAATAGAGTAATGAGAAGAAAAAATTAAATAAAATAAAAATTAAAGGAAAGATATAGATAAGGAATGAGAGATAGAATAATTATCAACGTGGAGAAGCCACTAGAACCGAATTAACAGATTAGATAAGATAGAAAAGCAGAGCCTTTTAGAGCTTCAATGTGCCAGTCACCATCAATGGAGTGATTACTTAAATTGTTAGAATAACCTTGTAGTGTTCATACGTTTAGGTGTGGTTAATTTTTTAAGTATTATTAAGGACTGATTGAACTTCATTCAATTGATTATCTGCTATGTGTATACACACCGGATGTTTATTGTTAGAGTTGTAGGCCTTCGTTGTCATGGTGCCTTATATTCTAGAAGGTTGTAGAGTATACTAGTGCAATAGACTATTTTTATGTTCCAGAATGATCTAAGAGACCCAGGGCATTTGAGCGATAAACCCAGAATATTCCAGATAGATCTTTTTGCAATGATATGTATTTGTCTCCCCAGAGACCAGAGTCTGAAATTATAATGTATTACGAATCGTATTATACACAGTACACATTGTTATAGACGGCTTGCATATCGTCTGCTACCTTGATGAACACAATAAAGTCATTCTAACACTGGTATACATTGAGAAAGAGGCTTATCTGTTTCCGGCATTGTCGTCCTGCCTTGGGTTATTTGCTCCATTTCGATTCAGAAAATCCTCAGCTTCTTTAGGTGTGTATACACCAGACCTGTGGCCGTCACTGCCCACGAATGATAACAGCGCCGGGTATGATAACCTTGGCTTGTGACCAGATTTGAACAGCTTTTGCATCACCTCCTTGTATGGTAGACGTCGAATGATGGCTTCTTTGCTCAAATCTTCGTAGATAAATATTGATTTATCACCATAATTCAGATTCCCACGTTGGATGCGAGCAAATTTGATGATGTCATCCCTTGTTGTAGTCTTCCGCAGAGTAACAATGATGACTCTTGGCCCGATGTTTCTTTGCCCCCGAGAACCGATTCTGTAAACATGGTCCACTTCTGGCACTGTGTTTGGATCGTTGTTACCCAAAATCGTTGATAGCACTGTTGGAAAGTTGGCATCTTCGCAGTTTACTGCTTCATCAAGCCCTACAATGCGGATGTTATTCCGCCTGTGGTAGCGTTGGGATTCTAGTAGCCTCTCCGTCGCTTCGTTTTTAAGCACTTGTATTTCCCTCCGGTATTCTTCTTTCACACTTTCTATCTCTTTTTCCATCTCTGTCATGCCACCTTCGTTCGCCTTGACTGCCCGTGTAATTTCTGTCGCCGTATTCTCCACTGTCGTGATTCGCATGGACTGTACAGCGACCGCTCTCATAACCTCTTCGAGTTTAGCATCGATGTGTTCGAATTTAGTATCGATGTGTGCAACGTGTAATTTGAAAGCGACCATCTGTTCTTTTATCAGGATAGTCAGAGAGTTGAAGTCGGGTTGTGTAATTGCACTGCTTGTGTCAGTTGATGTTATGGGTGCAGTGAGGGATCCGATGGATATGTTTGCTATTATCTTCTCAAAATCACCTGCTTTATCCTTCACGGTACTTTTTCCTGTCGTTCCTGTTATGTTGTCATCTATTGTCTCCCTCTCGGGGCCAGTAGTCCTTGGTCCCGGTGTATTCTCCTCTATATTCCCCACGTCGGGGCTTGTCACCGACGGATCTGCCGCAGCGTCGCCTGTTATTTTTCTTGAACGTGTTTCAATCGGCGCCGTTGGAATTGCTGTTTCTTGTTTCTTTCCACCCTTTTTCTTATCCTTATCCATGTTGTCTTTTGATATAGTTAGTAGAAGGTCTTATCAATACATACAATGTGGTTTAATCTCTTTTGGTATTGTCCAAATAAGGTTTTTAAACGAAATTAACGTTAACGGGAGCGGAGCTATAACCAAATGCGTGTGCTACATATTGCAGCTAAACCGGAAGTCCACCATCTCTCGTTTCTACGCTTCAAAATTATATTTCCCAGTCTAAATGAGAAATAATTCATACTATGAAAGCCAAGGTGTTGTTTTATTGTGTTGCCGTTCTCTCCATTTGATTATCAATAGGGATGCACCGAATGGGAAATTCTTGGCCGAAACCGAATACCGAAAATAGGAAACAGTTGGCCGAAAACCGAAAGGCAGAATATGATTAATATAAATATATATATTCAGTGTTTCCCATTAATTACCTAGACTGTGGCGGCCCGCTACAGTTTTATAAAAAAAAAATATATAAAGTTTGCCAATAGGGATGTATCAGTAGTATTGACAGTGGTAATAGTCGTAATAGTAATCCAGTACATTTATTTATTTTCTAAAAGATAAACCAGTTCAACACAGGTAACCACTTTTGCTTCATTTCTTTGATGGCTCAAATGTCTGCTCTAGTCCAGTGGTTCTCAAACCTCTCCTCGAGGCACCCCAGCTGTTCCATGTATTTGTTAAATTCCACTCCCAGCACACCTGATTCAACTAATAAAGGGCTTCTTAAGTTGAATCTGGTGTGCTGGTGGTGGAATTTAACAAATACATTGAACGGCTGGGGTGAAGTTCGAGGAGAGGATTGGGAAGCACTCCTCTAGTCGAGTTTGTGTTTGAGCAAAAGGTTGAGTCTTTAGGTTACAGAGATGTGCGCAACTAACGTTACACATTTTTAAGTAAATGAAGTATTCATTTACAAGCACCGATTTGATCATTTCCTGGTTAGGGTTCAAGTTAAACAGCTACCAACTTTATATAAGTTAGTTAACCAACTAGTTGAGTGGGCGGGACATGAGTTAACCTAGCATAGATGTTAGCCACCTCTAGTTAAGCTAGCAAGCAGTGTTATGTCACGTAACTTACCAGAGCTTACCAGGTTTGTTTCGACTTCCTTGAACTAATTGGCAGCCTCCTGAATATAGTATGTGGAACTATTTGTGAATAGTTGTGGTCCTGCTGTGGTCCACTGCGGTCAAGCCAGCCTCATGATGTGGTCCACCCGTTTCTTTCCGTTTGCGCTACACTTGCTGTTACTATGTTTATAGCCTGTGTTAGAGCGACACCTAGTGGTGCTTGATGTGATGTGTAGACATGCGCAGGGCTGTAACCTCAGTTTAATAAAAGATATACAGAAACACTTGCATTACAAGTTTTCAAGTTTCAAGTTTCTTTAATAGTTGTCATACAGAAGTACAGAATACTTTCATACTAAATGCTTCTTACTGTTACGCTCCAGAGACTGTGCTAGACAAGATAGTATCAAATAACATAGTATAGCATGTAATTTAGAAGTAGAAAATGAGGTCACAGTGTTCAGTATAGACATATGTACAATGTTCGATGCAGAATAGACGTAACTGAGTTACCATATAATATACAATACTATGCAGTGTACTAATGTACAGTACTATATAGTGCAAAGCAGAAATGGGATGAGGTACAATTTAGGTACAATTTACAGTAAGGTGTACGAGTTGTAGTGCAATCCGTCATCAATAAATATAAAGTGTGGGGAGTGGGTGCTACAGTGTGTTTGTTTAAAGTGAGTGTGTGCTATAAAGTGTGTGGAGTGGGTGCTACAGTGTGTTTGTTTAAAGTGAGTGTGTGCGTGTGGATGTGTGTGCTATGTGCGTTTGATGGTTGTTGTTGTGTGGTGTTCATTGTTCTTCATTTCGGTAAAGAGGTCATGCGTACACTTGCCTTATTACGGTAAAGAGGTCATGCCTTCCTGATTTTAGCGGGACAGAGCAGCGACTACTGTTGCAGCAACTTTCGGTCAATATTAAGACATGTGCATTGATCACTGTTGTGTTCTATCATTTATATGTCTGCTACTTTATTGTTTACATTTATTTATATTATATTACTTTCTTTATATCACTAGGGCAATATCGAACGTTACTATGAATTGAAAATGGGGGACCCTGGTGTAAACAAGACGAAAGTCTTTCTCTGGTCTACAGTAGCGGCGCCAGAGAATTGGCATTGGAGGAGCTCTGGGGGGGCTGGATTGTTTATAGCAAGTGCTAATGAATTATAATGGACAGAGCGACCCGACATTAAAATGGGCACAGCGACCCGACATTCCAGTGCGTGTCTGTGTGTGTGTGCTGTAACAGCGGGTGTATTATACATCGAATGTATTATTATTATTAAAACACAACACTCACCACAATGCAGGCAGCCCTGCCCTGGGCAGCTGGGCTTATTATTGTTTTAGCTTCGGTCCTCCAAAATCCATGCTCAACCGGTGACTCTCGCGGGTTGACATGGTAACCCGTAGCCCCTTTCGTGACTGTGATGCACAGAGTGAATCCACAGTCACTTGCTCCTCAATAGGAAACCAACCTAGATTTACCATGAAGGACTGGTTCTGGCCGAGCCGTTCGTTATACAAATATCACAGAGACATGTCAAAGGTACTCACAGCTGCACGAGGGTTTCAAACAGAGATACGGGATGGTTTGAAAGCTCGCCGTTGCTAATCGCAACGCCGGAAATAATGCCGTTTTGAGCAGTTTATAAAATATATTTAAAATGTTTATTAGCAACGCCAAGCTTTCAAACCATCCCGTATCTCTGTTTGAAACCCTCGTGCAGCTGTGAGTACCTTTGCAGGGCTGTACGCTAAGCTTTTTCACTAGGGGCACACTTGCCCCTAAATGAGAAATTTAGGGGCAAAGAATATTTTTTAGGGGCAAATTTTTAAATAACTATTTTACCATTATAGTAGGGCTGGGCGATATGGCCTCTAAATGATATTGCGATATTTTTTGGCCATATCACGATACACAATATATATCGCAATATTTTGACATTTCCTAAAGCACTTAAAATGCTTGATTTAACCCTTTGATGCATACAGTCACGCCAATATGATGATTATAATAAGTCCCTGCAACATATGTTTGCATTATTAAACCATGAAGATGCTTTAAAAAATAATTTAATGAAAATGTACTAAGAGTAGTCTACTGACACACTAATAAAAAAATTTATTTACATCTAAGACTATTTATATAAAAACTCTTGGGTGCCCTTTTTTTGCACAGTACTGTGTTTTCTATCCACTTTAGCCAAACACACACACATATATATATATATATATATACTACTGTGAGAAAATAATAATTACACACAAAGGGATAATGGCTTATAGCAGACTTAATGATTTTAGAATATTTCAGATAATGAAATTAAATGTTTATCATCAACTATCCAGTTAGTATTTATACTAGTGATGCACGATATATCGGCCGCCGATATAATATCGGCCGATATGGCCGTTTTTTTACACATCGGTATCGGTCCGATATCAAGATGGGGCCGATATCCGATATAAAAAAAAAAAAAAAAAAAAAACGTTTTTTTTTTTTTTTTCTTTTTTAATCTTTTTTTTTCTTTTTACATGTTTTGGCCTTAAATAGTTTCAAAATATCAGTCATTTCTGAAAATAAGTTACAAAAGTAAAAAAAATATGCGTTTTGGAAAATAGCTCTTTATTTGATTATCATAAAAAAGTGTTTTCTATACAGAGATATCGACATCGGTAAATATCAGTATCGGCCAGAACAGCAATATTAATATCGGTTATCGGTATCGGCCACAATTTTCACATCGGTGCATCACTAATTTATACTGTCTGTAACGTTTGGCTACTTTAAATCATTGAATGTAGAGAGAGAGCGAGAGAGAGAGAGGGGGCGAGAACGCACAAGAGAGCCAGCCCCCCCCCCCCCCGGGTTTTGTTCTAGGTTCGCGTTTTGATCGTCTAAGCTGCCGTAGGTGATGACGTCACACTCGAATGTAAACAGGAAGAGTCTAACACGGAGATGGAAAGTGGATGATATACAGAAACGAATAACTAATAAATATGAAGTTATGTTTAAACTTCTGTTGTCAAGCGTTGTCACTTGTCAATATAACCCACCCCCTTTCCTCACTTTTCCACCGTCCCTGCTTCACTCGGGACCACCAGCTAACGTTAGCCTATAGCTCCGCCGTCCCTGCTTCACTCGGGACCACCAGCTAACGTTAGCCCATTGCTCGTGTCAATTAAATTGCATGTTATTAAATGTCCGCGCTGGTCTGTCTAATGAAATTACAACCGCAACATTATGTCGCCTGTACAGCCCTGGTTGTAGGCTAATGTTAGTGTAGTGAAATGCGAATGAAGGGGTGAAATCACTATTCGCAAGCTTGCGAGTAGATATAATTTTTCATTCGCACCGGCCAAATTAGGGGGCAATTTGCGACGATCTCGTCGCAGCGTACAGGCCTGCTTTGACATGTCTCTGATATTTGTATAACGAACGGTTCGGTTAGAACCAGTCCTTCATGGTAAATCTAGGTTGGTTTCCTATTAGAGGAGCAAGTGACTGTGGATTCACTCCGTGCATCACAGTCACGAAAGGGGCTACGGGTTACCATGTCAACACGTGAGAGTCACCGGTTGGTTATTATTGTTTCGGTCCTCCAAAAGCCAATGTCAAAGTTAAGTATGACTCCTGTTTATTAAAAGAAGCTTTATAGGTCGTAGGCTCCTCTTCTGGCTTGTGGTATTTCCGCAAAGAAGTTATCCAAAGACGTTTGTTTTGTTTTTCCAAAGCACGACGGCATCCCAAACGCGGAAGTGAAAGAGAAATTCCATTGGTTCTCCCAGTCCACGTGACCATTTCTAGCATTTCAATTGGCTATAGTGACAGCCATAGATATGATGAATAGATATACAGCTTCACAAAGACACAAATGTCCAATATAACGGAATTCGTAATGTATTTTATATATAAATAAAATAAAAAAACATAACTGGGAGGGGGGGCTTAGAGGGGGCTAAGCCTTTTTCAGAGGGGGCTTAATCCCCTGCTAGCCCCTCCCTCCCGCCGCCACTGCTGGTCTGCATCCCCTTAACAAGTGTGTGTATTGAGCCGTACTGTATTGTACCCATTCTGCAATCTGTTAAATAAAGTTTTCATTCATCATTCATTCACTATGCTAGCTACTGAGAACTATTGTTTTAGCCAATTAATGGCAGTTGTTGAACACTCAAGCATTATTTTATTAATCAGCCCACATTAGTTACTATGTTGACAACACTTTATATTCAATATATATAATAGCATTTCTGGGGAGTGGCAGAGACAGCATTAATCAGTTTTTCTGTTGTCTGTGGGGACTGTTCCCATAACCTAGGAACAGTTACGGAAATATGAACTGTAACATTTACATGATGTATGCATTCATATTTTTCTTGTGCTTCTATAGTCATAAATACACACACATCGTAATGTTATCTTATGTTAAGACATTCACATACATGCAAAGTGAATATGGAAATGCAGTGAATATCATACCTCAAGCTGCTACTCTGCTCTTATAATACCACTCTTATACCTTACACCACTCTTAGCATACTGTATTAATATAAGTAATCAACTGGGGAAGTGTCATAGTGATATCTATTAGTTAATTGTGTTTACCCTAGTCACCTGTAGTGGCATCATTGCGCCAATATATTATTATACTCATATTTCGATAATAACAAACGTAGTGCTGCAAATATACACGTTGACTGATGCTTTGATGGTTGAATGAATGAATGAATGAATGAATGAATGAATGAATGAATGAATGAATGAATGAATGAATGAATGAATGAATGAATGAAAACTTTCTTTAACAGATTGCAGAATGGGTACAATACAGTACGGCTCAATACATACAAATGTTAAGGGGATGCAGACCTGAGAAAGACGTTTGTCTTGTTTCCATCAGGGTCCCCCATTTTCAATTCATATAGACATTTATGACATACACAACATACATGACATTTATGGCATAGGGACATATAGGTATTTAGTACCGATACATTGTGACATAAACGGTATTCAAATATACAGTACTGTTACCCCTAGATCCTGACAGAGTATATATGATGGGGAGGGGACTGTACATTAGGAGGGGGTGGGTGGGTGGGAGAGAAATATACATACGGCGGGGAGGGAATATATACATGCGGTGGGGAGGAGACTGTCTATTAGGAGGTGGTGGGGGTTTTGGGCATTTACGGTGGCCAGTTTCGAATTGCAGCCTCCCGTAGGTGCTCTTTAAGAGCAGTTTTGAATGTGGGTAGTGATTCACATTCCTTTACAGCTTTGGGTAGGGCGTTCCACATTGTTGTGGCATAATTGCAAAACGTGTTTAGTCCCTTGTTTGAGCCGAATCTGGGTTTTACATGATTTGTTGAGCTTCCTCTGGTGTAGTGGTTGTGGTATTCACTGACCTTTGGGAAGTATTTTGACATGTACATGGGTACCCCGGTCGTATAGTGTATCTTGTAGACCAGGCCCATTGCAAGTTGCTGTACTCTGTCGTCTACTCTAAGCCATCCTAGGTTGTCAAAGTGGGCAGGGGTAAGGTGGGTTCTAGGGGTAAGGTCAAGTAGTAGTCTGACTAGTTTGTTTTGAGATGTTTGTAATTTTGTTTTAAGCGCCTTTGAGGTGCTTTGGTACCATGAGGTGCACGCAGTCATAGTATTAGTACCCTTGAATGAGTGCTCCTGCCAGAGTCTTCAGGGTATTCTTGTTTACCAGAGAGGAGATCCGGTACAAGAATCTAGTTCGTTGGTTGACTTTTTTTATTACTTATGGTATTTACTCTAAATATACACTTTGACTGCTGCTTTGATGGTTAACTTATGGTATTTACTCTTGGCTACATTTGAACAAGAAATCACTGTGACCCAAGCTAGCAAGCTAGACACGACGTTTGACTAACTAAATTCACTCGCTAACATTACTTTTCAGATATATTAGCATGTTCATTTGAGCATATGAATCAGATTACGTGCATAACCATATCATCCTCACTGTTACCTGTAAAGGGGCGATCTGAATCAATGAAGCTGGTTGAAGTCCAAGTTCGTAGTGATGAGCGACGAACAGCACGCGTTCTTCTTCTTCTTCTTCTTCTTTGGAGTTAATGGCGGGTCGCAACCACAGAAAGGCGCATACCGCCACCTACTGTACAACCCAGCAACTGGAGCGGAACAGGCAAGAACCCGGCAAAGAAAAGAAAAGAATAAAGAAAAAACAACAAACCCAGAACAAACAAAACACAAGACCCAACCCTAACATCACTCACCACCCTGTACAAACCTAATAAAAATAAAAATAAAACCTAAACACAAACAAAAGAAATTCAATAAAATTCAAATCCTACCCCCCAAACCAATTGAAAACACAAACCCCAAAACCAAATCCTGCACCCCTTTACTGCCCACCTCATCCCTCAACAATTCACCCAATGTAAAATCTGCACCCCCCCCTCTCCCTCACCCGACCCCACAAGACCCCCCTCTCCCTCTCATACCGAGCACAATGAAGCAGCACATGTTCAACTGTTTCCAGCTCCCCACAAGCAGGACAACCCCCAGTCTCATGCCTCCCCACCCTAAATAACGAGGAATTGAGCCCAGAGTGCCCCAACCTCAATCTGACCCACACAACCTCTCTCCTCCTATCCAGCCCCCCCATGTCGACCTGGACACAGAGGCTTAACTCGCATACAAAGGCCCACGTGGAGGTCAGTGACATTGAGGCCCACGTGGAGGTCAGTGGCGTTGAGGCCCACGTGGAGGTCAGTGACGTTGAGGCCCACGGTGGAGGTCAGTGGCGTTGAGGCCCACAGTGGAGGTCAGGGGCGTTGATGCCCACAGTGGAGGTCAGGGGCGTTGAGGCCCACGGTGGAGGTCAGTGACGTTGAGGCCCACAGTGGAGGTCAGGGGCGTTGATGGCCACAGTGGAGGTCAGGGGCGTTGAGGCCCACGGTGGAGGTCAGGGGCGTTGAGGCCCACGGTGGAGGTCAGTGGCGTTGAGGCCCACGGTGGAGGTCAGTGACGTTGAGGCCCACGGTGGAGGTCAGTGGCGTTGAGGCCCACGGTGGAGGTCAGGGGCGTTGAGGCCCCTGGTGGAGGTCAGGGGCGTTGAGGCCCACGGTGGAGGTCAGGGGCGTTGAGGCCCACGGTGGAGGTCAGTGGCGTTGAGGCCCACGGTGGAGGTCAGTGGCGTTGAGGCCCACGGTGGAGGTCATTGGCGTTGAGGCCCACGGTGGAGGTCAGTGGCGTTGAGGCCCACGGTGGAGGTCAGTGGCGTTGAGGCCCCTGGTGGAGGTCAGGGGCGTTGAGGCCCCTGGTGGAGGTCAGGGGCGTTGAGGCCCACGGTGGAGGTCAGGGGCGTTGAGGCCCACGGTGGAGGTCAGTGACGTTGAGGCCCCTGGTGGAGGTCAGTGACGTTGAGGCCCACAGTGGAGGTCAGTGGCGTTGAGGCCCACGGTGGAGGTCAGGGGCGTTGAGGCCCACGGTGGAGGTCAGGGGCGTTGAGGCCCACGGTGGAGGTCAGTGACGTTGAGGCCCACGGTGGAGGTCAGTGGCGTTGAGGCCCACGGCGGAGGTCAGGGGCGTTGAGGCCCACGGTGGAGGTCAGGGGCGTTGAGGCCCACGGTGGAGGTCAGGGGCGTTGAGGCCCACGGTGGAGGTCAGGGGCGTTGAGGCCCACGGTGGAGGTCAGGGGCGTTGAGGCCCACGGTGGAGGTCAGGGGCGTTGAGGCCCCTGGTGGAGGTCAGGGGCGTTGAGGCCCACGGTGGAGGTCAGGGGCGTTGAGGCCCCTGGTGGAGGTCAGGGGCGTTGAGGCCCCTGGTGGAGGTCAGGGGCGTTGAGGCCCACGGTGGAGGTCAGGGGCGTTGAGGCCCCTGGTGGAGGTCAGGGGCGTTGAGGCCCACGGTGGAGGTCAGTGGCGTTGAGGCCCACGGCGGAGGTCAGTGACGTTGAGGCCCACGGTGGAGGTCAGGGGCGTTGAGGCCCACGGTGGAGGTCAGGGGCGTTGAGGCCCACAGTGGAGGTCAGTGACGTTGAGGCCCACGGTGGAGGTCAGGGGCGTTGAGGCCCACGGTGGAGGTCAGTGACGTTGAGGCCCACGGTGGAGGTCAGTGACGTTGAGGCTGTTTACAAAGACCTCCCGCAGAAATCTGACTGCAAGCAGGCAGCGACGGCGTCAGGGGACAGGATCCAGGTTTCCTTCAAGGCACCAAGAGAACAACAGCGGATGATGACTCATAAAGCGGTAAAAGATGAGACGGCAAAACAAAAGCCTTCAGCCTTTTTAGATCAGATTAGAACATCTGCATCACATTAAAGGTTGATTCATATTCACATGTAGTCATTTAGCTGAACGCTTTTATTCAAAGCAACTTACAAATGTTTGTACGACAAGTCAGCAGGAAGGGTACAACTCTTTCAGCTGAGTAACAATGTTCATCAAACAGTGTTGAAACTTGGGTGCTGCAGTGTTGAGTGCATATTAGTATATTAGGAAGAGTGTAGGAGACAGTAAGAAGGTTATGATTAGCCACAGTATATAATTAGTGTTAATATAATGTAGGCCTACGTTTTCTACCTTATACTGTTTAATTGTCATTTACAATTGTGGACCCCAGGAAGAATAGCTACTGCAATGCTGTAGCTAAATGGGGAACCTAATAAACTAAACAATTCAACATACATATTGGCTATGATACTGCATACTCAATTATCAATCATATTATATTCAATATCCTAGAATACAGTACAATATTATAGCACATTGGCATAGGACAAGTCAGTTCCATGCATGTCCTCTCTATAAACACTAGATGGCAGCCTAGACCTAAGAAATACAATTACTCAAGACTGCATTTAGACAGAAGAATTTTGGACACAATACTAATACTAGGCTTGTACAGTTAGTTTTTATGGCTAACTAGCTGGAGGTTATCTCCAGCCACTAGTCACATATAGCATTATAAGCGATCTTACTGAAACATATAGGCACCAGTGTCAGGGGAACTGCAGATAAAGAAACAAGTGCCTGGTCACATAAAGTCACAGCTGAAACAGGACGGCTACGTGGCGTAGTGGGCAAGGCGCTCGCCACGAATACTGGAGACGCTGGGCTCGCGCTCCACATTGCTTTCAGTTTAGCTGGTCGTCCGTACTAATACACATTGGCCGTATTACGGGGAGGGAAACTGATGGGTGGGGATCGGGCGTTGTGGACAGCGACTCCTACAGGTCGGTTGGTGCTCCTGCGCAGTAGAATCAGGAAGTGTCGGGGGCAGCGTGAGCCTCCCACGCGTTCTCCTCGCCACTGAGAGATCGAGCTGCGCAGGTGAAAAGATGCGACTGCTGTTACCTCAAGTACCGGAGGGGACTTGTGCTATGTATGACTTAGTCCACATTGCAGCCGGCTTGTGGGAGGCAAGAAACAGCGTTCGTGACAGGGGAGGGTTGAATTGGACGATACGAAATTGGGATGGGAGAAAAAGTGGATAAAAAAAGAAAAGTCACAGCTGAAACAATAAATGTCACTGCATCTATTAAAATCTACAAGAGGGTAGTTTGGGGAAAGAAATCTGAACCAAGATAAATAAAATAATCTATTTTATATACAGTCCTGGAAACTGAGTCCCTGGAACATGCAGCTACACAACTAACTTCTAATTGATTCTAACGTTTATTTTATTAAAGTTTGACAAGGAAGAGTACAGCAGCATAAAAACGTGAATCCTGAAATGCAAAAGCACAACATTTCTAGAATAAATAGGTCATTTATAAAACAATTTAAGTACAAGGAATAAAGGAAGTTCATGACTTTTGGTTGGAGGACGAACTGTCCTTGATGTCGGCGAGGCTGCAGGCAGGGTGGCCTCCTCACGCCTCTCACTCAGTGATGGAAGAGCGACGGAATGCAGAGGATCCTGTAGCATCGTGTCTGTACCTCTCCTTCCGTCAGCCCGCACCAAACTGGGCTGACATACTCACCAAACTGGGCTGACATACTCACCAAACTGGGATGACATACTCACCAAACTGGGCTGACATACTCACCAAACTGGGCTGACATACTCACCAAACTGGGCTGACATACTCACCAAACTGGGCTGACATACTCACCAAACTGGGCTGACATACTCACCAAACTGGGCTGACATACTCACCAAACTGGGCTGACATACTCAAGGATCGGACCAATGAAAGTCAGCTTGGTATTATTTGTTTTAGAACGTCACAGAGACTGTCTTTTTCTGATTTCCATTACCTTGGCAACACCAACAAATCAGACGATATCTGAACTCAGTTTAAAAGTGGAGACTTTACTGGAGTTTTGTCCAGTAATTGTTGGAGACGGAGGAGAGGGGGGGAACTGATTACCATGACTACTGTAGTCTCCGTCGTAGCTCCATTCACTGCCAGTGAAAACTCCTGTCCCCATTCAACCAGAGAACTCACACTGCCTCAAAGAGGAACCTGTTTGATGTATGATGACATAAGATAGAACATACAGTATATATATTTCTTAAATAATCTAACTATGAGTAATTTTTTCCACCAAACCTGCCAATTCCATCATGTTGCCATTTCACAATGATCAAAAACATGCACCAGCTTCTACATGAATACAATTGGCATGTTATATTTTATTGGCATCTTGAAAACACAAAAACGTGTGGTATACATCATGTCACAAACACACAAAACAACTCAAGAGAGAGTAATTCGTACGAGGAAAAATAGAGTAAGTCACTGTACAATGATTTTTCTTTTTCTCTCTCTTCATAATATTATTATATCAACAATTCAGGTCCATATGAATTCTCAGGTCGATACAGCAAAAATTTAATAAATTCTTTTCTACAACATTGTTATAGGATCACTAGCCATTTATACCAAACAAGAACTCAGTGGAATCACATGACTTCTTCTATACCATCGCTTTCATCTTTATTAGCCTCGCCGCTACTTTACATAAGAGATACCCCCCTGCACACACACACACACTATCGCACGCACACGCAGATTGTGAAAAACAGGAAACACGTAAACAACTGCTGCGATAGGAGCTGGAGTTTTGTGGTGATTATCGGTGTGGAGTTTCAGACAGGAGCCGCTCAGACAAGGAGACAAGGAGACAAGCAGAGGTCCCAGACATATTTCAGAGGCATCTGGCGCACGTGACAGATGAATGAGGCGATGAGAGAAGTCGATCTCCACCTCCTCTCCCCTGAATGGAACAGGGAGGAAGAGGAGGAGGAGGAGGAGGAGGAGGAGGAGGAGGAAGAGAAGGAAGAGGAGGAGGAGGAGGAGGAGGAGGAGGAGGAGGAGGAGGAGGAGGAGGAGGAGGAGGAGAAGGAAGAGGAGGAGGAGGAAGAGGAGGAGGTACTCACTGCAGACTGTGATGACTGCCATTGGTGACAAAAAAAGAATATCCTTTTAATGCGCTTAACGTTAACATTTTGTGAGTCATCCTTTTATTAAATCAATATCAGAGGATTCATTGGGACGACGGTCCGGTTGGTTTATTTATTATAGGTTCTGGAACAACGAGTGAATGGTAATCAATGGTGATAGCACTGTGAATGGTAATCAATGGTGTTAATATTGTGAATGGTAATCAATGGTGTTAGCATTGTGAATGGTAATCAATGGTGTTAGCATTGTGAATGCTAATCAATGATGTTAATATTATTGACAACATGAAAAAAAAAAGATGAGTTTGCAAGAGTGGAAAAAGGTAAACTTGCAACGGTGAATAAATTACGTAAGGAGGGAGTTAAGTCTTTCTTAGCTTATTGACACTACAATGCATACAGTAATACATAAATCCTACACTATTATTTATTGAACAGACCACACAGTTTGTCTTTTTCCTGGGGACTCCATGCTACTAAGAGGACACTTCTTTCCAACAACAACGACACATATCATGTATCAAATACAACACACAGCAAACCACAAGCTCAAGTCTCCCACACGAGCTAAACTACACGCTGTGTTCATCTTAGAAGCTGCCGTTCCAGCTATCAATACACACAACCCACACATTCTCTCTCTCACTAATTATTTATCTCATACACTGTCTTGTTATCCTCTCTCTCTCACACATACAAAAGGTGTTGAACGAGGCAGGAATCTCCATTCTGTGAGTGAATACGTTATACAGTATATGAATACGAGATTCTTTGATAAGACTGGGTCTGTGTGAAGTGTAGAGTATATTGCATGCATGTATTGTGTCCATTTGGATCATGGTCATGAACAGTGATGCCAGTAACTAGTTACTCTAACTAGTTACTCTAAGCTGATTACTTTTTTCAGTAAATAGTCATCTAACTTGTTACTTTTTACAAGCCAGTAATCTGATTACAGTTACTTTTCCAAGTGGATGTGCGTTACTATTTAGTTACTATCTCATAATGCTGATGATAAGAGAGCCAGGGATACAGTCAGCTAGACCGGAGATGGGACGTGCGCTCGCGCACGCACGCACACAGCCACACCACACATGAGAATAACAAACTATAATACCATGTTTTATATTACACAACGGTTTTACAATTCTATTTTTAATTAAAATTATATTATATACATTTTCTATTTTATTTCGTTTAGGAACCACTGTCCTAGAGTGCCTGAGCAGTGGACAGCTGTGACCTTATATGGCCTGATGGCTGATGACGTCTCATGATGACCTGTCTGAGCAGCCAATCATGATTTATGACATTATGCACTTTCAATAAAGCATCATTTAAAAAAAATAAATAAAAAATTGTCATTCACATGTTGTGGCAGCAGCAGGGGGACGACGACGACTTCGTAACCTAGTTACTTTCAAAGAGGAGTAATCAGTAAAGTAACTAGATTACTTTTTAAAGGAGTAATCAGTAGGCTAATCAGATTATTTTTACAAGTAATCTGTGGCATCACTGGTCATGAATATGTTTTGATTGGCCATTTAGTGTTCAAACAGAGTTCACTGCACGTAATTCAACACCTGACACACACACACACACACACACACACTTGCATGCACATATGCATGCGCAGACACACACACACACACACACACACACACGCATCCTGAGGCTTCCACAGCATTCACACTAACAGTTATGCATGGCACAGACCAAATGGCTATTTACAGAGGAACAGGCTTTTCAAATATTGCACTTATTGGCCCATTGCACCTCAAGGACATACCTGAGAGTGCACAAATACAACAGTATAAGATATAGATATATTAGAAATATAGATGTGTCACTAAATCATGCAAGTGATACGATGCAGAAGATTGCCAGCCAGACATGACACAGGACCACCGACTGAGGCCTGGCTACACTGTAGCTAACCGCCAAACATATATATACCTATGGGAATATATTGTGGGATATATATACCTATGGGAATATTTTTTAGAACCTCTACGTTTGAAAGAGAGACCTCCAGGCAACTGAAGTCTTCATGGAAATAACCGAGACTGAAATATAAAATATGTATATGCCGTCTCATTTTGCTGCTAATAAAGGTCCTTTCCAGAGGGGTGGGAGTGAGACAATGAGACGAGATGAATTATGGAAGTGGTCCATATATTAAAGACCTGGCATATCACGCAGGGGGTGGTCAGGCCGGTGGAATATTGATGCAGTGACTCATTTCTAGTCCAGGAATAGTTGTCTGGGACCTCTAGCCTTCTGCTTTATTGAACTAGAAAGTACAATTATCCAAGTGTTGCTTTATGAACACCTTCTGACCTCTGACCCTCCTGTCTGGTGGCACCGGGAGCACCTGCTGATCTGACCTCTGATTTACACCATTTATCGACTCTTGGCAGTTGTGATATAGACTGATGGACCAAACCAGCCACACACACACACACACACACACACACACACACAAGCAATGGTGTAGCCGAGGGTATCGGCAGGGATGTAGAGTGGACCCGACTGTCTTTGACTGGACACTGTGTATACCATACCCTCCTATAAGTCTAATAACCCCTGACTTATATTGTAGGGTCACAGTATCTCCCGACTACCACAGGGAGGGAGGGACACTCCACCTTGATAAAGAAAGAGTCTTCTAACATTTGGCACCAGGCGAGTATTCGTGCTATGGTAGCAGTGCCACATTCACCATCACATTCAATCTGCCACTTGTCCTTATGGTACCGAATTAAGTTAATTGAATGATTTCACTATTTGGTCAAACGAATGGTAACTCTGATGTGGTGCTGGACTGTGGCTGGACTGAGGTGAGTGCCAGAGTCAGTATATAATTATATACAGATAGTCAGTGATATACAGAGTCAGTAGCCTACTGTACATCAGAGTGGAGTCAGTAGGAACGTTGTTAATTGTATACAAACACGGCAAGAGATACTTCAAAAGGGCACCATTTGAATAAGGCAGTTAATATTCTTTCAAAATAACCTGTAGTGTTTCACAATAGCGCACACACACTTCCTCACTCATGCACACGCACACTTCTAGGGGTGAGACAGGGGTAATAAATAGAAAGGACCCAAAACACTGTAACATCACACCGTTACCTTGATCCCTCCTGTATTTGTATTTTCATGTCAATAAATAGATGGATCAATAAATAAAACCAAGAACTTCAGTGTTATCGTCATAATGAAGCAGTCCTATAATTGCCTCCCTAGAAATACTAGACTTCCCCTCCCTGCACTATATTCTATGATGATGTACTATGATTGATAGCTATTTTTATATTTATGCACTGTTGATTCATGTACTTTCTTATTGAAGCATGGCTAGGTACACTGTAGACCTACTGTACAACCAGACGGTAGCTCTCTGTAGCTTGTGTCTCCAATAGGAAACTGAAAAAAAGGTCAATAAATAAATAAATAGCTCAAATGAAACGTCTGCAAAAATTCACTAGGCACATTAGAAGGTCAAGTCGTGAAACGCACGTGTGTGTGTGTACGTCAGATATGGAAACCGTAAAATTAAAGGTTTGTATGCCTACCTATGAGATAATACGATAATTTGGCAATATTACACTATTACAGTTGACTTGCAGTTGTAATGTTCGTCTGTTGGTGTGTGTTGGTGTGTGTTGGTGTGTGTTGGTGTCTGTTGGTGTGTGTTGGTGTGTGTTGGTGTCTGTTGGTGTGTGTTGGTGTGTGTTGGTGTGTGTTGGTGTGTGTTGGTGTGTGTTGGTGTGTGTTGGTGTGTGTTGGTGTGTGTTGGTGTGTGTTGGTGTGTGTTGGTGTCTGTTGGTGTGTGTTGGTGTCTGTTGGTGTGTGTTGGTGTGTGTTGGTGTCTGTTGGTGTGTGTTGGTGTGTGTTGGTGTCTGTTGGTGTCTGTTGGTGTGTGTTGGTGTGTGTTGGTGTCTGTTGATGTCTGTTGGTGTGTGTTGGTGTGTGTTGGTGTCTGTTGGTGTCTGTTGGTGTCTGTTGGTGTCTGTTGGTGTGTGTTGGTGTCTGTTGGTGTGTGTTGGTGTCTGTTGGTGTGTGTTGGTGTCTGTTGGTGTGTGTTGGTGTCTGTTGGTGTGTGTTGGTGTCTGTTGGTGTCTGTTGGTGTGTGTTGGTGTGTGTTGGTGTGTGTTGGTGTGTGTTGGTGTCTGTTGGTGTCTGTTGGTGTGTGTTGGTGTGTGTTGGTGTCTGTTGGTGTGTGTTGGTGTGTGTTGGTGTCTGTTGGTGTCTGTTGGTGTCTGTTGGTGTCTGTTGGTGTGTGTTGGTGTCTGTTGGTGTGTGTTGGTGTGTGTTGGTGTGTGTTGGTGTGTGTTGGTTTGTGTTGGTTTGTGTTGGTGTCTGTTGGTGTGTGTTGGTGTGTGTTGGTGTCTGTTGGTGTCTGTTGGTGTGTGTTGGTGTGTGTTGGTGTCTGTTGGTGTGTGTTGGTGTCTGTTGGTGTCTGTTGGTGTGTGTTGGTGTCTGTTGGTGTCTGTTGGTGTGTGTTGGTGTCTGTTGGTGTGTGTTGGTGTGTGTTGGTGTGTGTTGGTGTGTGTTGGTGTCTGTTGGTGTGTGTTGGTGTGTGTTGGTGTGTTTGGTGTGTGTTGGTGTCTGTTGGTGTGTGTTGGTGTCTGTTGGTGTGTGTTGGTGTGTGTTGGTGTCTGTTGGTGTGTGTTGGTGTGTGTTGGTGTCTGTTGGTGTGTGTTGGTGTGTGTTGGTGTGTGTTGGTGTCTGTTGGTGTGTGTTGGTGTGTGTTGGTGTCTGTTGGTGTGTGTTGGTGTGTGTTGGTCGGTGGTGGTGTGTGTTGGTGTCTGTTGGTGTGTGTTGGTGTCTGTTGGTGTCTGTTGGTGTCTGTTGGTCGTCGTGGTGATGTCTGGCGATGTCTGTTGGTGTGTGTTGGTGTGTGTTGGTGTGTGTTGGTGTCTGTTGGTCGGTGGTGGTCAGCCACTAACAGCCGCAGTTGGACTGTTGTAACGGGGGAGCGCTGTCGGTGATCCGAGCGCTGGGGGTTCCTGTGGTGACGGCCGGGTCCGTCTCTAAGCTGTCAGACATCTTGTCGCAGATGATGTCGACGAGCCGCTCGAAGGTCTGCTTGACGTTGACGTTGTCCTTGGCGCTGGTCTCGAAGAACTCAAAGCCTGAGAGGAGGAGAGGCGAGAGGCAGGAGGAGAGGCGAGGCGAGAGGCAGGAGGGGAGGAGAGAGGCAGGAGGGGAGGAGAGAGGCAGGAGGGGAGGAGAGGAGAGAGGCAGGAGGGGAGGAGAGGCGAGAGGCAGGAGGGGAGGAGAGAGGCAGGAGGGGAGGAGAGAGGCAGGAGGGGAGGAGAGAGGCAGGAGGGGAGGAGAGGAGAGAGGCAGGAGGGGAGGAGAGGAGAGAGGCAGGAGGGGAGGAGAGAGGCAGGAGGGGAGGAGAGAGGCAGGAGGGGAGGAGAGAGGCAGGAGGGGAGGAGAGGCGAGAGGCAGGAGGAGAGGCGAGGCGAGAGGCAGGAGGGGAGGAGAGAGGCAGGAGGGGAGGAGAGAGGCAGGAGGGGAGGAGAGAGGCAGGAGGGGAGGAGAGGAGAGAGGCAGGAGGGGAGGAGAGGCGAGAGGCAGGAGGGGAGGAGAGAGGCAGGAGGGGAGGAGAGGCGAGAGGCAGGAGGGGAGGAGAGAGGCAGGAGGGGAGGAGAGAGGCAGGAGGGGAGGAGAGAGGCAGGAGGGGAGGAGAGGAGAGAGGCAGGAGGGGAGGAGAGAGGCAGGAGGGGAGGAGAGGAGAGAGGCAGGAGGGGAGGAGAGGCGAGAGGCAGGAGGGGAGGAGAGAGGCAGGAGGGGAGGAGAGGCGAGAGGCAGGAGGGGAGGAGAGGCGAGAGGCAGGAGGGGAGGAGAGAGGCAGGAGGGGAGGAGAGAGGCAGGAGGGGAGGAGAGAGGCAGGAGGGGAGGAGAGAGGCAGGAGGGGAAGACGTGAGATTAACTGGTGGGTTTTCAAAGAGAACCTTGAGTGGAACGTGGCCTAGGGATAGTGACTGATTGAAGAGGGCAGTGAGGTGGGGGATGAGAGCAGGGAGGCAGGCCTTGGTGAGAGTGGTTGGGAGGGGGTCGAGGGAGCAGGCAGTGGCCTTGGAGGTGGTCATGATGTCTGTGATGAAGGAGGAGTCAGCGGGGGCGAAAGCAGTGAGAGGGGTAAGGGGGATGCAGTCGGTGGGGGGGAAATTATAGTGGGCGGGGGGGGGGGGGGGGGGGGTGAGGGTGGGAGAGTTGGTGATGCGAGCGGTCAGTGAGCTGTTGATTTGGGAGATTTTGTTATTGAAAGAGTGGAGAAACGAGTTGCAGAGGTCGGGGCAGGAGAGTGTGTTCTGAAGGTCCAGATTAACACTGAAAGTCTGCGTTTATTATTTTGTATAACTTATATATTGTTTATATATATAAGATATATATCTTTACGTCATCTGTTTGCCTAACAGTATTCATCATTCGCTTATTGTATATGTCCCATTCTTAACGCCGTAGGCGCCAGTGCGCGCGCCCCTCTAGACATGTTTCAGAACATGTTCAGGTATGCCTGGACAAGGGAGCGAGCGCATTGATCTGTACAGGTAAACAGGCGGAGTCCACAGGGAACTAAGATAGAGTGTGTTGTGGAGAAGACGTTCAGCAGCAGCATTAACAGGAAAACTAGCAGAGTGAGAGAGAAGACGTCTGGTGCAGTTGTACACAGACCGAGAGCAGCGTATCGTTATAGAGAGCCGTACGGCTAATTAGATACAACTATAATATTGTCGAGCCATTATTGGCACAGTATAGTGACTTGTGTAAGCGAAGTAACGTGGAGAGACTTATAGTTGAACCCAGCGACGTTCTGGATATAACTACTCATTGGAGACCGCCTGCGGGTTAGCTTTAAGTACAAACGGAGCTAACTAGCTATCATCCATGCCAACAGGCTTTTGGACTACTAGCTATTAATCCTGCCATCGGGCGCTAGGAATACAAGGACCGGTCCGTACGAGACCCCTTCTCCCAGCGACGACAGGATTATCCCACCAGTCTACAGTTTCTCTGGAGCCGGAGCTCTAGAGAGAACCACCGTCTCCAGCCACCATCTTGCTTTTCCCTGTGCCGCTTCGCTCCGTCTCACTCCATTCAGAGCTCCACCGGTCGGGTATCCGTAGTATAGGAACTATAGTTACCTCTGACTTTGTTGCACTGACATTCTATTATTAAAAGAGAACCGTGATATATAATATGTATGTTGCTATGACTATTAAAAAACTTGTATCACTGTCCCCGTGCCGTTAATAGAGTGTCCGCCATTTTGTGTACTTATACTGTCTGGCCATTAACATATTCTTTAGCAGTGGTTTAATCTAACATATCTCAATACAGTCAGGGTTGTGTAGCCCCTTAGCTACAGAGTGTGTTATTGTCCCGGGGGTTGTTGGAGGAGTTTCTGAACCGTGGAGAGGAGGGTCCGGGGGTTTCGGTTGCTGCTGTTGATGAGGTGTAATACGGTAGGAGGGGATGTACTGTTTGTAGAGGTCGGCGTGGACAGTGAGATGGGTCGTTCCAGTTTACGGCCGGTCTGCTTCATGGTGCGGAGTTCCGGGGTGTACCAGGGGGAGGAGGTGGGGAATGATACAGTGATGGTTTCAGGGGTGCCAGTGAGTCAAGGGAGTCGGTGAGAATGGAGTTAAGCATGATGGCATAGTCGTCAGGGTTAGAGGGGGCGGAGTCAGGGGGAAGGGCAGAGGATATGGACTGGGACAGAGTGAGGGGGTCAACAGATTTGATGTTACGGAAAGAAATGGTGCATTTTTTGGAGTGATGGGGTGGGGGGAGGGGAGCAGCGAAGAGGATGCAGTAGTGGTCGGAGAGTGGGAATGGGATAGGGTGTAGGTTTGATATGGGTAGGGAGGCAGAGCAGACAAGGTCAAGTGTGTGGCCTTTGTTGTGGGTGGGGAAGTTAATATGCTGGGTGAGGCTGAAACAGTCAAGGAGGGAGAGGAAGTCAGGTGTGAGGTTTGAGTTGGTCAACGTGAATGTTGAGGTCACCACTGAGTAGGAGGTGGGTGGAGAGAGAGGAAGCTATAGTCAGGAGATCGGGGTCAGGGGTGAGGCTTCAGAGGGCGGTAGAGAAGAAGTGCAGTAATGGAGTTGGGGAGGGAAAAGGCGAGGTATTCAAAGGATGACATGGGAGGGAGGTTAAGGTCCAGCTCAGTGATGGATAGGGAGTGTTTGTGAAAAACGGCAAGACCCCCCCCTCGGCCAGAGAGGCGGGGCTTGGCAATGTACTGTAACTGTAGTTTGGGGGGGTAGCTTGGTTGAGGGAGTAGAAGTCCGAGGGTTGTTGCCAGGTTTCAGTGAGACACACTTCTGCTTATGAATACAAATATTTACTGATCATAACAACTGCTGGAGACAAATACCAGATTATAGTCAGAATCAAACGCTGACAATCGATATGTAATTCCTTCGTGGAATATCGGGGGTGGGAGCGTGGAGTTTGCTGGTTTCCTCGTTGGTGGCGAGGTCGCCGAGACCGGGAGAGATGGGGTGGCCCGTGCGGGTGGCATACCCGTCACCGTGCATGGCGGTGTGAGTGGCACGCAAGCTGTTTTTCCTTGGGTCATGACATGCTTTATCAGGTGTGTCTTGGATGGGGATGTGGTGGGGATTGATGTGTGGGGTGTTTGGGGGACTGGCTGTTCCGGGGGGGGGGTTCACATGCCTTCGAGCAACACTGTACTTATTGTACTCTACGTTGCACTACTTTTATAGTCTTTTATACCTATTCTTATGTCTGCACTTTATCCATTGTTTTTATTCTGTCAACTGTATGCTAATTGTATGCCTATGTCATTTTATGCTATTTGCTGTGGGGCACTTTGGGCTGCGCTCCATGTGTGAAAGGTGCTATATAGATAGAGTTATTATTATTTATTATTATTATATTGTAAAAAATGTATGCATTGAAAATTTGAAATGTCTGCAAGTCTCGACGAGATTGAAAATGAGGGTGACCTCAATTGTCCTTTTCGAGAATAAATAAAGGTTTGAATTGTCCTTATACAGGACAAGTACAGTACAACGAAAATAAGTTTGTCATCCAAGCAACTTCACACAACAGCCCAAATCCGTGTACTTTTTTAGAAGTCTGTAATTCCCCCTCTAGCTGAGCTACGGGAGCGTAACCTTTGGGAAATAAACCCAGAGCAAACCTGCCATTTATAGATATCAAGCTGTTCCAGCTGCACAGCGGTTACTGTGCCAGCCTGTTGGTGTCAGTCAGGAAGAAGTGTTTCATTATCGCCGGTGCTTAGCGATAACACTGGGCAGCTTCTAAGTTAAGTGTTAAGGGCTGAGAACTGAGGCCTGTCTCATGTTACCCACATTAGCATTTTGTATCATAGACACTAAAGTGTCTAATCAGGGGTAGTTAGATAGTTATCTCTAAGGTACGCTCATCATATTACCATAACGACAGGTTAGTAGAGCTGGTGTGTGTGTGTGTGTGTGTGTGTGTGTGTGTGTGTGTGTGTGTGTGTGTGTGTGTGTGTGTGTGTGTGTGTGTGTGTGTGTGTGTGTGTCCTAGTCTCATAAAGCGGTGATTCAGAATGCATGTTGCCAACGAAATTTGACAGTGACTGTCTCTGGTTGCTATTGGATAGAACAGAATGGTAGCCAACACTCATGATTTGTGATTGATTGGTTAATTATGAAATGTAATCTTATTGTTTTTAACAGTGTTTTTGAGAGAGTATTCGAATACACGTTAGGAAACACCAAGTAGTATTCAAAGCATATACAATTATATTTAGGACAGCCCTACAATATACATGTTTGAATAAATTATCTGCATTTTAAACTATTAATGCTGACTTATTCCTTCAGTCCACTCAAAATTATGCTAATATTCCTTATGTTGTTTATGATATTAATTGAAAATTGGATGAGAGAGTATAACACATGGCGATATACTAAAAAGCTATTTATCATTTTTGGCTGGTCGTTTTATTGTTTTTTTTTATCTACCAGCCACCTTGGCTGGTAGGCCAAAACGTTTATTTTGTTTTCCCACTCCTCATTGAGCGACACCACAAGTTCACTTACTAGCTACAAGCGCGTAATTGAATTAAAATAAAGAGAACTATAGATCATTTTTTTGTAAAGAACATTTTTGCGGTGCTTGTACCTGTCTTATTCCTGTTAACACTTTGCCTGCCACACACGAGAATACTCGGGTTTATTTATAGGTGGTTGAAAGCCACTTACGAGATTTCTCGGAATTATTATTATTATTTTTTTTTAGCGATATGAAATCATATTGCATCACCCGAGCCTACCCGAGTATAGCCGAGCGGCACCGGCGATCATTGTGGAAAAAAGCGCCCCCTGTCGTCTCCCAGATGACATAAGTGATTTTGGAATGGACTCAATGAAAATGAATGGGTGAAAAAATCCGGTACTCCACATTTTCCAGTCCACTGATGCAGCCGGGGTTACCACAGTTCATTCTGGATCCTCTGAGACCCGCGGATCATGGAGTACTACTGTATCGCGTTGGATCCATACACGTATCGATTTTTTCGAATGGTGATCAGGAATTGGAATATACCAGTTGGATACCATCTGATGTCAGGTAAGGACTCTATGTTATCAGTGTTAGGATAATCAGAGTAAGTTTGATGAAGTTATAAGCTGTTTTGTGAAATGTCTTCTTTCGGTTTCACTGTAAAAGTCAGAGAGGAAATGAACGGGGCGATTATCCGTGCGAGGCCGTAATGTGCTTGCATGCACGTATAATATTGATCATCTAGCGTTTATTTGAAAACGATTCATAAAAAGGCAGACGAATATCAACGTTGTGGAATATTCCAGTAAAAGACGATTTTCATAGAATGCTCCAGAATGGGCTGTTTTTTATCTGAAAACGGGTGCTTTTCTAAATGCTCTGAAACGGAAACGATGCGATAAAAAAACAATCTGCCTTGACAGCACTGACTGGAAAATAGTCTTTGATAATGCGATGGGCAGATTAGACACATAGTCATAATTTAAAACATAGATTAGGCGATATTAATGTTAACATTGGCGCCGATGGTGGCATTCAGCCGGTAAAAAGGAAAACCAGGCGTGGCGCTCAGTGTTAATAATAATAATAATAATAATAATAATAATAATAATAATAATAATAATAATAATAATAATAATAATAATAATAATAATAATAATAATAATAATAATAATAATAATAATAATAATAATAATAATAATAATAATAGATTGGATTTGTAATGCACTTTTTGTTCGCTGGGATCCCAAAGTGCTACACTACAGGGTTAGAACATAGTTAAAAAAATACAAATAAAATAGTTATTAGTAAAACAAATAAAATAAAATACAGAATAAAAGTAAGATAAAAATAGAACATAGTTAATAAAAAACATAGTATAAACCGACAAATTTAAAACAACAGCGCAATAAAATTTAAATAAAAAGCTAACAGTCAAAGGCCTTTTTGAATCGGTATGTTTTCAGGCCTGTTTTAAAAGAGTCCAGGCTCTGTGGTGTCCTCAGCTGGATGGGGAGGCTGTTCCACAGGCGTGGTGCAGCCGTGCAGAAGGCTCGGTCACCCATGGTGCAGAGCCGGGTATTGGGGACCTGAAGGAGCAGGCTACCTGCGGATCTGAGGGTGCGGGTGGTGGAGTGATGAGTTCCTGAAGGTAGAGGGGTGCGTGTCCGTTTATGCAGTTATGGGTGATCGTCAGGATTTTGTAGTTGATCCGGGATAAGACGGGGAGCCAGTGTAGTGAGTGGAGGATGGGGGTTATGTGATCGTGTTTACGGACTCTCATCAGGATCCTGGCAGCGCTGTTCTGGATGTATTGCAGCTTTTGGATGCTCTTGCCAGGAATCCCGATGAAGAGTCCGTTACAGTAGTCCAGTCTTGAGGAGATAAAGGCACAGACAAGCTTCTCTGCATCTGACAGGGTTAGAGTGGGACGGAGTTTTGATATATTTTTTAGGTGATAGAATGAGGTCTTGCAGAGGTGTTTTATGTGGGTGTTGAAGGTCAGGTGGGGGTCAAATCGAACCCCCAGATTTGTGACTGAGGGGGAGAGGGGGATTACCTGGCCGTCAAAGGTGAGATGTTTACAATCATTTCCATAACATCTTAAGAAATTACTAATGTGTATGGGAATTGGGAACTGACAAAAAAGGTAACAGTAAAGGTAATGCTTAAAATGTATTTTGCAGGAACAAAAGGCGCAGTGAAATTTTTTGGGTGCACCTAAATGATGTGTTGGTGCACCTAAATGAAAAAGTTAGGTGCACTGGTGCAACCAATGTAAAAAGTTAGTCTGGAGCCCCGCTATGGGTTGGTTTAGAACCTTAATGACCAATCAGATCACCACAATATGTAATTGTTTTTAAATTATTACCTCTGTTTAAATGTTTAGCTATTTTATTCTTTTAAAAATGTATTTTAAAATGTGCTCTTAATTATTCTGATAGTCTGATGTCTTTATATTTATGAACGCACTGTGACACTTGTGAATGTAATATCTTGACGGCACTGTAAATGAGTTTAACTACTCAGTGTATTATGGAGTATAAATAAAGAAAAGATGAGTGCCTCACCCAGCTGCTCCGCCAGCTGCCTGCCGCTGTCCAGCGAGACCACCCTCTCCTCTTCCAGGTCGCGCTTGTTCCCCGCCAGGACCACCTGGGCGTTGTCCCAGGAGTACGTTTTGATCTGGGTCGACCTGGGAGCAAACACACCACAACACACTCAGACACACCTCACAGATACAGACCTGGGAGCCAACACACCACAACACACTCAGACACACCTCACAGATACATACCTGGGAGCCAACACACCACAACACACTCAGACACACCTCACAGATACAGACCTGGAAGCCAACACACCACAACACACTCAGACACACCTCACAGATACAGACCTGGGAGCCAACACACCACAACACGCTCAGACACACCTCACAGATACAGACCTGGGAGCCAACACACCACAACACACTCAGACACACCTTACAGATACAGACCTGGGAGCCAACACACCACAACACACTCAGACACACCTCACAGATACAGACCTGGGAGCCAACACACCACAACACACTCAGACACACCTCACAGATACAGACCTGGGAGCCAACACACCACAACACACTCAGACACACCTCACAGATACAGACCTGGGAGCCAACACACCACAACACACTCAGACACACCTCACAGATACAGACCTGGGAGCCAACACACCACAACACACTCAGACACACCTCACAGATACAGACCTGGGAGCCAACACACCACAACACACTCAGACACACCTCACTGATACAGACCTGGGAGCCAACACACCACAACACACTCAGACACACCTCACAGATACAGACCTGGGAGCCAACACACCACAACACACTCAGACACACCTCACAGATACAGACCTGGGAGCCAACACACCACAACACGCTCAGACACACCTCACAGATACAGACCTGGGAGCCAACACACCACAACACGCTCAGACACACCTCACAGATACAGACCTGGGAGCCAACACACCACAACACGCTCAGACAGACCTCACAGATACAGACCTGGGAGCCAACACACCACAACACGCTCAGACACACCTCACAGATACAGAGACATGGGAGCCAACACACCGACAACACCTTCAGACACACCTCACAGATACAGAGAACATGTGACAGAATGTTTTCATGGAGGGTTGCTTGCTTTGGAGGTCAGGACATGACCTGTGACCCCGTGACCCTGTGAGCACGTGGATGCCGCCGTTACCCAACCCTGAGGTTGAGAACGCTTCATCTTAGGGCGGCTAAGTGGTGCAGTGAGCAAGGCGCTCGCCACTAACGCAGGAGATGCTGGTATCGAGCCCAGCTCTCTGCGTTGCTACTGGCTTGGCTGGTCGTTCATACTAACACAATTGGCAGTGTTAGGGGTGGGAAAGCCGGTGGGTGGGGATTGGACGTTGTGTACAGCGACTCCTACAGGTCGGTTGGTGCGCTTGTACAGCAGAATCAGGAAGTATCGGGGGCAGCGTGAGCCTCCCACGCGTAACTCCTCACCACTGAGAGATTGCGCTGTTCAGGTGAAAAGATGCGACAGCTGCCTCCTTGTGTACCGGAGGGGACACGTGATGCAAGGCTTGGTCCTCACTGCAGCCAACCAGTGGGAGGCATAGTCTAGCAACGTTCGAGACAGGGGAGGGGAGAATTGAAGGGAGAATTGGCGAGGCGAAATTGGGATGGGAGAAAAATAGAAAAATTTGGAGAAAAGTGGATAAAAAAAAAAGAGAACGCTTCATCTTGGTGCAAGAAACCAGTATTTGAAGATAGAGGACAGAGAGAGGCGTATCAAGAGGGCACCTCCCATCCTGCATGTTAGGCTGAAATTAGGAACCAGAAGCACAACTAGGCTCAGTATATTCTGTCCCAGCACAGATAGTGATGGTACTGATAGAACAGATAGTGATGGTACTGATAGAACAGATAGTGATGGTACTGATAGAACAGATAGTGATGGTACTGATAGAACAGATAGAACAGATAGTGATGGTACTGATAGAACAGATAGAACAGATAGTGATGGTACTGATAGAACAGATAGTGACGGTACATTGACTTTGGATTTATAGAAACACTTTAAAAACAGCCTGTATTTGAAAGCGGCCTGTTTCGAGGCCAGATATCCCTGACCTACTCTTACTAGTTATGCTGCTGGCCAGTATGACTTACTACCGTAATTACCAACTCATTTATACATTTTATATCCTGTACATTGTATATTACTATTGCACATTACTGTTACATTTGCACTCTGGGTGGATCAATCAATCAAAATTTATTTATTCTCGAAAAGACAATTGAGGTCACCCTCATTTTCAATGTCGTCGAGACTTTACAGACATCAAATCAATGCATACATTTTTACAATATAATAATAAATATGAATAACTATCTATATAGCACTTTTCACACATGGACGGCAGTCCAGAGTGCCCCACAGCAATTAGTATAAAATTAACATAGGCATACAATCAGCACACAATTGACAGAATAAAAAACAATGAATAAATTGCAGATATAATAATAATAATAATAATAATAATAATAATAATAATAATAATAATAATAATAATAATAATAATAATAATAATAATAATAATAATAATAATAATAATAATAATAATAATAATAATAATAATAATAATAATACATTTTTTATTTGTATAGCACTTTTCAAGAATATAAGAATACGTATAAAAGACAATAAAAGTAGTGCAACGTAAACGTGCAAACATAAGAATAGGCACACCCCACACATCAATCCCTACCACATCCCTAAGACACACCACCGATAAAGCATGTCATTTTTCTTAATACACTATTTTCACTGTGCTCCTAAATTTATTTGTGTGCTCCTACTATTTATTATTATTTTTATATTTGTTTTATATATAGGAGCACATGTACTCCTTGGGGGAAAAGGTCAGCATAGAGCCCTGACCCAGAGGGATATTCTGTAAGTATATGGTATGTTATCTGTTTCAGACCTGACAACACTGTGTAGACTGACAGAGAATGGATTGCGCGAAGCAAATTGCATTCGCGGAGCCTGCGAGATATCCACTAAAGCACATTGCTCGATGAGATACCAGCGCAGACACGCCCAATATGTGTATGCTTGCGAGCAGTCCGCAGTCCGCACTCTGCGCTTTGCCCCCCTGACAGCGCTCTTGGCAGAAGAAATCACTATTGCACTTGGGACAAATATTATATTATCGATGTTATTATTTATACATGCTATATTCAGTATGTTTGTATGTGGTGATGCTCTAAACTCAATTTCGTTGGACCAACAATGACAATAAAGATTATATTCTTTTGCACTCCTCTATACATTACGAAGTAAACGAAATTCAATACAAAATGAACGGAATACTAAAGAAAATAGATCTTATGAGTTATGAACAGTATCTAACTTGTTCGAGAAATATAAAGCCGAGTGCCAACACGAAATAAGGCTATCTGACATTTCAAATGCTTGCTTCTGAGATGATACAGTAAACATTTATTTCTGATATAGGTGCTGATCATCAGTAATGCAATGTCATGATTATTATTATTCTGAAGTTATTATTATTATTATTATTATTATTATTATTAAATTAAAAATAAATTAATAATTAATTAATTAATAAGAACTCGTCTCCTTCACTATTATCTAATTATGAAATCAGATATAGGCCAGGGCTTTACAACTTTATAAAGAATATATATTAAATGGGATAGGAACTAAATCAAATGTATACCATATACAATGAAATAATATTATAATCATATTGGGCTATATTCCGTTTATATCCCATTTAATATATATTCAATCTCTTTATTAAGTTGTAAAGCCCTGGCCTATATCTGATTTCATAATTAGGTGAAGGAGAGGAGTTCTTATTAATTCATTTTTAATTTAATAATAATAATAATAATAATAATAATAATAATAATAATAATAATAATAATAATAATAATAATAATAATAATAATAATAATAATAATAATAATAACTTCAGAATAATAATAATCATGACATTGCATTTCTGCTGATCAGAACCTATATCAGAAATAAATGTTTACTGTATTGATCATCATCTCAGGACCAATCATTTGAAATGTCAGTGCTATAGCCTTATTTCTAAATCACGCGTTGCGAAGGCTATGGCACTCGGCCTTATATTTCTCGAACAAGTTAGATTCTGTTTATATACGAGCATAACCCCAAGGCCCACAACGTTATATAACGATATTTAAATAATGAGTATGATTGCATGGTATCGCTGCATGCGCTTGATTTGATATTGTCCTTCGAGATATTCGATCATATCTTCCACGGTCATGCCTCTCTGCTACAATTACTGCTGCCATGATCACCTGTTTAGAGGCTCATTTACATAGAAAGGGGAGATTTTCCGCCCATATTACCTCATTTAAATATACGCCAATTGCACGGACGCAAAGCCATATGTTACGCATGAGCAACCTAATTTCATAAATTTGAGAGCGAGATGCGCCGGCTTTGCATCGGAAAACGCGAGCAAAGCCTCTGTGGATTCCGGCCTGAATCTCATTTGGTTATAAAAGTAGGCCTGCCGTGGCGGCTGGGTGGCGCAGCGGACATTGCGCTCGTCACCAACGCAAGAGACACCGGGTTCGACTCCGGCTGTCGGCGTTGCCTCCGGCTTGGGCCAGCCGTCATACTAACTCAATTGGCAGAGTTAGCGGGTGGAAGTCGATGGGTGGTAATCTGGACGTTGTGGACAGCGACTCCTACAGGTCGGTGCACAGCAGAGACAGGAAATGGCGGGGGTAGTGTGAGCCTCCCACACGTTATACCTCGCCAATGAGAGTCCGCGCTGCAGGTGAAAAGATGTGACAGGCTGCCTCCTCGTGTATCGGAGGGGACACGCGATGCAAGGCTTCTATCCTCCCTACAACCGGCCAGTGGGGGGCATATGCAAGCAATGTTCAAGACAGGCGAGGGAAGAATTGGCACAGTGGAATTGGGATGGGAGAAAAATAGAAAAAGAGGAGAAAAAGTGGATAAAAAAATAAATAAAAAAAAGTAGGCCTGCCGCCTGTCGGACATTCACTCTCTACAGAGCGCACTCCTCATAGTTAGTCATTTCCGGTGGTATCCCATCTGCAATTTGATCATAAATAAACGCTGAACATTTGAACTTTGAACAGAGACAAAGATTTCAACAATTCCATCGCTGACTAAATCCTAATTAGCCTAATGCTTGATTATACTAATAAATAGTTTTCTACGCTTGCTTTCTTAAGCGCTGAATGCCTGAATCTGCTAGCTGGGTCACCCAGTTATACACACAATAAGCTCCAGGACAATCTTTTTTTTTGCTGAGTCAATAGTTTCAATGCGATTATGATGGATTATGTTTCTCTAGCACACAGAATATGGATCTTTTGCAACTTGCCTTATTAGGATACTGCAGTGCACAGTATGTGCTAGTTAGCCACATATGTCTACCTCAACAACATCAGACAATGCATTGACAATAATCATCGGTTCATTTCAACATACGTTAAATGCCCAGCACATACGTTGACCTATGAAAGCCCTGAGAGGCTAGTTCAGTAAACAATCACGGTCCTCTGGACCATGTAACATGCTGTCTGCTATACTAGTCAACTTCACCAGCTGATATAGATACTGTCTGCTCTCTCTCTCTCTCTCTCTCTCTCTCTCTCTCTCTCTCTCTCTCTCTCTCTCTCTCTCTCTCTCTCTCTCTCTCTCTCTCCTCTGATTGGACTCTCCTTCTCTCTCTCTCCTCTGTGTTGACTCTCTCTCTCTCTCTCTTTCTCTCCTCTGCGTTGACTCTCTCTCTCTCTCTCTCTCTCTCTCTCTCTCTCTCTCTCTCTCTCTCTCTCTCTCTCTCTCTCTCTCTCTCTCTCCTCTGCATTCTCTCTCTCTCTCTCTCTCTCTCTCTCTCTCTCTCTCCTCTGCATTCTCTCTCTCCTCTGCATTGACTCTCTCCTTCCCCCTCTCTCTCTAATAGCATGACGCCTCAAGTATCTAAGGATTCCACAGAGAATTAAATTCCTCGTGTACAGTAACCTCCAGATTAAATATGAACCCGACAGCAAAGTCTCCCAGAAGGAGTTGGGTTTGAGTGTGTTTCCCTTTTCTATGTGCTCAGAGATCATGACTTTGGAGTCCAAACAATCTGGTTAGGGAGCTAAAGGACAACCGACATCATGTACCAAACACAACATCATGTAACACAACATCATGTAACACAACATCATGTAACACAACATCATGTAACACAACACAACATCATGTAACACAACATCATGTAACACAACACAACATCATGTAACACAACACAACATCATGTAACACAACATCATGTAACACACCACAACATCATGTAACACAACATCATGTAACACAACATCATGTAACACAACATCATGTAACAAACACAACATCATGTAACAAACACAACATCATGTAACACAACATCATGTAACACAACATCATGTAACACAACACAACATCATGTAACACAACACAACATCATGTAACACAACATCATGTAACACACCACAACATCATGTAACACAACATCATGTAACACAACATCATGTAACACAACATCATGTAACAAACACAACATCATGTAACAAACACAACATCATGTAACACAACATCATGTAACACAACATCATGTAACACAACATCATGTAACAAACACAACATCATGTAACACAACACAACATCATGTAACACAACATCATGTAACAAACACAACATCATGTAACAAACACAACATCATGTAACACAACATCATGTAACACAACACAACATCATGTAACACAACATCATGTAACAAACACAACATCATGTAACAAACACAACATCATGTAACAAACACAACATCATGTAACACAACATGATGTAACACAACATCATGTAACAAACACAACATCATGTAACAAACACTACATCATGTAACACAACAGCATGTAACAAACACACCATCATGTAACAAACACAACATCATGTAACGCAACATGATGTAACACAACATCATGTAACAAACACAACATCATGTAACAAACACAACATAATGTAACACAACATCATGTAACACAACATCATGTAACAAACACAACATCATGTAACACAACACAACATCATGTAACACAACATCATGTAACACAACACAACATCATGTAACACAACATCATGTAACAAACACAACATCATGTAACACAACACAACATCATGTAACACAACATCATGTAACAAACACAACATCATGTAACACAACATCATGTAACACAACATCATGTAACACAACATCATGTAACACAACATTATGTAACAAACACAACATCATGTAACACAACATCATGTAACACAACATCATGTAACACAACATCATGTAACACAACATTATGTAACAAACACAACATCATGTAACACAACATCATGTAACACAACATCATGTAACACAACATCATGTAACACAACATCATGTAACAAACACAACATCATGTAACAAACACAACATCATGTAACACAACATCATGTAACACAAAATCATGTAACACAACATCATGTAACACAACATCATGTAACAAACACAACATCATGTAACACAACACAACATCATGTAACACAACATCATGTAACAAACACAACATCATGTAACACAACACAACATCATGTAACACAACATCATGTAACACAACATCATGTAACACAACATCATGTAACAAACACAACATCATGTAACACAACATCATGTAACACAACATCATGTAACACAACATCATGTAACACAACATCATGTAACACAACATTATGTAACAAACACAACATCATGTAACACAACATCATGTAACACAACATCATGTGACACAACATCATGTAACACAACATCATGTAACACAACATCATGTAACAAACACAACATCATGTAACAAACACAACATCATGTAACACAACATCATGTAACACAACATCATGTAACACAACATCATGTAACAAACACAACATCATGTAACACAACATCATGTAACACAACATCATGTAACACAACATCATGTAACACAACATCATGTAACACAACAGCATGTAACACAACATCATGTAACACAACATCATGTAACACAACACAACATCATGTAACACAACATCATGTAACACAACATCATGTAACACAACATCATGTAACAAACACAACATCATGTAACAAACACAACATCATGTAACACAACATCATGTAACACAACATCATGTAACACAACAGCATGTAACACAACACAACATCATGTAACACAACATCATGTAACACAACATAATGTAACAAACACAACATCATGTAACACAACATCATGTAACACAACACAACATCATGTAACACAACATCATGTAACACAACACAACATCATGTAACACAACACAACATGATGTAACACAACATCATGTAACACAACACAACATGATGTAACACAACATCATGTAACACAACACAACATCATGTAACACAACATCATGTAACACAACATCATGTAACACAACATCATGTAACACAACATAATGTAACAAACACAACATCATGTAACACAACATCATGTAACACAACACAACATCATGTAACACAACATCATGTAACACAACACAACATCATGTAACACAACACAACATGATGTACCACAACATGATGTAACACAACACAACATCATGTAACACAACACAACATCATGTAACACAACATCATGTAACACAACATCATGTAACAAACACAACATCATGTAACACAACATCATGTAACACAACATCATGTAACAAACACAACATCATGTAACACAACATCATGTAACACAACACAATATCATGTAACACAACATCATGTAACACAACATCATGTAACACAACATCATGTAACAAACACAACATCATGTAACACAACATCATGTAACACAACATCATGTAACACAACATCATGTAACACAACATCATGTAACACAACACAACATCATGTAACACAACATCATGTAACACAACATCATGTAACAAACACAACATCATGTAACACAACACAACATCATGTAACACAACAGCATGTAACAAACACAACATCATGTAACACAACACAACATCATGTAACACAACATCATGTAACACAACATCATGTAACAAAACATCATGTAACAAACACAACATCATGTAACACAACACAACACCATGTAACACAACATCATGTAACACATCATGTAACACAACATCATGTAACACAACACAACATCATGTAACACAACATCATGTAACACAACATCATGTAACACAACACAACATCATGTAACACAACATCATGTAACACAACATCATGTAACACAACATCATGTAACACAACATCATGTAACAAACACAACATCATGTAACACAACATCATGTAACACAATACAACATCATGTAACAAACACAACATCATGTAACACAACACAACATAATGTAACACAACATAATGTAACACAACATCATGTAACACAACATCATGTAACAAACACAACATCATGTAACACAACATCATGTAACACAACATCATGTAACACAACACAACATAATGTAACACAACATCATGTAACACAACATCATGTAACACAACATCATGTAACAAACACAACATCATGTAACACAACATCACGTAACACAACACAACATCATGTAACACAACACAACATCATGTAACACAACATCATGTAACACAACACCATGTAACACAACATCATGTAACACAACATCATGTAACAAACACAACATCATGTAACACAACATCATGTAACACAACATCATGTAACACAACACACCGGTTGAGAGAGTGAACAGTTTCAAGTACCTCGGAGTCCACATATCCGAGGACTTGACATGGACCACACACATTGACAGTGTTGTGAAGAAGGCACGGCAACGCCTCTACGTCCTCAGGCGCCAAGTGAGTCAGAAGATCCTCAAGAACTTCTACTCATGTACAATAGAGAGCATCCGGACTGGCAATATCACCTCCTGGTTTGGGAATAGCACCGCACAAGACCGTAGCAGACTACAGAGGGGCCCGTTCAGCCGAACGCATAATTGGAGGGGGGCTTCCCACTCTCCAGAACATTTACAACAAGCGGTGCAGGGGTAAGGCTAAGAGAATTATGAAAGACTCCAGCCACCCAAACAACCGCCTCTTTGAACTGCTGCGGTCAGGCAAGCGCTACCAGAGTCTCATGGCAAGCACAGAGAGACTCAGAAGAAGCTTCTATCCCCAGGCCATCAGGATGCTCAATGAACAATAACACTATGCAACAACCATCAAATGCACTCACAGCACACACATCCACACGCACACACTCACTTTAAACAAACAACTCACTGCAGCACCCACTTTACACACTTTAGAACACCTAAACACACTTTATATTTATTGGTAAAGAATTTGCACTACAACCCATACCTCATTACACCTTACTGTAAATTGTACCTAAATTGTACCTCATCCCATTTCTGCTTTGCACTATATAGTATATTGTATATTAGTATATTGTATAGTATATTGTATTGTAACTCAGTTACTTCTACTCTGCATTGAACATTGTACATATGTACATACTGAACACTTGTGTCCATGTACGTGAGTTCTATTTTTTACTTGCTATACTTATTTTATTTTATACATATCTATTTTTGTCTAGCACAGTCTCTGGAGCGTAACAGAAAGAAGAATTTTGTATAAAAGTATTCTGTACTTGCGGCTACGTGGTGTAGTGGGCAAGGCGCTCGCCACGAATGACGGAGACGCTGGGCTTGCCTGTTCGAGCCCAGCGCTCCAGATTGCTTTCAGTTTAGCTGGTCGTTCATACTAATACACATTGGCCGTATTAGGGGGTGGGAAACTGATGGGTGGGGATCGGGCGTTGTGCACAGCGACTCCTACAGGTCGGTTGGTGCGCCTGCGCAGTAGAATCAGGAAGTGTCGGGGGCAGCGTGAGCCTCCCACGCTTTACTCCGCGCCACTGAGAGATCGAGCTGCGCAGGTGAAAAGATGCGACTGCTGTTACCTCAAGTACCGGAGGGGACTTGTGCTATGTATGACTTAGTCCACATTGCAGCCGGCTTGTGGGAGGCAAGAAACAGCGTTCGTGACAGGGGAGGGTTGAATTGGATGATACGAAATTGGGATGGGAGAAAATATAGAAAATGGGAGAAAAAGTGGATACAAAAAAAAGTATTCTGTACTTCTGTATGACAACTAATAAATAAACTTGAAACTTGAAACACAACACAACATCATGTAACACAACACAACATCATGTAACACAACATCATGTAACACAACATCATGTAACACAACACAACATCATGTAACACAACATCATGTAACACAACATAATGTAACACAACATCAAGTAACACAACACAACATCATGTAACACAACATCATGTAACACAACATCATGTAACACAACACAACATCATGCAACACAACATCATGTAACACAACATCATGTAACACAACACAACATCATGCAACACAACATCATGTAACACAACACAACATCATGTAACACAACATCATGTAAGACAACACAACATCATGTAACACAACATCATGTAACACAACATGATGTAACACAACACAACATGATGTAACACAACATGATGTAACACAACATCATGTAACACAACACAACATCATGTAACACAACATCATGTAACACAAAACTGCAATGTATAGAGCCATAACATATTGGAATAGGATCCTGTTACATCTTACGGACGGAAAACAAGGACAGTTTCAAAAAGAAACTTAAAGGAGCCATAATCCGGAAGGAAATCAATATATGTCATGCATGAGTGTAGCTGCAGCCATGTTATCCAAACTTCTTCTGTTTACTTTGTGTTTTTTAAAGGTATGGTGAAATGGATTCACCTATGACCTTTTGTTTTATTTTCTATTGATTATTTATTGTGATATATGACTGATTTACACTGAATGTTTCATATTTGTATGTGTATATCTGTGAGGACCCCAGGAAGAATAGTCAACACAACACGTTGATGATGACTAATGGGGATCCTTTTATTTAATTTTTTTTATCCTCTCTTTCTCAGATTTTTTTTCTCTTTTTCTCCCCATCCCAATTTAGTCGTTATGCCAATTCCCCCCTCCCCTACCTGGTCGCTGTGCGCATGTTCCCCCTACTGGTCGGTACAAGGGAACCCTGAAGTCTACCGCATGCTTCCTCTGACACATGCAGAGACAGCCAGTGGCTCTCTTTTCACCTGGCAGCGAGGACTGTAACGCGTGGGAGGTCACGCTGCCTTCACCACTTCCTGCCTTTCGCTGAGCAGGCGCCCAGACCTGACCTGTAGGCGTCACTGTCCACAACGCCAGATTACCACCCACGACTTCCCTCCCGCTAACTCAGCCAAACGAGTTAGTATGACGGTCGGCCCAAGCCGCAGGCAATGCTGACTCCGGGAGTCGAGACAGCAGCCTCTTGCATTGGTGACGAGCGCAATCTCCGCTACGCCACCCGACCGCCCGGGGACTAATGGGGATCCTAATAAACATAAACATGCAGGTTACAGGTTCCACGGTAGAACAGACGGTGTGTGAATGTGTGAGTGAATGGGTCAAATGTGAGGAACAAAATTGTAAAATGCTTTGGATAAAAACATTTACAGGGTAGCGCAGACAAAACAAAGGAGGTAAACAAACTCACAAAGGGGAAACAATGGGCTGTTTATGAGAAACAACCGTTGAAATGAAAGAGATTAAAAAGAGGCAGCTCACCAGTCCTGCACAGCTCCGAACGACTCCTCGTTGGTGATGTCGTACATGAGGATGAAACCCATGGCACCTCTGTAGTACGCTGTGGTGATGGTGCGGTAGCGCTCCTGGCCCGCCGTGTCCTGTACACAGAGACAAACCACTGAGGCTGACGGGTCCTGTACACAGAGACAAACCACTGAGGCTGACGTGGTCCTGTACACAGAGACAAACCACTGAGGCTGACGGGTCCTGTACACAGAGACAAACCACTGAGGCTGACGTGGTCCTGTACACAGAGACAAACCACTGAGGCTGACGTGGTCCTGTACACAGAGACAAACCACTGAGGCTGACGGGGTCCTGTACACAGAGACAAACCACTGAGGCTGACGTGGTCCTGTACACAGAGACAAACCACTGAGGCTGACGTGGTCCTGTACACAGAGACAAACCACTGAGGCTGACGTGGTCCTGTACACAGAGACAAACCACTGAGGCTGACGTGGTCCTGTACACAGAGACAAACCACTGAGGCTGACGTGGTCCTGTACACAGAGACAAACCACTGAGGCTGACGTGGTCCTGTACACAGAGACAAACCACTGAGGCTGACGGGTCCTGCACACAGAGACAAACCACTGAGGCTGACGTGGTCCTGTACACAGAGACAAACCACTGAGGCTGACGTGGTCCTGTACACAGAGACAAACCACTGAGGCTGATGGGTCCTGTACACAGAGACAAACCACTGAGGCTGATGGGTCCTGTACACAGAGACAAACCACTGAGGCTGATGGGTCCTGTACACAGAGACAAACCACTGAGGCTGACGTGGTCCTGTACACAGAGACAAACCACTGAGGCTGACGTGGTCCTGTACACAGAGACAAACCACTGAGGCTGATGGGTCCTGTACACAGAGACAAACCACTGAGGCTGACGTGGTCCTGTACACAGAGACAAACCACTGAGGCTGACGTGGTCCTGTACACACCCCGCACCCCCTCCTAATAGACAGTCTCCTCCCCACCGTATGTATATTTTTCTCCCGCCCACCCACCCACCCCCTCCTAATAGACAGTCTCCTCCCCACCGTATGTATATTTTTCTCCCGCCCACCCACCCACCCCCTCCTAATAGACAGTCTCCTCCCCACCGTATGTATATTTTTCTCCCGCCCACCCACCCCCTCCTAATGTACAGTCTCCTCCCCATCATTTTTTTTTATCCACTTTTTCTCCCATTTTCTATATTTTTCTCCAATCCCAATTTCGTATCATCCAATTCAACCCTCCCCTGTCACGAACGCTGTTTCTTGCCTCCCACAAGCCGGCTGCAATGTGGACTAAGTCATACATAGCACAAGTCCCCTCCGGTACTTGAGGTAACAGCAGTCGCATCTTTTCACCTGCGCAGCTCGATCTCTCAGTGGCGAGGAGTAAAGCGTGGGAGGCTCACGCTGCCCCCGACACTTCCTGATTCTACTGCGCAGGCGCACCAACCGACATGTAGGAGTCGCTGTCCACAACGCCCGATCCCCACCCATCAGTTTCCCACCCCCTAATACGGCCAATGTGTATTAGTATGAACGACCAGCTAAACTGAAAGCAATGTGGAGCGCTGGGCTCGAACAAGCAAGCCCAGCGTCTCCGTCATTCGTGGCGAGCGTCTTGCCCACTACGCCACGTAGCCGCCCTAGTCTCCTCCCCATCATATACATATGTTCTGTTAGGATATCTGGGTAACAGTACTGTATATTAGCATATCGGATATGTCACAAATGTAACAGTACTATATACCTGTATGTCATGTATGTCTTTATGTCATAAATGTCATGATGTCATGTATGTTGTGTATGTCATAAATGTCACTTGAAAATGGGGGACTCTGATGTAAACAAGACAAACGTCTTTCTCTGGTCTGCATCCCCTTAACAATTGTGTGTATTGAGCCGTACTGTATTGTACCCATTCTGCAATCTGTTAAATAAAGCTTTCATTCATCCATCAGACCAACAGGTTTTAATCAGACAGACACACAGACAGACAGACAGACAGACAGACAGACAGACATGTTTTAGACAGACAGACAGACAGACAGACAGACAGACAGACAGACAGACAGACAGACAGACAGACAGACAGACAGACAGACAGACAGACAGACAGACAGACAGACAGACAGACAGACAGACAGGTTTTAATTATATTATAATCAGACAGACAGGCAGACATGTTTTAGACAGACAGACAGACAGGCTTTAATCAGACAGACATGCAGACAGGTTGTAATCAGACAGACAGGCTTTAATCAGACAGACATGCAGACAGGTTGTAATCAGACAGACATGCTTTAATCAGACAGACAGGCAGACAGGTTTTAATCAGACAGACAGGCAGACATGTTTTAATCAGACATACAGGCAGACAGGCTTTAATCAGACAGACAGGCAGACAGGCATTAATCAGACAGACAGGCAGACAGGTTTTAATCAGACAGACAGGCAGACAGGCATTAATCAGACATACAGGCAGACAGGCTTTAATCAGACAGACAGGCAGACAGGTTTTAATGAGACAGACAGACAGACAGACAGACAGACAGACAGACAGACAGACAGACAGACAGACAGACAGACAGACAGACAGACAGACAGACAGACAGACAGACAGACAGGAAGACAGGGTTTAATCCGACAGACAGGCATACAGGTTTTAATCAGACAGACAGACAGACAGACAGACATACAGACAGACAGACAGACAGACAGACAGACAGACAGACAGACAGACAGACAGACAGACAGACAGACAGACAGACAGACAGACAGACAGACAGACAGACAGACAGACAGACAGACAGACAGACAGACAGGTGCAGTAACAGGGTCCTACACATGTTAATATTAAAGCACCACAGACCACGTTCAACTGAAGTTAAAGATCCACTCCGGATGTATTTGAAACCAGATGTCTTTGAAACGCCAAGCTGTCAGTCGAATAGAAGCGACTCAACCAGGAGGGGAAATGTGGAACTGGCATAGCAAACCAGGGGGGACCTGGCATAGCAAACCAGGGGGGACCTGGCATAGCAAACCAGGGGGGACCTGGCATAGCAAACCAGGGGGGAACTGGCATAGCAAACCAGGGGGGACCTGGCATAGCAAACCAGGGGGGACCTGGCATAACAAACCAGGGGGGACCTGGCATAGTTACTACTAACCCTAACCCTTAAATAAGGCCCGTTCACCAGCTCTACACAATGACAACACACAGCATCTACGGCTCCAAGTCAGGCTACATGTTCTGATCTCACTGCAGGCCCGCTCAGCTACATGTTCTGATCTCACTGCAGGCCCGCTCAGCTACATGTTCTGATCTCACTGCAGGCCCGCTCAGCTCACACGTTGCTAAATCACAGAGCACCACCCAGTGATAATAAGCACCTCTCTAAAAGCAGCAGAGAATAGAACACAGAGAGGGGAACCAGCCACTTCCTGTGTGCATCATCAAGACAGAGGAGGGGGCGGGGGGGGGGGATAACACAAACACACATTACACCCGCTGAGGGCTCCTGTGCTTCTGTTGCCATGGCAACTGGGCATCCATGTGTGTGTGTGTGTGTGTGTGTGTGTCTGTGTGTGTGTGTGTGTGTGTGTGTGTGTGTGTGTGTGTGTGTGTGTGTGTGTGTGTGTGTGTGTGTGTGTGTGTGTGTGTGTGTAGGAAGTAGCGTTCAGCGCCCTTCCGAGGGGAGAGGAGAGAGAGTTGTGAAGGAAATACCTGATGAGAGGAGGAGGAACGCGACTGTCTGAAGCGAGAACACAGAACGCCGCCAGGCAGTTCGCACATGGCTCGGTTAGCTAGTGGTTTGAAGATAAAGCGGAAGCAGTGGATGAAAATTATCTCACAGCTGTTACGATAAGACAAACTCTCTCACAGCTGTTACGGGACAAGCTCTCTCTCTCTCACAGCGCTGTTACGATAAAACAAGCTCTCTCACAGCGCTGTTACGATAAGACAAGCTCTCTCACACAGCTGTTACGATAAGACAAGCTCTCTCACACAGCTGTTACGATAAGACAAGCTCTCTCTCACAGTGCTCTTACGATAAAACAAGCTCTCTCACAGCGCTGTTACGATAAGACAAGCTCTCTCACACAGCTGTTACGATAAGACAAGCTCTCTCTCACAGCTGTTACTATAAAACAAGCTCCTCTCACAGCTGTTACGATAAGACAAGCTCCTCTCACAGCTGTTACGATAAAAGAAGCTCTCTCTCACAGCTGTTACGATAAGACAAGCTCTCTCTCACAGCTGTTACGATAAAACAAGCTCTCTCTCACAGCTGTTACGATAAAACAAGAAATGTAACGTCAGAAATGTAACGTCTACACACACACTGTAACGTCTACACACACAGAGCTGTAACGTCTACACACACACTGTAACGTCTACACACACACTGTAACGTCTACACACACACAGAGCTGTAACGTCTACACACAGAGATGTAACGTCTACACACACACTGTAACGTCTACACACACACTGTAACGCTCCTACCCACCTCTCCTCAGCCAGTCGCGCTGCAGCGCGACAGCATCACACCCCAAATGAATCTCGCTCAGAAAAATAAAAACGTGTTAACAGGTGAGGGAAATCTCTCTTACCTAGGCTTTCTCCACTGGTATTTAACCCTGGTTGACACAGTGAATGACAGCTGGTAATTGACAGTCGCACGGCACGAGACCACTATACAAAAACTGCAAAAAGTAAAATAAATTAAAAAACACGCTATACTGTCACTGTGGCATCCTCTCAGTGAAGAGAGCACTGTAAACATGCTGCGCTATTTGAAGAGGGTGAACACAGCAGAAGAAGATGGAGAACAGACCCAAACTGACCAACAGGGAACTGCATCCAGCAATACTACCCCAGGGCCTGAGTCTAAGGTGAGGACCAGGGGAGGAAATTAGGCCACTTTACTCGCCAAATGCGAGTATTTTTTACGTTTGGCGAGTGATTCATGAAGACCACTCGCCAGTCTGGCGAGTTGACAGTGCCACGAGAGCACTGCACAAGACCCGCGGACATATATAATGTTTAATAAAAGTTCCCGCAGTACTGGCCAACCCGCGGACATATATAATGTTTAATAAAAGTTCCCGCAGTACTGGCCAACCCGCGGACATATATAATGTTTAATAAAAGTTCCTGCAGTACTGGCCAACCCGCGGAAATATAGAATGTTTAATAAAAGTCCCGTGGTACTGGCCATCAGTCAAGGAAGCATTCGCAAACAGATAACGTTAAACACAGAAGATGGAAAACAGACAGACTGAGCAACGGGGAACTGCATCCAACCCTAGTACAACTCTCGAGTCCAAGGCAAGGACACATTTAAATTACAGAGGTGTATGTTAGTCTATTGCGCACCGGACTACGACGTAAAGTTAGACATTTTATTTCATGCTCAAAAGCCCCTGGCTTGCACATCGCAGTCACGAAAGGGGCTAGCTCAACCAGTGCACAACAGCAGACCAACCCAACTGACGTTACCACAACACTTGACGGTACTTCACGGTACTTCACAGCACTGTCGTAAGGCCACCGTGCCGTCTTAAAGGCACAGTGAACACTCGGATGCATACACAACATTGACGTGGCTTGACAACCGAGGTTCAAAGTTAACTTGATTGACTGATTGAAAACTTTATTAACAGATTTCAGAATGGGTACAATACAGTACGGCTCAATACACACAATTGTTAAGGGGATGCAGACCAGAGAAAGACTTTCGTCTTGTTTACATCAGGGTCCCCCATTTTCAATTCATCATAACATATGACATACACGACATACAGATAGACAGTACTGCTACATCTATACATTTCACATCTATCTATCTATACACTTCACAACATACTTCGGTTTTTTTCTTTCACTGCCCAACCCAGTCCAACCCAGCATCTTTCACTGCCCAGTTCAGCCCAACGCAGTCCAGAATAGATCCCTCTTTCATGTTAATATGTGTTATGCTAATATTGTGAAGAGTAGAGACTGTTATTAATGTTTTATGCTAATAAATATTTTAAAGAGTAGAGACACGGTGTGATTATTACTATGATTGAAAATCTATTTAGACGAAGACATACAAAGAAGTAATTATCACAATTAGCGATTTTTTTTGGCTGGTAAAAAATCAGTTTGTCTGGTAAAAAAAATCAGATACTCGCCAGTTGGCTGGTAAGCCAAAAAGTTAGTTTCCTCCCCTGGTGAGGACACATTTAAATCACAGAAGTGTAATGTTAGTCTATTGGAACTGTATAGAGTTATCGACGTGTTCTAGTTATAGCTGCTTATTATAGCTAATGTTACTGACTAACGTATCAGACTGCCACTGATTAATCCATAGTTCACACTATTTTATTCTTATTGTTAATATTATTATATTGTTATTCCTATTTTAGTCCTATTGACCTAAATGTTTATTGTTGTTCAATGTGAGCGATACATAGTCTGCTCTGTAGTGCCGAATTTCCCTCGGGATTATTAAAGGATTTCTATTCGATTCTATACTAACACGTAATGTTACTACCATTGCGAGTTAATTGGCATAACGTTACATTTATCGAAACGAACGCGGAGAAATAGACGACTTCACTTCAGCTACATGATGAATCTATATTATATTCAGTGAGGAGGGCCCGCTGGAATTTAGCAGCAGTTATCAATATCGACCAGGAGGACAGCGCGATTTAAGGGACATGTTTCATTACTAGTCAAGTGTCATTACTTTAGTTATCAAAGGTGGAATCTCTGGACGCAATGACATTATATAGTTTAAAGCTAAACTACGTTTTTCTTTCTTGTTAGAAGAGGTAGGGGTGGACGGTATAAACGGTATACGGTATAAACGGTATGAATTTGCTCTACGGTATGGATTTTGACTCTACCGTGTAACCGGTAGAGCAGCTCTAAAATAGCAATGACGTCATGTAACCACAGCGCGACTATTTCAATCGCATTTGCCCCTAAAAATAGATAGAATTAGTCATAGATAATAGATATGTGCAAACTGGAAAAAATTATTTAGGAGGCTTCGCACAGTGGGCGTGTCAACACGCAATTGTCATTTCATAATAAACACATATCACCGCGGCGCACAGCAAGTTTCAATTTCAGTTCCTGGCATTTTTAACCAGTGGAGAAAGGTAAGGGATTTCCCTATCGTTTTTCTTATATGAATTATTCTACGTTAATAAAACATACCTGGTGATCAACTACAGTTTGCTGTAAACATTATGATATGTGTGTAGTGTTATGATAATGACGGCTGCAGCGGGAGGACGTCCTGCTCCCATTGCAAACAGCGGGGCTGGATTTTGCTAGAAGCATATGCAGCTGCAGAGCCGCAGAACCAGGGGCGCTTTTAGGTCTGGTCACAGGCCCGCTCAACAGCGCCCCCCCACCCAACGGCTGAATTGTGACCAGACCTGAAAGCGCCCATGGCTCTGCGGCTCTGCAGCTACATATGCTTCTAGCAAAATCCAGTCCCGCTGTTTGCAATGGGAGCAGGACGGAGTCTCGACTCGGGACTTATTTTATTTGGAATATAATGACTTTATACGCAAAAGTAGCCTAGTTTTAAGTTAAAATATTATAAATCTACATGCCTTGAGGATGTCATTCTTTATATAGCCTGCCTATCAGGCAAAAAAAAGTATTCTAACGGAAACACTGATACCGTGATATATACCGTTACCGTCTATGCTTCAAATTATACCGTGATATAAATTTTAGACCATACCGTCCACCCCTAGAAGAGGGATAACTTATTCAGTTAGATTTGATTTGATCTTTATTTATCTAACATTTTCAACCATAAACACACATTTGTAATAACAAAAAAAACTAAAACGAAATAAAATACAAATACATTTAAATATATTTTCCTATGGAAGGAATAATCAACATGGCTCCAATTGGTTGACTATAACAGCACCGTGACCAAATATCCCTATACTAGCACCTTGTTAAACACTTTATATATATATATATATATATATATATATATATATATATATATATATATATATATATATATATATATATATATATATATATATATATATATATATATATATATATATATATATATATATATATATTTTTTTTTTTTTTTATTATTGCAAAACAAAAATTATTAAAAGTCAGTCCTCAACACACAATGCATAATGAAACTAACAATCAAGGTGGCTAAAATGACATGCAAGTACAGAAACAGAAAACAAAAAAAGTCTATAATAATATTTTACCGTGTACAGTGTATATCCAACGAAATTACCAATTATACCAATGCCTTATACAGGATATACCCCTAATACCTATTTTCTAAAACCCTACACACATATGCTCCAGCTCGAACCCCCCCCCTCCCGGACCCCTCCTTGGATAGTACCTCCATTATCCCTCACTCCTAACCAGACACTACCATTATAAGCTAGCTTTTATTCTCTCCACCACTTCTAACCACATTGACATTTTGGATTCGTTGAGACCCAGAATTCTTGCTGTAGATATTTCTTGATAAATCACATCGAGATATGTAAGAAACCAAACCTTCCGGCACATTTATTCCGGTTGAAACCAGCGTGATGCGATCAGTTTTTTTAGCTACTGTGATACCCGATAAAACCAATCTCTTTAGCTGTGGATTTACTGCAAACTCAAAAACATCATTCAATAGTAATACAGAGGGGTGTACTGGTATATTCCAAGATACGAGTTTTGATAATTGATGGGTCACATCTTTCCAGAATGCCTTAACTGGTGGGCAGTCCCAATACATGTGCATAAATGTCCCTTCGTCTCCATTTGTACATTGGGAGCATTTTGAGTCTTGTTTAAGACCGATTCTGTTCAGTCTTATAGGAGTCAAGTATGTCCTGTGAATATAGTTAAGATTGATTTGTTGATGGTCCGGGTTCCTTGATGTAAGACGGACATTTGCCCATGCTTCTTGCCAATCAAAGTCACTTTCCAGGTCTGGTATATCCCTCCTCCAGACAGAGTCTAGTTGGAGGGTTTCATACGAGGACGTTAGTAATTGATAATAAAAACCTGATACAAAACCTCTCGATGTCTCTCTTTCATAGAAGAATTTGTGGTATCTGTGGTGTTCAACTGGTATGTCTAATGGAACACCGTGAGACTTCAAACATAGCTGTAACTGTATGTAAAAAAGCCATGTGGACCCGGTGAGGTTAAACTTTGTGCATATTTCTCCATAACTACAAAAACCCTGGTTATTAAAAATATCTCCTAATGAGTGTATGCCTTGCTCTTCCCATATAGGGAATCTTATAGGACGTTTTTCAATTAAGAGTGCATTGTTATTGAATAAGGGAGTGTGATTATGCCATTTTTGTGGGTTAGGATATTTTTTTTTGTGTTTCACGCCATATCCGGATTGCATGGGTAATTATGGGGCCAAATTTCCGCTCACAGTGCTTGATTGGTAGTTTAGTGTGTGCTATGTCCTTCAGTCTATGTGGGGCTACTATGTTTTCTTCCAATTCTCTCCAGGATACCAATGCCTGGGGATCAAACCATATTGTCAATGGTCTTAATGTGTATGCCTTAAAATATTGGAAAAAATCTGGAACTGCCATGCCACCGTCTGCTTTATTTCTCTGTGCGGTGGATCTTTTTATGCGAGGTGGTTTGTTATTCCAAATAAATTTGTATGTGGAGGAGTGTAATCTTTTCCAGTAACCCTCTGGAGGGGGTAACGGTAGCATTGAACTGATGAAGTTGATTCTAGGTAGTACATCCATCTTAACTATTGATACCCTTGCCTGTACTGAGTTTTTAAGTTTTGCCCACCTGTCCAGGTCGTCTTTGATTTTGTTCTGTATTTTTGTGTAATTGTGCTTCACCGTTTGTCTTATGGTGGGAAATATTTCCACACCCAAGCATCTAAAATATTTTACCATAGGTATCTCACCTGGGAGGGTTGTATCTTTTTTTGCATGGGTGTTAAGTGGAAGGAAAGCCGACTTCGGCCAATTTATTTTAAATCCCGATAAATCACCAAAGTTCTCAATCAACTTGAGTAGATGAGGCAATGTGGTGTTGGGGCTTTGCATGAACAATATTACGTCGTCCGCATATAAACTAATTTTATGTTGTGTGCCCTTGATTACGATTGGTTCTATGGATTGGGATTGTCTTATATATTGTGCTAAAGGCTCTAATGATAGATCGAATAGTCCGGGACTAAGAGGGCAACCCTGTCTGGCTGAGCGTGATACCGGAAAGATTTTGGAGATGAATGTACCTGTTGTAATCATGGCCGATGGGTCTTTGTATAATACTTTAATCATATCAATGAATCCTTTTCCTAACCCCATCCTTTCTAATACTGCCCATAGATACGACCATTCCAGCCTGTCAAAGGCTTTCATAGCATCCAGGGACAGCATCGCCTTAGGAATGGTGTCTTCTTTGTCTGCATCTAGTACGTGCAGTATTCGTCTTATGTTATCAGTGATCAGGCGACCTCTTATGAAGCCAGTTTGGTCCGGATGAACTAAAGACGTCATATGCTTTTGTAATCTGATGGCTAATACCTTAGAGTACAGTTTGACATCGGTTCCGAGGAGGCTTAAGGGTCTGTAACTACCGCACTCGGTGGGGTCTTTGTCTTTTTTGAGAAGGACTGAAATGAGTGCAATATTGTCGTGTTTATGGAAGCTCCCCTCCTTGACTGAGTATAAGATCATATTTAGTAATAAGGGTCCAATTATGTCCCAACAAGAAAGGTACATTTCTGATGGGATACCGTCTCTTCCAGGAGCCTTACCATTTTTCATTTCGGATATGGCCTTCTTGAGTTCCTCTAGTGTGATCGGTGTTTCTAACTGTTTAGCGTCATCCTCCGAAAGTTTAGGGAGAATAATTTGATTAAGATATGTGTCCATTTTGTTTTGATCAAAGGTCGTTTCTGATTTATATAAGTCGGAGTAGAATTCTTTGAATGTATCGTTTATTATTTTGGGGTCTGTTTCAAGTACTTGTTGTTTTCTAATGGCAGTTATATCTGCAAATTTTGCATTAATTCTTAATCGCATGGCTAATAGGTGACTAGGTTTAGAACCTTGGGAGTACTGCTGTTGTCTTGTGCTGCGTATTTGCATTTCCGATTGTTGTCTGAATATGGCATTGATCTCTGTTTTTAGTACGTTAACTTGATTTTCTAGTCTAGTTGAGTTGTTGTATTTTAAAGAATTAAATAACGTTGAGTAAAGCGTTTCCAGTTCATACAGTTTTGTGCATTGATTCTTGCGCATTATGGAGGAAAATATATTTATTTTTAATCATAATTATTCTTGTGAAATCTTTCCACCTGGGAGCCTTTTGACTAAATCAATTTATTCTCCCCTTCTCTGAATGGTGTTTCTTATGGCAATAACAACTATAGACGACAAAACCAAAGTAAAGAAATTACATTTGATTTTTGGGACGGTTACATTCACTTTGGGACGGTTAAAATTGTATTTCGGGACGGTTCTGGGACGTTGGTGAAAAAAGTTAGTCTTGAGCCCTGGTCTACACACACAGCTGTAACATCTACACACACACTGTAACGTCTACACACACAGCTGTAACATCTACACACAGGGCTGTAACGTCTACACACACACTGTAACGTCTACACACACAGCTGTAACATCTACACACAGAGCTGTAACGTCTACACACACACTGTAACGTCTACACACAGGGCTGTAACGTCTACACACACACTGTAACGTCTACACACAGAGCTGTAACGTCTACACACAGGGCTGTAACGTCTACACACACACTGTAACGTCTACACACAGAGCTGTAACGTCTACACACACACTGTAACGTCTACACACAGGGCTGTAACGTCTACACACAGGGCTGTAACGTCTACACACACACTGTAACGTCTACACACACAGCTGTAACGTCTACACACACAGAGCTGTAACGTCTACACACACACTATAACGTCTACACACAGAGCTGTAACGTCTACACACACACTGTAACGTCTACACACACACTGTAACGTCTACACACAGAGCTGTAACGTCTACACACACACTGTAACGGCTACACACACACTGTAACGTCTACACACACACTGTAACGTATACACACACTGTAACGTCTACACACAGAGCTGTAACGTCTACACCCAGAGTTGTAACGTCTACACACAGAGCTGTAACGTCTACACACACTGTAACGGCTACACACACACTGTAATGGCTACACACAGAGCTGTAACGGCTACACACACACAGCTGTAACGTCTACACACACACACACACACTGTAACGGCTACACACACACTGTAACGGCTACACACAGAGCTGTAACGGCTACACACACACACAGCTGTAACGGCTACACACAGAGCTGTAACGTCTACACACAGGCAGGGACCGAAACTAAAGCCTGCCGCCCGCCAGGGGCGCTCAGTTTTTACCTTTGGCGCTTGACACTTAGAGGGCTGCCCGCCGTGTGGCGTGTAATCAATCAAGTTCATAACGATACTCTTATTTTGAAAATCTGTGCGGGTCTCATTTCCGCCCCAAGCGCATCTCCAGTCATAATATCGATGGCTCCGGCAGTTAGCAACATTAGGTTCGTATGATACTCTTATTTTGAAAGAAACCGTGGCAACGAGTCATATCCGCCCAGCCCTGCAGCGGGATACTATTGGCTAAGGGCTTCTGTCAACACAGAGGCAGTCTGCTCTAGTCTAGAAGAGCGGACCTCCATGAGCTACCGTTACTGTTTAAACAATGACCCAGTCAACTATTCACTTTTAGTTTAATACATGACGAGGCATTGTCTAACGGTATCTAGCTGGCTAGCTACTGATAGCTGCTGATATCAACAAATGCTCCAGCAATAGTCGACTCGAGTACATAATACCTCCGTTCCCTCGTTAGCTAGCTCACGTTAGCTAGCTCACGTTAGCTAGCTCACGTTAGCTAGCTCACGTTAGCTAGCTCACGTTAGATCTATCTGTCCCAGTAAACTAAATTGTCTTAACGTTATCTACCGGGCTAGCAGTAGCTACAGATAGCTCCTGATATCAATGTCTTATAACATTGATTGAATGCGTATTCTAGCTGAGGGCATGTTGAATGTGATTTGACAAAAGAACCGTAACGTTATACCAATAGGGTCCAGCTGCATCGCCGGAGAATCCTTGCATGCTGAATGTAGGGTCTAGCTGAATATAGGGTCTAGCTGCAGGGCCGGAGAATCCTTGCTGGAGCTGGAGGCTACTCAAGTATACACACAGACAGTGGAGCTGTTTGCAGATAGCGAGCATTTTGACTTATTGCGTGGTGGCGATGTCTTTAGTTTAGTTTAGTTTCTTTAGTTTCTTTAATATTTGTCATACAGAAGTACAGAATACTTTTATACAAAATGCTTCTTACTGTTACGCTCCAGAGACTGTGCAAGACAAGATAAGTATGGAATAAAATAACATAGTAAAATTAGAAGTAAAAAAAATGAGGTCACAGTGTTCAGTTTAGACATATGTACAATGTTCGATGCAGAATAGACGTAGTTACCATACAATATACAATACTGTGCAGTGTACTAATATACAATACTATATAGTGCAAGGCAGAAATGGGACGAGGTGCAATTTAGGTACAATTCACAGTAGGTGTACGAGTTGTAGTGCAAATCCTTTATCAATAAATATAAAGTGTAAAGTGTGTTTGTGTGATCTAAAGTGTGGAGAGTGGGTGCTGCAGTGTGTTGTTTGTTTGAGTTAGTGTGTGCGTGTGGGTGTGTGTGCTGTGTGCATTTGATGGTTGTTGCATAGTGTTTATTGTTCGTTTAGCAGCCTGATGGCCTGGGGATAGAAGCTTCTTCTGAGTCTTTCTGTGCTCGCCTTAAGACTCCGGTATCGCTTGCCTGACCGCAGCAGTTCAAAGAGGCAGTTGTTCGGGTGGCTCGAGTCCTTAATAATTCTCTTAGCCTTCCCCTTGCACCGCTTGTTGTAAATGTTCTGGAGGGTGGGAAGCCCCCCTCCAATTGTGCGTTCGGCTGAACGTGTCACTCTTTGTAGTCTGCTACGTCTTGTGCAGTGCTATTCCCAAACCAGGAGGTGATGTTGCCGGTCAGGATGCTCTCTATTGTACATGAGTAGAAGTTCCTAAGGATCTTCTGACTGACTTGGAACTTCCTTAGGCGCCTGAGGAAGTAGAGGCGTTGTCGTGCCTTCTTCACAACACTGTCAATGTGTGTGGTCCATGTCAAGTCCTCGGATATGTGGGCTCCGAGGTACTTGAAACTGTTCACTCTCTCAACCGGTGCCCCGTCGATGCTGAGGGGGCTGTAGTCCTTGACCCCCGACCTCCTGAAGTCCACAATCATCTCTTTTGTTTTGCTGACGTTCAGGGAGAGGCAGTTCTCCTGACACCACTGTGACAGGTTCTCTACCTCTTCCAGGTAGGCCCTTTCGTCGTTGGCAGAGATCTCACAGATAATACAACTACAAGTATGATTATATAATATATATTTTATTTAAAAAAAAAAATTTTATATAAAATATATATATATTTTTTTTTAATCAAAAACTATTTGGCAGGTAAGAAATATGCTTGGCGGGTAGATTCTTCCCATCTACCCGCCACTGGCCGGTGAGTCAAAAAGTTAATTTCGCTCCCTGCACACAGGGCAGTAACGTCTACACACAGAGCTGTAACGTCTACACACACTGTAACGTCTACACACACACTGTAACGTCTACACACACACACACTGTAACGTCTACACACACACTGTAACGTCTACACACAGAGCTGTAACATCTACACACACACTGTAACGTCTACACACACACTGTAACGTCTACACACACACTGTAACGTCTACACACAGAGCTGTAACATCTACACACAGAGCTGTAACGTCTACACACACTGTAACATCTACACACACACTGTAACGTCTACACACTGTAGCTGTACCGTCTACACACAGAGCTGTAACGTCTACACACAGAGCTGTAACGTCTACACACACTGTAACGTCTACACACACACTGTAACGGCTACACACACACTGTAACGTCTACACACACACTGTAACGTCTACACACACACTGTAACGTCTACACACACACTGTAACGTCTACACACAGAGCTGTAACGGCTACACACACACTGTAACGTCTACACACACACTGTAACGTCTACACACACACTGTAACGGCTACACACACAGGGCTGTTGCTGGGCTGCCGGAGCTGCGCTTGGGCGGAAATGAGACTTGCCATTGGATTTTCAAAATAAGAGTATCGATACGATACGATCTTTTTACATTGCATCGATCCTATTGGATTGTTGATAATTAGATCGTTGTATCATCCCACCCCTAACACACACACTGACACACACACACTGACACACACACACTGACACACACACACACACTGACGCACACACACACACACACACTGATGCACAGACACACACTGACACAAAGACAGACGGCTTCTCAGTTACAGTGGGTGACAATATTGTCACAAGGAAAGATGAAATTACCTCCTGGGTTCCATCCTATAGACTATAGAGGCTAATCATTCCTGTGACAAAATGGCTTCCAATGTAATAAAAAAAGGCAACCAACGAACTCGATTCTTGTACAGGATCTCCTCTCTGGTAAACAAGAATACCCTGAAGACTCTGGCAGGAGCACTCATTCAAGGGTACTACGACTGTGCTTGCACCGCATGGTACCAAAGCACCTCAAAGGCACTAAAAACCAAATTACAAACATCTCAAAACAAACTAGTCAGACTACTGCTTGACCTGACTCCTAGAACCCACCTCACCCCTGCCCACTTTGACAACCTAGGATGGCTTAGAGTAGACGACAGAGTACAGCAACTTGCAATGGGCCTGGTCTACAAGATACACTACACGACCAAGGTACCCATGTACATGTCAAAATACTTCCCAAAGGTCAGTGAATACCACGATCACAACACCAGAGGGAGCTCCACAAATCATGTTAAACCCAGATTCGGCTCAAACAAGGGACTAAACACGTTTCGCAATTATGCCACATCAATGTGGAACGCCCTACCCAAAGCTGTAAAGGAATGTGAATCACTACCCACTTTCAAAAACACTCTCAAAGAACACCTACGGGAGACTGCAATTCGAAACTGGCCCCTACAAATGTCCTAACCCAGTTGTACAGTAAATGACCAAGTATGGCTTGGTCAGTATTCCAATGTACAGTGTACAGTAGTGTACAGTAGTGTATACTGTACTTGAGCTGTACTGTACCCATTCTGCAATCTGTTAATAAAGTTTTCAATCAATCAATCAATCAATCAAAACTCTTCACAGACACACTCTTCACAGACACACTCTTCACAGACACACTCTTCACACAGACACACTCTTCACACAGACACACTCGTCACACAGACACACTCTTCACACAGACACACTCTTCACATACACACTCTTCACACAGACACACTCTTCACACAGACAGACTCTTCACACAGAGACACTCTTCACACAGAGACACTCTTCACACAGACACACTCTTCACAGACACACTCTTCACACAGAGACACTCTTCATTCACACAGACACACTCTTCACACAGACACACTCTTCACACAGACACACTCTTCACACAGACACACTCTTGACAGAAACACTCTTCACACAGAGACACTCTTCACACAGACACACTCTTCACACAGACACACTCTTCACACAGACACACTCTTCACACAGACACACTCTTCACAGACACACTCTTCACACAGACACACTCTTCACACAGACACACTCTTCACACAGAGAGAGCGAGAGCGAGAGAGAGAGAGAGAGAGAGAGAGAGAGAGAGAGAGAGAGAGAGAGAGAGAGAGAGAGAGAGAGAGAGAGAGAGAGAGAGAAGGGAGGGGTGGTGGTAAAAATAACATTACTGATAGCATCATTGACCTATAGGGTTAGGACTCACTAACAGATCACACACACACACACACATACACACACACACACACACACACACACACACACACACACACACACACACACACACACACACACATGCACACACTATCCCACAACCTTTTAACTAGTCAATATGTCTTCTTTAAGAACAACTGACATCTCATTGGATACAGCTGAGCAAACGTAAGTGACAGAAAGAGAGGGGGGTAGAGAGAGAGAGACATAGAGAGAGAGAGAGAGAGAGAGAGAGAGAGAGAGAGAGAGAGAGAGAGAGAGAGAGAGAGAGAGAGAGATAAAGAGAGAGGGAGAGAGAGAGAGTGGGAGAGGGAGAGAGGGAGAGAGAGGGAGAGAGAGATAAAGAGAGAGGGAGAGAGAGAGTGGGAGAGGGAGAGAGGGAGAGAGAGGGAGAGAGAGGGGGAGAGAGAGAGAAAGGGGGAGAGATAGAGGGGGAGAGAGAGGGGGAGAGAGGGAGATAAAGAGAGAGAGAGAGAGAAAAAGAGAGAGAGCGAGAGCGAGAGAGAGAGAGAGAGAGAGAGAGAGAGAGAGAGAGAGAGAGAGAGAGAGAGAGAGAGAGAGAGAGAGAGAGAGAGAGAGAGAGAGAGAGAGAGAGCAGATGGTCTTTTACATTTTACAGCAGCGGCCCCCAGGGTCTAATGTGAGGGGCGGGGCAGAGCTGAACACACGTAAACACTCTCTCTCTCTCCCTCTCTCTCTCTCTCTCTCTCTCTCTCTCTCTCTCTCTCTCTCTCTCTCTCTCATGTCAGCTGCACACACACACACATGGTAAGCACATACAATAAGATACACAGTACATTCAGTATATACTGTACAGTACAAAAAACACACACACACAGTATTATTCACCAGATTCAGATTCAGATTTATTTGCCAGATGCAATCAACTGTCGTGATTGTCAAAATAAGTACAACTAGGTATAAGTAAAAATAAATAAACAAACAAGTACACAGACAAGCTAAAATAATTGCACATTATATTGATGCACGAGGGTGCAGTAAAGTGGCTGAGCCTTGTAGCAGCATTCTAGTCCGGTAATGAGCGGATTAACTGTTCATCAGGCGTACTGCCTGTGTGTCAGGATTGGGGAGGGGGGGGGGGGGTGTAGGACACACACGCGGAGAGTGAGCGGCCCATTTTGATTCTGCTCCAGCGTGATGGTGTATCTCCCAGCGGTGAGAGCGACAATGTGAAGCAAAAGAAGTCCTTTTCCCCTGCAAATTTGACACCCTGAAAAAACAGGGGGTGTCTTATATTTGCGTTCTAGAGACTGGAGGTATATGTTTGCTATCAATTCCTTGCAATCCCAAGATTCATGTCATATCAGTGGCGTTGCGCTAGCTTAAAGATTTTGTAAAAACCTCTTTTATTAATCTGCTCCCTCGTTGAACACCATGACCTTAGAATGTGAATTATAACTGCGCCTCAGACCTGACCTTGATTAACTGCCTACTTTCAACCCTCTGAAACCTACTGATTAGCCAGTGGATCATTAGACGTTAACACCAGGCTCTTTTGAAGGCTGTGCATTACTGAGAAAAGGACTAAACATCGCTCCAAAGTCTAACTTTCTAAGTCACACAAAAACAAGAGGAGACGTCTTTACTGGCCTCCCAAAAGAAATACACAGAAAGACTCCAACTTCATTCAAAACTCTGCAGCTAGGCTACTAACTAGAACAGACCTGGGCATTGTACGGCCCGCGGGATGATTCTGACCGGCCCGCGAAAGATTACATGATAATAAAAAAAATAAAAAAAATTATAATTTCTTTTTTTACTTTTTTCTTTTCATGTCAACGTTCACACGCACAATATACGCTTACCTAGGATTTGACTTGATTCAACAACAAAGCAGTCGGGGCAAGCCGAAAGCGGTCGAAAGTGTGGTTATTTGAAGTTTGGATTTATTTTTTCACAACTGAGGTAGGTAGATACAATTTTTAGAGACTAAAGTACAGAAAAAAGGTACCGTTGGGTACCGGTATCGATTCACAGGTACCGGTATCGTATCGGTTCAAATGTGAACAGTACCCATCCCTACTGAACACACAACTGCAGGGCAAGGGCATTTGCTCATGAAATGCATAGCCATGTGAAAGCCTTCATGACAAAGTTGCAATTAATTTCAAGGCAACTAGGCAGCAACAATCTCAAACACATGAAAACCCTGAAAGAAGTCAAACCATCAGCTGATCACCGGCACAGGTACTCATCCATGTTGGGAGCACTGCATGATGAATTTTCAAGGCGTTTTCAAGATTTCAAAAAGGTTGAGGATGAAATGCAGCTGGTTTCCTCTCCCTTTACCTGCAGTGTTGATAGTTGTTCAGCTTGAACTCATTGACCTGCAGTTTGATTCACTACTGAAAGAGCACTTTAAGTCAGCATCACTGCTAGAGTTCTACTCTGCTCTCAAGGAGGAGAACTTTCCCAAACATGAGGAGACATGCTCAGAAGATGTTGGTTCTCTTTGGATCCACCTACATATGTGAACAGACATTCTCAGTCATGACGTTTACCAAGTCCAGGTACAGATCCTCTTTCACTGATGAACATCTGGCAGCTGTGCTTTGCATCTCCATCTCAGACATGCAACCTGACGGACTTGTTAAAGCTCAACAGAGACTGGATTTCTCACACTGAATGAAAAAAAAAGAACTGAAGAACACTAAAATGTGGAAATATAACAAGTGAAATGGGACACTTGATCTTTTTTTCTTTTTTTTTGCACAGTTCTGAAAACATTACATGTTTAATATAGGCATGTAAAGTAAAAAAGGCTACAAAACTGGGACACTTTTCTTTACACAGTTCAGTGACATGTCTTGTTTATTTTTGCTATAAGATGATGTGATGTCTTTAGAAAGCTAAGAAAATCCTTGTTTCAATAGTATATGAAACTCAAAATGCCCTTTGTTATTAATGTTTAAATTTTTTTTTATCATTTTGGAAATAAATTCTATTTTGAATAAATGATATTTTTGAAAGCTAACCTCACCTTTTAATTGCCAAATAATAACATACACGCTTACCAGGGGTCAAAACAATGCCATTTACTGCTTTTTATATAGAAATAAAATTTATATTGTGCATAATTGAGTTTGGAATTTTGGCCCGGCCCTCCAACATATTTTCAGTTGCTCATTCGGCCCCCCGGGAAAAATAATTGCCCACCCCTGAACTAGAACCAAGAGGAGAGACCACATCAGTCCAGTGTTAGCTACTCTGCAGCTAGGCTATTAACTAGAACCAAGAGGAGAGACTACATCAGTCCAGTGTTAGCTACTCTGCAGCTAGGCTATTAACTAGAACCAAGAGGAGAGACCACATCAGTCCAGTGTTAGCTCCTCTGCAGCTAGACCATTAACTAGAACCAAGAGGAGAGACAACATCAGTCCAGTGTTAGCTCCTCTGCAGCTAGGCTACTAACTAGAACCAAGAGGAGAGACCACACATCAGTCCAGTGTTAGCTCCTCTGCAGCTAGGCTATTAACTAGAACCAAGAGGAGAGACCACATCAGTCCAGTGTTAGCTCCTCTGCAGCTAGACCATTAACTAGAACCAAGAGGAGAGACAACATCAATCCAGTGTTAGCGACTCTGCAGCTAGGCTACTAACTAGAACCAAGAGGAGAGAGCACTGTTAAGGTTTGACACCGACCCCAAACGCAAACGGCACAGAGAGAGTTGTTTCAGAGTTAGCCAAAATCAAGGGCTTGTTTATTTACTGAGTAAACAGAAAGAATTTGGTGGAGAACAGAACAAACTGGGAAACAGGCATGTGAGGAATGTTTGCTGCTCTGCAGCTTCTCCCGGGGGGTTACGTTTGTGGAATCTGTCCGTGACGTCTGAGCCGCTCTGCAGAATCCTCCCAGCATATACTCCGGGGTGGTGGCGGATAGGGAGAGAGAGAGTCCGAGTTAGCTCAGTGCACAATTGGAAACTGACAGGTGACAGGTGAAGTGACTTGTCCAAACAAATAAATCCAAGTGACAGAATCTTCGGTGTGAAACACACAGTGAGCAATGTCCAAACAATAAATCCAAGTGACAGAATCTTCGGTGTGAAACACACAGTGAGCAATGTCCAAACAATAATAAATCCAAAGTGAATATCCAACAGGCAAAAGGGTGAGAACAGTCTGAACGAAAAACAGGATCTATTCAGTGCTTTAACACACACAAAAACGATTGAATCCAAAAGACTGTCTTACAAAAAACTCACCAGAGCGCTGTGCGTGAAGCGGGCGGATCAAACAGGGCGAGCGCTTCGTAACGGGGAAGCAGGTTCTCCAAACGGAATATTTCTCGAGAGTCCTGGAGGCAAAGAACAGGGAAAGCAGCGACGGGAGGAAACGGCAAATGCAGAGAATATTTCAGAACGATCCAACATCAATAAATGGGGAATCAGGGTATATAAAGCCAAGGGGTGCTTAATGACAAGCTGTGACAGCTGCGGGATGAGATTGATCATTGCTCCAGAAGCGTGTGGTTGGGGGAGCACCAATCAAACGGCATCTACAGGAAGAAGCGTGTGGAGAGGAGAATGCAATTAATTAACCGAAATATCTTAAAGGAACAGAGCGAGTGGGTGAGCAGCGGACAAAAACCTCACAGAGCACACCAGTCCAGTGTTAGCTCCTCTGCAGCTAGGCTAAATAGAACCAAGAGGAGAGACCACATCATTCCAGTGTTAGCTCCTCTGCAGCTAGGCTACTAACTAGAACCAAGAGGAGAGACAACATCAATCCAGTATTAGCTACTCTGCAGCTAGGCTACTAACTAGAACCAAGAGGAGAGACCACATCAGTCCAGTGTTAGCTCCTAGCAGCTAGGCTACTAACTAGAACCAAGAGGAGAGACCACATTAGTCCAGTGTTAGCTCCTCTGCAGCTAGGCTACTAACTAGAACCAAGAGGAGAGACCACACATCAATCCAGTGTTAGCTCCTCTGCAGCTAGGTTACTAACTAGAACCAAGAGGAGAGACAACACCAGTCCAGTGTTAGCTACTCTGCAGCTAGGCTACTAACTACAACCAAGAGGAGATCACACCAGTCCAGTGTTAGCTCCTCTGCACTGGCTTCCGGTAACATTTAGAATTGATTTTAAGGTCCTCCTCCTTATATACAAAGCATTAAACGGAACAGGACCAAGATACAGTACATTGTCAATTCTCTTGTCAACTATGTGGGCCACGCTCATCTATTACTGGTCTATTGAAGGTTCCCAACCACAGCCAAAATAATTATGTACCAAAGCTATGGAACACCCACCTATGGACATTAGGGAGGCTAGATCACTAAATATTTTAAAAAGTAAGCTAAAAACGTACCTCTTCACCATAGCCTTTTAATACACTCTGCTGCTTGGACTCATTACATCCACACTATGATTATTGTACAGTAAATGACAGCTGTTTTATTGCACTATTTTATTATGTCTATTATATGCTAATTTGACATCTATCTTTATGATTATTGCATGCAAATGAGAGCTATTTTATTGCACCGCTTTCATTCTGTCTACACGTTATGCACTGCTCTTATTCTGTCTATTTTATACTCATTCTATGTCTGCACTTTATGTATTGGCTTTATTTGGTTCATTCTCTTCTCATTCTATGCTCGTCTATAATTATGCCAATTCTATGCTAATCCTATGTCTATTTTGTGTCTACATCACTGCTGTGAAGCACTTTGAGCTGCAATTCTTCTATGAAAGGTGCTATACAAATAAAGTACATTATTATTGTTATTAATTACACCCAGGTGGCCTCCGTGGAGTCATGCCGATTCCTTGGCATGACCATCTCCCGGGACTTGAAATGGAAGCTCAACATCACGGGCCTGCTTAAAAAGGCCCAGGGGAGGATGTTCTTCCTCCGGCAGTTGAATAAATACAAACTGCCGAGGACCATGATGGCCCAATTTTACACGCCATCATTGAGTCCATCCTCACCCACTCCATCATCTCCTGGTTCCCCGCTGCAACGGCAAAAGATCTCGCCAAGCTGCAGCGGGTGATTCGCTCCGCGGAGAGGGTGATTGGCTGTCCCCTGCCCTCCCTCAGGTCCCTGCACGACTCCAGGGTGCTGAAGAGGGCGAGGAAGATCATGGCTGACCCCTCCCACCCCCGGACACAGCCTCTTCACCCTGCTCCCCTCTGGGAGAAGGCTGAGGATCCCAAAGGCTGTGAAAGCTTGTCACAGACTGAGTTTCTTCCCCTCAGCCGCCAGGCTGATCAATGCCTCAGCCCCCCCCCCCCCCCCCCCCCGCCCCACCTACCCTCTGCCCCCAAGTGACACTGGCACAATGACACTGACTGCACTGCACTGGTCTTTACTGGAACTCTGCACTTTACGCTTTATATATATATGTATTTAAATGATTAATCCTCCACTGCACTGTTTTTTTGTCCTGTGTCAGTGTTGGTGTTGTTGTTACTGTGAAAAAAGAAAAAAAAGTGCATACACTGTAATGCTGCAACAATTACCAATGTGTTTTTACTAGAGCTGGGCATAGATACTTTTTTTAATCTAGATTAATCTACCTGCAATCCTGGAATTAATCTAGATTAATCTAGATTAAAATGGCTCAAAAAATTAAAAAGAAAAAAGTCTGCCGAAGGCATTCAAAATATGTGTGTTCTACCCAAATAATGACCAGAGGAGGAGATCTATCCTCTCCTCTTCATCTGAGGAGTCACTAGCTGTTCTATCTCCTTGTTCAACAGCATGAACATGTCTCTTCTTTTTGTAATTTCCAGTGTTTCTTTTAAAACCAGATTTATCGTAATTTTCTGTGCCCTTCCTTTGATGCCATTAACATTGTTACACTGATATTGACAGCTCTCTCCAGTGTCAAATCACTCTCTGTCAGTAGTTTATTCTGTGCACCTTCATTTCTTAATCCACACACAAACCTGCCTCTCAATGTGTCTTTTAGTGAATCTCTAAATTCACAATGCTGCTGACTGGTTGCTCACACACAGACTGCTGCAGAAGCAGGTTTCTCAACAAATTCAGTGCAAGCTCAGTGTAACAGTTCCATGAATGAATAAATGAAAACTTTATTTAACAGATTGCAGAATGGGTACAATACAGTACGGCTCAATACACACAATTGTTAAGGGGATGCAGATCAGAGAAAGACGTTTGTCTTGTTTACATCAGGGTCCCCCATTTTCATTTCATATTGCTCCACATTGTCATCAAACGGTCCAATATTTCCAATAACCCAAGCCATTTCTGTTGTAAACACTCACGATAGTCCAGTCGATCCTTCCTTTAGTGTGTAAAGTGGATTTCCTCCTCTTGTAGATGTTTCCAAGTGCAACGTGAGCAACGTGAGCTAACATGCTAACTCGCTAAGCTAACGTTAATAATGTAAACAAAGCTCGCGACGGACTTCTTCTTTCTTGCATTGCGCAGATTCAGACGTCCTCATCGCCGAATTGTGTTATATCCTGAGGACTTCTTAACCTCACCTGTATAACAATGATTACCGGACCACTACTTTAGTTTTTTTTCTGACTACAGCTCCGGTACATACTTGTGCACATTAAAGCCGCTAATGGCGCAGCTCTAGTTTTTACACAAATGGCTTAATAAAGGAATCTGAATCTGAGAGACAACCCCCATTTTCCAGGTGAAATTTGCAGCAAAAAGTACCAAGTAACACAGCAGCTGTCACAGTTCCTACCTGGATTCTCTCTCTCTCTCTCTCTCTCTCTCTCTCTCTCTCTCTCTCTCTCTCTCTCTCTCTCTCTCTCTCTCTCTCTCTCTCTCTCTCTCTCTCTCTCTCTCTCTCTCTCTCTCTCTCTCTCTCTCTCGTTAAGTCAGGTGTAGAGTGCAGGTGTGATGCTGTCAGCGGAGCAGCTGATTGACGTCTGTGGGCCAATTACGTCAGTGATATAACCCCGCCCCAGATGTCATGAGGCTGCCAGATCGTAACTTCGTATTTCCCAGTTAGTCGTGTTATTTTGCTCTCTCTCATATAGTTATCTAGTCCGTTGTTCTTCGACCGTGTCCTCCTTCCCCACAGTCCTTCCTGGCTCTTCACCCTGTTCTCTGGCTCTCGATAAGACGTGATGTGACCCCTGCCTGCCTGCCTGATAACTCTCCTTGCCTTTTCCCGGAATGTATGAGGACCTGCACCTGTTTTGACCCCTGCCTGGCTGACTACCCTGTACCTGTTTTGACCCCTGCCTGGCTGACCACCCTGTACCTGTTTTGACCACTGCCTGGCTGACCACCCTGTACCTGTTTTGACCACTGCCTGGCTGACCACCCTGTACCTGTTTTGACCCCTGCCTGGCTGACCACCCTGTACCTGTTTTGACCCCTGCCTGGCTGACCACCCTGTACCTGTTTTGACCCCTGCCTGGCTGACCACCCTGTACCTATTTTGACCCCTGCCTGGCTGACCACCCTGTACCTGTTTTGACCCCTGCCTGGCTGACTAACCTGTACCTGTTTTGACCCCTGCTTCATGTTAATCATTTAGCCTGTAGCACGACATGAGTCATCTTCCACTCGAGTGACTCAGTGATGCAGCTGTGAGCTCTAACCCCTGAACCCTGACCCACACTTTGAGCTCTAACCCCTGAACCCTGACCCCTGAACCACACTCTGAGCTCTAACCCCTGAACCCTGACCCCTGAACCACACTCTGAGCTCTAACGCCTGAACCACACTCTGCCCAAAAGCCCAGCCAGGGTGGATGTTGCCGAATCAAGTGGTTCGAAGCGGTGATGAAGATTAAGCTAACGATGTCACAAAAGACTGACATATAGCAGAGCAGTGCTGAAATTCCACTCAATGAAATGATGGATGAAGAATTGAGAAAAAGCTTTGCTCAGCACTCCTTCACCGCCCCGCCCCCCCAACCTCTCTCTCCATCTCTTTCTCACACCCATCTCTCCCCCTCTCTCTCTCTCCATCTCTTTCTCACACTCCTCTCTCCCCCTCTCTCTCTCCATCTCTTTCTCACACTCCTCTCGCCCCCTCTCTCTCTCTCTCCATCTCTTTCTCACACCCATCTCTCCCCCTCTCTCTCTCCATCTCTTTCTCACACTCCTCTCTCCCCCTCTCTCTCTCTCCATCTCTTTCTCACACTCCTCTCTCCCCCTCTCTCTCTCCATCTCTTTCTCACACTCCTCTCTCCCCCCCTCTCTCTCCATCTCTTTCTCACACTCCTCTCTCCCCCTCTCTCTCTCCATCTCTTTCTCACACTCCTCTCTCCCCCTCTCTCTCTCTCCATCTCTTTCTCACACTCCTCTCTCCCCCTCTCTCTCTCCATCTCTTTCTCACACTCCTCTCTCCCCCTCTCTCTCTCTCCATCTCTTTCTCACACTCCTCTCTCCCCCTCTCTCTCTCCATCTCTTTCTCACACTCCTCTCTCCCCCCCTCTCGCTCCATCTCTTTCTCACACTCCTCTCGCCCCCTCTCTCTCTCTCCATCTCTTTCTCACACTCATCTCTCCATCTCTTTCTCACACTCCTCTCTCCCCCTCTCTCTCCATCTCTTTCTCACACTCCTCTCTCCCCCTCTCTCTCTCCATCTCTTTCTCACACTCCTCTCTCCCCCTATCTCTCTCCATCTCTTTCTCACACTCCTCTCTCCCCCTCTCTCTCCATCTCTTTCTCACACTCATCTCTCCTCCTCTCTCCCTCCATCTCTTTCTCACACTCCTCTCTCTCCATCTCTTTCTCACACTCCTCTCTCTTTCTCCATCTCTTTCTCACACTCCTCTCTCTTTCTCCATCTCTTTCTCACATACCTCTCACAAATGGTTTATCCTTGTCTCTCTTCCCCACCTTCCTCTTCCTCTCTCTTCCCCACCTTCCTCTTTCTCTCTCTTCCCCACCTTCCTCGTCCTCTCTCTCCTCCTCCTGTTCTCCTGTTCTCTCTTCCCCACCTTCCTCTTCCTCCTCCTCCTATTCTCCGTAACCCCGATCTCTCGCTCCTCCAGATCTTCCCCCAACAGGCCCGGAGAGGCGGGGGTTAAAAATAGCTCAAGATGAATAGGCATGCCACCCTTCCTGCCAGCTTACGGCTCACCCAGCCCAGGCCTGCGCCGGCGCAGGCTGTGAATGGATCTTTGGCATAAAGCCTCCCTTTGAGGTGGCTGCTCCAATCCCACTCAGACTAGAGGTATCAGAGAAGGGGACATGCAAGCAGCCACGCCTTACAATAGTGAGAAATGGACAATACATGGAGGGCAGAAAGGCATTGTTCAATGACCTTCTCGCACGGAAGGTAGGCTGAACTGTAACAGGTTAATTATCTCACGGTAGGTAGGCTGAACTGTAACAGGTTAATTATCTCACGGTAGGTAGGCTGAACTGTAACAGGTTAATTATCTCATGGTAGGTAGACTGAACTGTAACAGGTTAATTCTCTCACGGTAGGTAGACTGAACTGTAACAGGTTAATTCTCTCACGGTAGGTAGACTGAACTGTAACAGGTTAATTCTCTCACGGTAGGTAGACTGAACTGTAACAGGTTAATTCTCTCACGGTAGGTAGACTGAACTGTAACAGGTTAATTCTCTCACGGTAGGTAGGCTGAACTGTAACAGGTTAATTATCTCACGGTAGGTAGACTGAACTGTAACAGGTTAATTCTCTCACGGTCGGTAGGCTGAACTGTAACAGGTTAATTCTCTCACGGTAGGTAGACTGAACTGTAACAGGTTAATTCTCTCACGGTAGGTAGGCTGAACTGTAACAGGTTAATTATCTCACGGTAGGTAGGCTGAACTGTAACAGGTTAATTCTCTCACGGTAGGTAGGCTGACCTGTAACAGGTTAATTATCTCACGGTAGGTAGGCTGACCTGTAACAGGTTAATTATCTCACGGTAGGTAGGCTGAACTGTAACAGGTTAATTATCTCACGGTAGGTAGGCTGAACTGTAACAGGTTAATTATCTCACGGTAGGTAGGCTGACCTGTAACAGGTTAATTATCTCACGGTAGGTAGGCTGAACTGTAACAGGTTAATTATCTCACGGTAGGTAGGCTGAACTGTAACAGGTTAATTATCTCACGGTAGGTAGGCTGAACTGTAACAGCTTCATTATCTCACTAGGTAGACTCAGGGGTGTAAAAAGTACCCAGAAATTATACTTAAGTGAAAGTATGGGTACCGTCTCAAAATCGTACTCAAGTAAAAGTCAGTATCTGGCTAAAAACACACAAAAAGTTTCTACTTTTAAATGTACTTAAGTACTAACAAGTAAAAGTAAAAACTTTTCATGGAGATAGGGCCTTGGTGGGTGCTCGTCTTGTCCGTCCACGCCGACCGTTTCGTCCTCTTCATCACTCGTACTATCGTTTGTGGCCATCTTCTGTAGCTTGTCACTCTCTCACTGTCTATTCTTCTGCTTATTGCCTGTATTGCCTGCTTATTTTCTGTATTTATTTATATTTTTTGAGAAATGGTAACTTGGTGATCCTTTTCTGTATTTAAAAAGAATACTAATATACACTTACTTTAGACAGAGCACAACTACAAGGACGACGTTTGACACAGACATCACAGGCACAGGTAACAAGGAGGAATGACTCCACAACCAGGGAAACCCACACTTAAATAACAACACTAATTACTAATTGCCCCCAGCTGGGGAGAGACAGGCACAGAACAAAACAAACAACCACTAGACAATAAGCAATACACCAAACAACACTAACCAGGGAAACCAATTCACACCAGGGTGGGGAAGTTCAACAATAACACACACAGTGACATCCCATTAATTATCCCATTAATTAAAGTAAGCATGTGAGTTATCAAGTGTAGAATCAGTGTCTGAACCAACTGGCTCATCTGGCCACAAGAGGGAGGAAAAGGCCACTGTCAGGAGGTAGGAGACCAGTGTCAGGAGGTAGGGGACCAGGTAGCGTGTATCACTTCCGCAACGGATTTAGTTGGATTTCGGTTTCCGGGTTCGCCTGATTGGCCGCGACGGCCACGTGACACGCCGTGGCACGCCCCCCGCGGCAGCGGCAGAGGCGGCAGCGCGCTGCTGTGTTGATGCTCGCGGCGGAGTGGACTTGACCGCGAGGCTGGAGTTCACTTCCCCTTTCACATCGGTGCAGTCATCAGTCATCTAATAATATCGCGCCACGCTGCTGTGCAGTCATAATATTGGCGGGTCCCTTTTGTCAAGAATCCCGCGTCTGCTTTGCACTATAGCGTATTGAATATTAGTACATTGCATAGTATATTGTATATTGTATGGTAACAGTCTCTGGAGCGCGCCAGTAAGAAGCATTTGCACTGCAACTCGTACACCTTACTGTAAATTGTACCTCATCCCATTGCTGCGTTGCACTATAGCGTATTGTATATTGCTACATTGCATAGTATATTGTATATTGTATGGTACAGTAACAGTCTCTGGAGCGCGCCAGTAAGAAGCATTTGCACTGCAACTCGTACACCTTACTGTAAATTGTACCTCATCCCGCGTCTGCTTTGCACTATAGCGTATTGTATATTAGTACATTGCATAAATGGTAAATGGTAAATGGCTGCTTTTTTATATAGCGCTTTTATCCAAAGCGCTTTACAATTTGTTACTCACATTTTACCCATTCACTCACACATTCACTCACACATTCACTCACACATTCACACACCGACGGCGGAAGCAACCATGCAAGGTGCCAACCTGCTCATCGGGAGCAATTAGGGGTTAAGTGTCTTGCTCAAGGACACATCGACACGCTGCCCGGGAGGAGCGGGAATCGAACCGGGAACCTCCGGATTGCCAGACGACTGCTCTACCTCCCGAGCCACTGTCGCCCCCCATAGTATATTGTATATTGTATGGTAACAGTCTCTGGAGCGCGCCAGTAAGAAGCATTTGCACTGCAACTCGTACACCTTACTGTAAATTGTACCTCATCCCATTGCTGCGTTGCACTATAGCGTATTGTATATTGCTACATTGCATAGTATATTGTATATTGTATGGTACAGTAACAGTCTCTGGAGCGCGCCAGTAAGAAGCATTTGCACTGCAACTCGTACACCTTACTGTAAATTGTACCTCATCCCGCGTCTGCTTTGCACTATAGCGTATTGTATATTAGTACATTGCATAGTATATTGTATATTGTATGGTAACAGTCTCTGGAGCGCGCCAGTAAGAAGCATTTGCACTGCAACTCGTACACCTTACTGTAAATTGTACCTCATCCCATTGCTGCGTTGCACTATAGCGTATTGTATATTGCTACATTGCATAGTATTATTGTATATTGTATGGTAACTCAGTTACTTCTATTCTGCATCGAACATTGTACATATGTCTCTATACTATTTTATTTCATACTTATCTTGTCTAGTACAGTCTCTAACAGTAACAGTAAGAAGCATTTTGGATAAAAGTATTCTGTACTTCTGTATGACAACAATGTATGCCTTTCAAATGTTAAATGATAAATGATTAAATGATACACACTGAAATCTACGCTCTCTCATCCTGCTTTCCACAACGCGACAATATTATTGAAGATGGCGCGACAATATTGCTCTGGCGTTGAAGTGGGAAAGCGGCAGTGAAACACAGCAGCGTGTAGCGGCGCCTTGCCGCTGCCGCCTCTGCCGCTACCGCGGGGGCGTGCCACGGTGTGTCACGTGGCCGTCGCGGCAAATCAGGCGAACCCGGAAACCGAAATCCAACTAAATCCGTTGCGGAAGTGATACACGCGACCAGGTAGGCGACCATTGTCAGGAGGGAGGAAATGTTCACTGTTATTCTCATAACCGGCCCAGCAAGGGCCGGCCCTGGCCGGTGAAGGAGGAAGCCGGGACCCCGGAAGGAACCCAGGGAGAGGACCCGGAGACCCGGGGCCGGGAGCCCGAGCAAAAAACCCAGGCGGGGCATAGCAGCCAGGAGGGCTGAAAATGGGTGCACAGGCCCGGAGAGGGGGGGTGGGGATGGGAACCGAGGCCCGACGAGGGGGGGTGGGGACGGGTGCCGAGACCCGAGACCCGGAAAGGGGGGCTGGACCTGGGAACAGAGGCCCGACGAGGGGGGGTGGGGATGGGCACCGAGACCCGGGGAGGGGGGCTGGACCTGGGAACAGAGGCCCGACGAGGGGGGGTGGGGACAGGTGCAGAAGCCCGGGAAGGGGAGCTGGACCCCAGAGCAGGATCCCGGATGAGAGACCCTCCAGCCGCCGGACTAGGGACCGGTTCAGGAGAGCCGGAACGGAGGTGCGGCGGAAACGACCCCCGGAGCAGGATCCCACGCAGACCACGGCGAAGACCACGGCGAAGACCACGGCGAGGACCAGGACGCCGATCACGGCGCAGAGCTGGACCAGACGGGGAGCCAGGATCAGTCGAGGAGCCGGGAGCCGGCACAGCAGCCGGACCAGGTGTAGAGGCCGGGCAGGGCCCAGAAACCGGATCGGTCTCTGCGGCGAGGCGTGGTGTAGGATCCGGGGATGATGAGTCTGGACCCAGTGTAGATGTTGCACCAGGCGTAGAGGCTGGGCAGGGCGTGGAAGCCGGAGGAGGAGCGGTGACAGCCGGGACTACGCCGATCAGAATCAGGCTGGCAGTGACGACCGGATCAGCTGTGGAAGCCTTGTCGGCGGCACTAGCCCCGCCCGCCCTCAGAGTCTTGCCAGAACTCCGAGGCCTGCGAGCTGCGGGGGCTAGGCCAACCGTGGGCCCTGAGCTAGCTGTAGGGGCTAGGCTAGCTGTAGGGGCTAGGCTAGCTGTAGGGGCTAGGCTATCTGTCGGGGCAATGCTAGCTGTAGGGGCTAGGCTAGCTGTAGGGGATAAGCTAGCTGTCGGGACTAGGCCAACCGTGGGCCCTGAGCTAGCTGTAGGGGCTAGGCTAGCTGTAGGGGCTAGGCTAGCTGTAGGGGCTAGGCTAGCTGTCGGGGCAATGCTAGCTGTAGGGGCTAGGCTAGCTGTAGGAGCTAGGCTAGCTGTCGGGGTAATGCTAGCTGTAGGGACTGGCTAGCTGTAGGGACTAGGCTAGCTGTAGGGGCTAGGCTAGCTGTAGGGGCTGTGTCAGCTGGGAGGACCTGGCTAGCCGCAGAGGCTAAGTTAACAGTAGATGCCTGGTTAGCTTCAGAGGCTAAGCTAGCTGTCGGGGAAAGACTAGTAGCTCCTGTCACGATAGCTTTCTTAGGCTTGCTAGCCTTCTGAGGCTTGCTAGCTGAGGAAACCCGGCCAGCCTCAGGAGCCATGCTTACAGTGAGGGTAATGCTAGTCGGGTGGACCTGGCTAACTGTAGGGGCCAGGCTAGCGGGAAACGCCGGGTTAGCTGCAGGACCACGAACAAGAGACAGATCAGAGGGTGAAGGGAAATTATGCCTCTCCATGAGGATCGCGACCTTGTTGGCCAACACCCCCATCTCTGCCTCCTGATCCGGATCCTAAGATAAGATAAGATAAGATATTCCTTTATTGATCCCCTTGGGGAAATTCAGGCATCATAGCAGCATGGGGGGGAGGGGGGAGGGGTACAGGTAGTAAAACAACACAGTATACCGCTACGGACCGGATTGTCTTAACCCTTGTGCACCCTGGGGTCTTTTTCTACTTTTTTGAAATATTTTGAGTGTGTGTGTGAGCACAGCGGTGTCTGTGTTTATTATTATTTCATGAAATTGGGTAAATATCTTAATTTTACATATATGTTCATTGTGTGAAAAGCTTATAACATGAAACACTCTAGAAAAATAGTTACAGATTTAGTGACTTGTTCACCCCTAGTCCCTTTTTCTACTCCCATCCACTTCCATGTTAATAAAACCGCTATAAAACCGCGAGTCTAATTTTTTATTTTTTTTATCTCTAATCTCTAATTTTCACATCATATATCGATAAATAAACAGAATAATTACACCAGGCATTCAAAATACATACAATACATACCTTTTAGTAATAGATTAGTACTAACCGGTGCTTACTAACGCTTACTAACGGCTATTTCTGACCGCTATTTCGGACCGAAATAGTCAACCTTTCTTTTTTATAATGGCAGATTCTTATTCACAGGAATTTTGTCCCGTTTTGATATGCTGTAAAGTAGTGAAAAAAAATTATAGATATATGGTGAATATGGCGGTTTATCAGTTTTTTTTCAATAAAAACCGACGTGGTATCAAACAAACACTAATTTAAGTGGTTAAAATTTGAAAATATGTGTAATTTTTTACAGATATCTTGAGAATAGGCTATGAATGTTAAACATGGGTAAAAAACTTTTTTTTAAATAGTAAACAGTTAAAATTATATGGCTTTAAACATGATGTATCATTTCATCTCTTAAGCCCAGTGAGATAACACTCATTGTCCCCTTTAATTTTTCCGCTGGGTTCAGTAATGGTGGAGTCATTCTGTTACGATACGGTAAGGTAGCGGTAGAACCCAAGGCAGCAGGAAAGAGTAAGCAGGGAGATGAGGCAGGAGTCGACGGTCACAATTTAAAGTGTTTACTTGGCAACTTCAAAAGTACATACAAGCATAAACAATAGGCACAGCCGTGCTGGCACTAACTACAAAACAAAACCTAACCAGAAGACGGACATAACACACGAAATAAAGGAAGACAAAACAGAATACTAATATACACTTACTTTAGACAGAGCACAACTACAAGGACGACGTTTGACACAGACATCACAGGCACAGGTAACAAGGAGGAATGACTCCACAACCAGGTGAGGGCAACCCACACTTAAATAACAACACTAATTACTAATTGCCCCCAGCTGGGGAGAGACAGGCACAGAACAAAACAAACAACCACTAGACAATAAGCAATACACCAAACAACACTAACCAGGGAAACCAATTCACACCAGGGTGGGGAAGTTCAACAATAACACACACAGTGACATCCCATTAATTATCCCATTAATTAAAGTAAGCATGTGAGTTATCAAGTGTAGAATCAGTGTCTGAACCAACTGGCTCGTCTGGCCACACGAGGGAGGTAGAGGACCACTGTCAGGAGGTAGGAGACCAGTGTCAGGAGGTAGGGGACCAGGTAGCCTATTGCTTAATGACATGTCATGAGTGCTGCTTTTGCTTCCGCGTTTTCCCTGATTGGCTGCGCCATGCCCCGCGGCAGGCGCGGCAACCGCAGAGCAGAGCGGCAGAGCGAGCGGAGCGGCAGAGCGAGCGGAGCGGCAGAGCGCGAGCGGAATTAGGTAACCGCCGCAGTAATCCGCCATGACTTTCATTCGGCGCTTCAGCTCACCTGGCACAGCAGCGGTCCTGCGGTCCTGCGGTTCGTTGTTGACGAGTTCGAATCCCATGAAATTTTTTTTTTTAACGTGATTTTTTTTTTAACGTGTATTCTTTCGCCGGTTAAGGTTAGGCATGGTTAAGGTTAAGGTTAAGGTTAGGCATTGTTTCGGAGTTGGTTAAGGTTAGAACGGTTAAGTTTAGGCGCTGTTAAGGAGCTGGTTAAGGTTAGAGTTTGTCAAAGAGAATGGCAATATTCTTTCTATGGTTAAGGTTAGGCATGGTTAAGGTTAAGGTTAAGGTTAGGCATTGTTTCGGAGTTGGTTAAGGTTAGAACGGTTAAGTTTAGGCGCTGTTAAGGAGCTGGTTAAGGTTAGAGTTTGTCTTAGAGACAGCCTATTTCCGCACTGCCGCTCTCCCGCGTTGCTGCGGTCACATGGTCAAATTGTCACATTCTTGCACTCATGACCTGTTAAAAAGCAACACGCGACCAGGTAGGCGACCATTGTCAGGAGGGAGGAAATGTTCACTGTTATTCTCATAACCTGGGGACGTTACACAATAAGTGGGGAGATCTTTGACAAGGCAACACGCATGTCATCCTCAAGGCTCAACTTGGCCCTATATTTTGTTTTCAGAGCTGTCATGGATGAAAAGCCAGCTTCACACAGATATGTGGTGCTGAATGGTATCAACACCTTAACTGCTGCATCATGAGATACTTGGTACTCAGCACCACACTCTGAAACTAGCTCTCCAGGTGGTATCAGATGAGATTTCAATGAGTTCTTCCAAGAGTTTGGATGGAGATGTGTCAGGAAGCTTTGTCTCAATGTTGTCTGTAAAGATTTTTTTTTATCCAGAGTAACTTGGTGATCCTTTTCTGTGTTTTATTAACACCAAGTTTCATAATGATTAGAGATGTTCCGATACCCTTTTTCCCTTTCCGATCCGATTCCGATACCTAAGCTTTGGGTATCGGCCGATACCGATATTTATCCGATACCAGTGCATACAATTATTTTTTTTTTTTAAATTATATAAATTATACTTTTTTTTTTTTTTTTTTTTTTCAGATACTGTTATACTGTTTTTTAGTAATAACTAGAACGTATGGTATTTATTCAACAACAGGTGATTGTATAGATTTGTATTAGTATCATTAATCAATGAGTATGGGCTGCAGCACTGCAGATATACCCTACTCCAATGATCCACACGGACATTAAACGGTGTTGCACTCGCTACTCAGTGGCTCTGCAGATATACCCTATTCAGTCTGTAAGCTAGTGGCATGTTCATGTTGTGATTTTTGATGCAAAATAAATATTCAACATTCTCTTTTGAAACTCCGCCTCAGACTCTTATCCTTTGGCACTTGCTGTACTTTGCTTGCAGGTCTGCAGCCATTATTGCTGGATTATGTGAATAGCACCAACTTTAGACACGGTAACGTTATCAAGCTAAGCTAACTGACCTAGCTCGCCTTCCCGCATCGACATTAAGATAACGTTAGTAATAGTCAGCTAACGCTAGTCCGTAGCTACTTAACTTAAATACAATTCACCGTGGGTGCATTATTGTTGATAGACGGTCACGGACAGTGTTAGGTCCTGGAGAACGGACAGGCGATCATCTGATTTGATGTAACGTTAAAAGCGGATGTTGTTCCAACTAGCTATCTTTCCAGCTAATGCTATCATAACACCAGCCAAACACATCCCGCTCCCCGTCACACCGCACTGTCGGGGACAATGGAATTTAAGAAAGTGTATCTGCTGTTAAAATGACACAGCATCACACTTTAAAACATGTTCATTTTATAATCCTCACTCTCCGCAGGACTCGGCAGGAGATAAATTACATCATGGGATCGGAGGCTAGAATTTACGTGTACTCGCCGATACCGATACTAGCATTTTAGGCAGTATCGGCGGCATTTCCGATACTAGTATCGGTATCGGAACAACTCTAATAATGATTTTCAGATTTTGAGAAATGGTCAAACTTATCCAAATATGGTATTCTCATGGGAAAACTGTGCAGCTGCAACAGATAGCACTTTAGTGATAATTTTCTGTAATCCAAAAAGAATTAAAAAAATATATATATATATTATTTTATTTTAATCTCAAGGCACCCCCTGGCAGCTCTCTGCGGCACCCTACACCTCGCCAATGAGAGTCCACGCTGGCAGGTGAAAAGATGTGACAGGCTGCCTCCTCGTGTACCGGAGGGGACACGTGATGCAAGGCTTCTATCCACCCTACAACCGGCCAGTTGGGGGCATATGCGAGCAACGTTCAACACAGGGGAGGGGAGAATTGGCACAGCGGGTAATTGGGATGGGAGAAAAATAGAAAAACAGGAGAAAAAGTGGATACAACATATATATATATATATATACTTTTTATTTTTTGAATAAGATTAAATAATCTCTCTGGTCCCTGTAGCAGCTGAGGCCCCAGGACAGGCCTGTCTGATCGCAGCAGCCCGAGGCAGCAATCATCAGGCAATCATCTGTGCTGGTTAGCCGGACCGACAAGCTAAAAATAGACGGACGCGTTCCCCCATTTGAATGGAAAACCAATGAATACGTACTGTATGCAGAAGTGTTCATTAGGCTGATTGGTGGCAGCGTTTATTTCTTCTTCTTGCACTGGAGGCGGGCTTTAATGGAAGCCTCACTTTGACAACAGGATGTTGAGATGCTGTCGAGCTGAACTTAACTGGGCAGAGTGACCTGTCTAGCTGCTCCTCTCTCTCTGAGACCTGTCTAGCTGCTCCTCTCTCTGAGACCTGTCTAGCTGCTCCTCTCTGAGACCTGTCTAGCTGCTCCTCTCTCTCTCTGAGACCTGTCTAGCTGCTCCTCTCTCTCTGAGACCTGTCTAGCTGCTCCTCTCTCTCTGAGACCTGTCTAGCTGCTCCTCTCTCTGAGACCTGTCTAGCTGCTCCTCTCTCTCTGAGACCTGTCTAGCTGCTCCTCTCTGAGACCTGTCTATCTGCTCCTCTCTCTGAGACCTGTCTAGCTGCTCCTCTCTGAGACCTGTCTATCTGCTCCTCTCTCTGAGACCTGTCTATCTGCTCATCTCTGAGACCTGTCTAGCTGCTCCTCTCTCTGAGATCTGTCTAGCTGCTCCTCTCTGAGACCTGTCTAGCTGCTCCTCTCTGAGACCTGTCTAGCTGCTCCTCTCTGAGACATGTCTAGCTGCTCCTCTCTGAGACCTGTCTAGCTGCTCCTCTCTGAGACATGTCTAGCTGCTCCTCTCTGAGACCTGTCTAGCTGCTCCTCTCTGAGACCTGTCTAGCTGCTCCTCTCTCTCTGAGACCTGTCTAGCTGCTCCTCTCTCTGAGACCTGTCTAGCTGCTCCTCTCTCTGAGACCTGTCTAGCTGCTCCTCTCTCTCTGAGACCTGTCTAGCTGCTCCTCTCTGAGACCTGTCTAGCTGCTCCTCTCTCTGAGACATGTCTAGCTGCTCCTCTCTCTCTGAGACCTGTCTATCTGCTCCTCTCTCTAAGACCAGTTTAGCTGCTCCTCTCTCTGAGACCTGTCTAGCTGCTCCTCTCTGAGACCTGTCTAGCTGCTCCTCTCTCTGAGACCTGTCTAGCTGCTCCTCTCTGAGACCTGTCTAGCTGCTCCTGTCTGAAAGACGAAGCTCTTTTCTGACTCCAGAGACTCAAAGCTAATATATTAATAATATAATATAAAGTGACCCAAAGGGAGTTGCAGGTACGACACCTGCTCAAATTGCGTTAGCGTTCGTTTTGTTGGCACTGAATCGAATGGTAACACTTAGTCGCCTTGCAGAGACCTAAAGGAAGCCGCCACATAATATCTTTCCCAGGATAAACACACGTGATTGATCCAAGAAGACAAACAAGGTAGATCGTGATGACCTCTCACTATGTGTATTGAAGCCATCGTCGTTTTTCTAAGAGCTGAAGGCTTTAGGAATTGTCTTTAGCGCTGTCTCCATCGATACGACGTCAAACAAACCATGCTTCTAATCGTGAGGAATCCTGAAAATGTGCAACGGGATGATCGTCATCGGTGTTCTCACGACGTTGTAGACCTCGTACAGACAGTCATTAAAAGTTGGCCTTTGTACTTTTCACTAACACTCCTCTAAAGCCTCTCTTAATTCCCATGATAGCGGAGGCTGAAAGCTGTCGACTAATCAATACGAAAGAGCCTCAGATACAACTCTGTTACACCGACAACCGAAAGTGTTTCATGACAGGCCTACAGTAGCTTAGTGTTTCATGTCAGGACTGACGGACCTACAGTAGCTTAACCCCTCACTTGCCAGTCGCTAGATCTCTCTATTAATCTAGTGCCTGGTTCTATTGTGCAACCTTGTGCCCCCCCCCCCCCCCCCCCCCTGTGCACTTGCTCCATGCCCGTTTCCATGGTTTCAGTGTGTGGCAAGTCTGGATGGCAGACGGGAGTCAGGATTAATTTGCTGAGGGCAATTGGACCCAGATGGGAGAGCAGGTTGGGGGCACGGTAGTGTGTCATGAAGGTTGAGAGATATTGAGTGATCAATGTAAGCAAATCTTTTCTTCATTTAGTCGAATGTTCCTATGCCATAAAAGAAACTGCCTGAGTACTCGAATTTTAAAAAGCAAAATGTCATTTTCGCATACATGCAGTAGACATTATGCAAGATTACATGATACTATTTTACATTAAACTCTGAATAATATCCAAATAGCTCAACTTGTGCTTTTTATGCATTATGCAAACACCCCATTTTTCTAGTGATATATTATTATTATAATGAGGAATAACTGGCATCATCTTGCCTCATGTGTAGCTCCCTCCTGGCTAATGGAATCCAGCCATTTTGTGCCAAATGGCTGAAAACATTGCTAGCAGTTTATCTCAGCATGACTCAGAGTCTGGTGTAGAGACGCTGGGGCTGACTTCCAGGGAGAGTGACGTCAGTTGGCTTCAGGTTTGAGTCACCAGGGGATGTTAGTAGTAACAGACTAGCCAACAATTAACACATCTCAAGAAAACAAACACATTGTGTCAATATTGGAAATCTATTTATTTCAACTTTAAAGGTTGAATTAGTCTAAAAGGACTATTGTAGTCCTTTTCAACTCATTAATGCAAGTCTTTGAAATCTCCAAAACATGTCTTTGAAGTTTTCTTTCTTCTCATACCACATAAATTGTACGTTGAAGATGGCTGCATTCATATAACAGCTTTTATCCAAAGCGCTTTACAATTTGTTCCTCACATTTTACCCGTTCACTCACACATTCACACACCGACAGCGGAGGCGGAGGCGACCACGACGCAAGGTGCCAACCTGCCCATCGGGAGCAGTTAGGGGTTAAGTGTGTTGCTCAAGGACACTTCGACACACAGCCCGAGAGGAGTGAGATTGGAACCGGGGACCTTCAGATTACCAGACAACGACTCTACATCAGCCTCTACACCTCTCTGTTTCAGTCCTGTTCTCATACTATCAGCCTCTATACCCCTCTGTTTCAGTCCTGTTCTCATTCTATCAGCCTCTATACCCCTATGTTTCAGTCCTGTTCTCATTCTATCAGCCTCTATACCCCTCTGTTTCAGTCCTGTTCTCATTCTATCAGCCTCTATACCCCTCTGTTCCAGTCCTGTTCTCATTATATCAGCCTCTATACCTCTCTGTTTCAGTCCTGTTCTCATTCTATCAGCCTCTATACCTCTCTGTTTCAGTCCTGTTCTCATTATATCAGCCTCTATACCTCTCTGTTTCAGTCCTGTTCTCATTCTAGCAGCCTCTATACCTCTGTTTCAGTCCTGTTCTCATTCTAGCAGCCTCTATACCGCTCTGTTTCAGTCCTGTTTTCATTCTAGCAGCCTCTATACCCCTCTGTTTCAGTCCTGTTCTCATTCTAGCAGCCTCTATACCTCTCTGTTTCAGTCCTGTTTTCATTCTAGCAGCCTCTATACCCCTCTGTTTCAGTCCTGTTCTCATTCTAGCAGCCTCTATACCTCTCTGTTTCAGTCCTGTTCTCATTTTATCAGCCTCTATACCACTGTTTCAGTCCTGTTCTCATTCTAGCAGCCTCTATACCTCTCTGTTTCAGTCCTGTTCTCATTCTATCAGCCTCTATACACCTCTGTTTCAGTCTTGTTCTCATTCTATCAGCCTCTATACCTCTCTGTTTCAGTCCTGTTCTCATTCTAGCAGCCTCTATACCCCTCTGTTTCAGTCTTGTTCTCATTCTATCAGCCTCTATACCCCTATGTTTCAGTCCTGTTCTCATTCTATCAGCCTCTATACCCCTCTGTTTCAGTCCTGTTCTCATTTTATCAGCCTCTATACCCCTCTGTTTCAGTCCTGTTCTCATTCTAGCAGCCTCTATACCTCTCTGTTTCAGTCCTGTTCTCATTCTAGCAGCCTCTATACCCCTCTGTTTCAGTCTTGTTCTCATTCTATCAGCCTCTATACCCCTATGTTTCAGTCCTGTTCTCATTCTATCAGCCTCTATACCCCTCTGTTTCAGTCCTGTTCTCATTTTATCAGCCTCTATACCCCTCTGTTTCAGTCCTGTTCTCATTCTAGCAGCCTCTATACCTCTCTGTTTCAGTCCTGTTCTCATTCTATCAGCCTCTATACCCCTCTGTTTCAGTCCTGTTCTCATTCTATTAGCCTCTATACCTCTGTTTCAGTCCTGTTCTCATTCTATCAGCCTCTATACCTCTGTTTCAGTCCTGTTCTCATTCTAGCAGTCTCTATACCTCTCTGTTTCAGTCCTGTTCTCATTCTAGCAGCCTCTATACCCCTCTGTTTCAGTCCTGTTCTCATTCTAGCACCCTCTATACCCCTCTGTTTCAGTCCTGTTCTCATTCTAGCAGCCTCTATACCTCTCTGCTTCAGTCCTGTTCTCATTCTAGCAGCCTCTATACCCCTCTGTTTCAGTCCTGTTCTCATTCTAGCACCCTCTATACCCCTCTGTTCCAGTCCTGTTCTCATTCTATCAGATTCTATACCTCTCTGTTTCAGTCCTGTTCTCATTATATCAGCCTCTATACCTCTCTGTTTCAGTCCTGTTCTCATTCTAGCAGCCTCTATACCCCTCTGTTTCAGTCCTGTTCTCAACAAGCTGTTTCTGTGTCTGTGTACCTTTAAATATGCAAATGAGCAGACTCCTGAAATCGGTATAATCTGTATAATAGAGGACCATGAACAAAACACCAACTTCAGTTGAGCAAAATAAATCGAGACGCAAGTCACGATCACTTATCAGGTAGACATTTCTGACATTAGCTAACGCTACACTCACTCTGAATCCTTCTGACATTAACTAATGCTACACTCACTCTGCATCGATCTGACATTAGCTAACCATCGATCTGACATTAGCTAATGCTACACTCACTCTGCATCGATCTGACATTAGCTAACCATCGATCTGACATTAGCTAATGCTACACTCACTCTACAGTTCTGACATTAGCTAATGCTATACTCACTCTGCATCAATCTGACATTAGCTAATGCTATACTCACTCTGCATCGATCTGACATTAGCTAACCATCGATCTGACATTAGCTAATGCTATACTCACTCTGCATCAATCTGACATTAGCTAATGCTACACTCACTCTGCATCGATCTGACATTAGCTAACCATCGATCTGACATTAGCTAACCATCGATCTGACATTAGCTAATGCTACACTCACTCTGCATCGATCTGACATTAGCTAATGCTACACTCACTCTGCATCAATCTGACATTAGCTAATGCTACACTCACTCTGCATCGATCTGACATTAGCTAACCATCGATCTGACATTAGCTAATGCTACACTCACTCTGCATCAATCTGACATTAGCTAATGCTACACTCACTCTGCATCGATCTGACATTAGCTAACCATCAATCTGACATTAGCTAACGCTACACTCACTCTGAATCCTTCTGACATTAGCTAACGCTACACTCACTCTACAGTTCTGACATTAGCTAACGCTACACTCACTCTGCATCGATCTGACATTAGCTGACGCTACACTCACTCTACAGTTCTGACATTAGCTAACGCTACACTCACTCTACAGTTCTGACATTAGCTAACACTACACTCACTCTACAGTTCTGACATTAGCTAACGCTACACTCACTCTGCATCGATCTGACATTAGCTAATGCTACACTCACTCTGCATCGATCTGACATTAGCTAATGCTACACTCACTCTGCATCGATCTGACATTAGCTAACCATCAATCTGACATTAGCTAACGCTACACTCACTCTGCATCGATCTGACATTAGCTAACCATCGATCTGACATTAGCTAATGCTACACTCACTCTGCATCGATCTGACATTAGCTAACCATCGATCTGACATTAGCTAATGCTACACTCACTCTACAGTTCTGACATTAGCTAATGCTATACTCACTCTGCATCAATCTGACATTAGCTAATGCTATACTCACTCTGCATCGATCTGACATTAGCTAACCATCGATCTGACATTAGCTAATGCTATACTCACTCTGCATCAATCTGACATTAGCTAATGCTACACTCACTCTGCATCGATCTGGCATTAGCTAACCATCGATCTGACATTAGCTAACCATCGATCTGACATTAGCTAATGCTACACTCACTCTGCATCGATCTGACATTAGCTAATGCTACACTCACTCTGCATCAATCTGACATTAGCTAATGCTACACTCACTCTGCATCGATCTGACATTAGCTAACCATCGATCTGACATTAGCTAATGCTACACTCACTCTGCATCAATCTGACATTAGCTAATGCTACACTCACTCTGCATCGATCTGACATTAGCTAACCATCAATCTGACATTAGCTAACGCTACACTCACTCTGAATCCTTCTGACATTAGCTAACGCTACACTCACTCTACAGTTCTGACATTAGCTAACGCTACACTCACTCTGCATCGATCTGACATTAGCTGACGCTACACTCACTCTACAGTTCTGACATTAGCTAATGCTACACTCACTCTACAGTTCTGACATTAGCTAACACTACACTCACTCTACAGTTCTGACATTAGCTAACGCTACACTCACTCTGCATCGATCTGACATTAGCTAATGCTACACTCACTCTGCATCGATCTGACATTAGCTAATGCTACACTCACTCTGCATCGATCTGACATTAGCTAACCATCAATCTGACATTAGCTAACGCTACACTCACTCTGAATCCTTCTGACATTAGCTAACGCTACACTCACTCTACAGTTCTGACATTAGCTAACGCTACACTCACTCTGCATCGATCTGACATTAGCTGACGCTACACTCACTCTACAGTTCTGACATTAGCTAACGCTACACTCACTCTACAGTTCTGACATTAGCTAACACTACACTCACTCTACAGTTCTGACATTAGCTAACGCTACACTCACTCTGCATCGATCTGACATTAGCTAATGCTACACTCACTCTGCATCGATCTGACATTAGCTAATGCTACACTCACTCTGCATTGATCTGACATTAGCTAACGCTACACTCACTCTGCATCGATCTGACATTAGCTAACGCTACACTCTAATTCGTTGGACACCGCAGTAACTTACTGTCAGCTGCCTGCGTTGGTTATCAACTCCTTGTTTATTTCATTGCTTCGTTTTCTTGCATCTTTGCTTAACCTCTTAAGCATCGGACTCGCGCACGCGTCGTGGCACTTCGCGCTCGTCTGCCGATCGGCACCACACTCAACCTACTGCATGCTTCAGGTCTCGAGTTACAAGACTAAATATCCGGACGAGCGTCATTTGATAAATCGTTCCCGACGAGTGACCACATCCGCTTGTAAACGGTTCTGAACTGACCTGTCACCGCTGATGGCGAAAATGATTGACCACCGTTGTAGCCAAGGAGCGTGAATGAATGGAAGTGGACGGCCATTTTGGATAATCACACTGAAGTATTACCGGTACACACATTACAAAAACCTTTGTAAAACACACATTTTCACTGGGATTTTTATAAACTTTGGACCTGTACTACATAAGACATCAGGCTATGGAAGCGTTATGTTTTCCAGCTCCTACCTCTCAGCTGAAACTTAAAAACAGGCATCTGGCAACCAGTAAACAGAAATGTGAGTACACACAACCTTTACTTCAGTGTGTTCAAACCTCTGTTACTCTATTTCATTAGCACTCAAAGTGATTTTTCTTTATTGTGTAAGAAACTTCAGAATGTTACCTTTCAAAAGAGACCAGACTCATGCATGTGCTATAAAATATATAAAGTATAATAAATCGCAAATTACTTTGGGTATGCAATCGCCCCAAAAAATTAAAGGATAGCAACATTTTTGCCCGATGCTTAAGAGGTTAGTTGTGTTGCACAATGCTCTGTCAGTTCTAATGAGGGGAGGGAAGCTGATTCTAGAGCCACAGTGTTTTATCCACTATATCCAGATCAACGTCTACCTTGGTTTACCTCACAGACACTCCTGGCTACAGACACTCCTGGCTACAGACACTCCTGGCAGCAGCAGCAGCTACAGACACTCCTGGCAGCAGCAGCAGCTACAGACACTCCTGGCTACAGACACTCCTGGCAGCAGCAGCAGCTACAGACACTCCTGGCTACAGACACTCCTGACAGCAGCAGCAGCTACAGACACTCCTGACAGCAGCAGCAGCTACAGACACTCCTGACAGCAGCAGCAGCTACAGACACTCCTGGCTACAGACACTCCTGACAGCAGACACTCCTGACAGCAGACACTCCTGACCCTTCGTTCACATCATCAAAACAAACCTTGAAGAGATGTAGTCAGCCCATGTCACAAATCCGCTTCAAGGCCCTCGACCTGGCATACCGTGCGGCCGAAGGGAACGGCTCCCGTCTACCTTCGGTCAATGGTCTCTTAACTACACACCCTCAAGACCCCTACGCTCTGCATCTTCTAACTACACACCCTCAAGACCCCTATGCTCTGCATCTTCTAACTACACACCCTCAAGACCCCTACGCTCTGCATCTTCTAACTACACACCCTCAAGACCCCTACGCTCTGCATCTTCTAACTACACACCCTCAAGACCCCTACACTCTGCATCTTCTAACTACACACCCTCAAGACCCCTACGCTCTGCATCTTCTAACTACACACCCTCAAGATCTCTACGCTCTGCAAACTTTCTAACTACACACCCTCAAGACCCCTACGCTCTGCAGCTTCTAACTACACACCCTCAAGATCTCTACGCTCTGCAAACTTTCTAACTACACACCCTCAAGACCCCTACGCTCTGCAGCTTCTAACTACACACCCTCAAGACCCCTACGCTCTGCATCTTCTAACTACACACCCTCAAGACCCCTACGCTCTGCATCTTCTAACTACACACCCTCAAGGCCCCTACGCTCTGCATCTTCTAACTACACACCCTCAAGACCCCTACGCTCTGCATCTTCTAACTACACACCCTCAAGACCCCTACGCTCTGCATCTTCTAACTACACACCCTCAAGACCCCTACGCTCTGCATCTTCTAACTACACACCCTCAAGGCCCCTACGCTCTGCATCTTCTAACTACACACCCTCAAGACCCCTACGCTCTGCATCTTCTAACTACACACCCTCAAGACCCCTACGCTCTGCATCTTCTAACTACACACCCTCAAGACCCCTACACTCTGCATCTTCTAACTACACACCCTCAAGACCCCTACACTCTGCATCTTCTAACTACACACCCTCAAGACCCCTACGCTCTGCATCTTCTAACTACACACCCTCAAGATCTCTACGCTCTGCAAACTTTCTAACTACACACCCTCAAGACCCCTACGCTCTGCAGCTTCTAACTACACACCCTCAAGATCTCTACGCTCTGCAAACTTTCTAACTACACACCCTCAAGACCCCTACGCTCTGCATCTTCTAACTACACACCCTCAAGGCCCCTACGCTCTGCATCTTCTAACTACACACCCTCAAGACCCCTACGCTCTGCATCTTCTAACTACACACCCTCAAGACCCCTACGCTCTGCATCTCAGGGATTAAAGCAAAAAAAATTCTCCTGACTGAACTTTTTTTCAGGCCAAGTCATATTCTTATTTTAACCTCCACTGTATTTTTTTTTTAATAGCGTTAGTGTTTTAAGGGAGCCTACTTGTAGAGCCTACTGTCCTGACTGTGACTATAGACCCTACTGTTGTGGTTGTTGTGCCAGGCAGGGAGGCTGTGTGCTGGAGAGCGTGAATGCAAGTCTTGTGGCTAGCTTCTGATTGATGGCGAGCTAGCACCCTTTTCCCATTACTTTGAACCATGAACTAAACTAGAGATGTTCCGATACCATTTTTTCCTTCCCGATCCGATTCCGATACCTACGTTCTGGGTATCGGCCGATACCGATACTGATCCGATACCAGTGCATACATTAATTTTTTTTTAAATAATATAAATTATAAAAATATATATATTTTTTTACAGCTACTGTTTTATACTGTTTTTTAGTAATAACTATAAAGTAATGGTATTTATTCAACAACAGGTGATTGTATAGATTAGAATTAGTATCATTAATTGACAACTATCTCAATGAGTTCACCCACGGAATGGTTGTTGGGACATTGATTCCGCACAGACGTTATATGTTGTTGCACTCCAGAAGGCTCCGGTAACTTCAGTTAGTAGTAGAGGCTCTGTTGTGATTTTTGCACAATAAATATTCAACATTCTCTTTTGAGACTCCGCCTCAGACTCTTATCATTTGGCACTAAAAGCTAAACATTGTCACCGATATGGCTGTCCGCAATATGTCATTAATTGTGTGCGAGAGGTCGATCAGTGACCACGTTAGCATGAGCTAACGTTAGATGTAAACAAGACCATATAACGTTACTGGTGAAAAAGTTATTTACCTTGGAATACTCCTGTGCCAACTTGCTGTACTTTGCTTGCAGGTCTGCAGCCATTATTGCTGGATTATGAATAGCCCCAACTTTAGCCAAGGTAACGTTAAAGCTAAAACTAGATTTTCGGTTAGCTCTACAGCTAATGCTAATAACACCAGCAAGCGAACCCATCAGAGCTCCCCGTCAACACCCCTCTCTCGGGACGATGGCATTTAAGAAAGTATCTGCTGTTAAAATGACAAACAGCATTGACACTTTAATTCACGGTCGACTCAGCAGATAATATCGGACATAGCGGCCGCCTGTGGATCCTATGGTCCCAGGTTCTAAATCCACTCGGCTACACTAGGATACAGCTGCACTGATGCAAGGTTTCTCCCAGCGCTGCTCCTGTGTGACCAGCCCTGATGAGACCCTTCTCCCACCGGGACCACCAGGTCCTGCTGCTAGCTCCCTGATATAGTAGACCACCAGGTCCTGCTGCTAGCTCCCTGATATAGTAGACCACCAGGTCCTGCTGCTAGCTCCTGATATAGTAGACCACCAGGTCCTCCTGCTAGCTCCTGATATAGTAGACCACCAGGTCCTGCTGCTAGCTCCCTGATATAGTAGACCACCAGGTCCTGCTGCTAGCTCCTGATATAGTAGACCACCAGGTCCTGCTGCTAGCTCCTGATATAGTAGACCACCAGGTCCTGCTGCTACAGTAGCTCCCTGATATAGTAGACCACCAGGTCCTGCTGCTACAGTAGCTCCCTAATATAGTAGACCACCAGGTCCTGCTGCTAGCTCCCTGATATAGTAGACCACCAGGTCCTGCTGCTACAGTAGCTCCCTGATATAGTAGACCACCAGGTCCTGCTGCTACAGTAGCTCCCTGATATAGTAGACCACCAGGTCCTGCTACAGTAGCTCCCTGATATAGTAGACCACCAGGTCCTGCTGCTACAGTAGCTCCCTAATATAGTAGACCACCAGGTCCTGCTACAGTAGCTCCCTGATATAGTAGACCACCAGGTCCTGCTGCTACAGTAGCTCCCTAATATAGTAGACCACCAGGTCCTGCTGCTACAGTAGCTCCCTGATATAGTAGACCACCAGGTCCTGCTGCTACAGTAGCTCCCTGATATAGTAGACCACCAGGTCCTGCTACAGTAGCTCCCTGATATAGTAGACCACCAGGTCCTGCTGCTACAGTAGCTCCCTAATATAGTAGACCACCAGGTCCTGCTGCTACAGTAGCTCCCTAATATAGTAGACCACCAGGTCCTGCTGCTACAGTAGCTCCCTGATATAGTAGAACACCAGGTCCTGCTACAGTAGCTCCCTGATATAGTAGACCACCAGGTCCTGCTGCTACAGTAGCTCCCTGATATAGTAGACCACCAGGTCCTGCTGCTAGCTCCCTGATATAGTAGAACACCAGGTCCTGCTACAGTAGCTCCCTGATATAGTAGACCACCAGGTCCTGCTGCTACAGTAGCTCCCTGATATAGTAGACCACCAGGTCCTGCTGCTACAGTAGCTCCATGATATAGTAGACCATCACTGCTGCTACAGTAGCTCCCTAATATAGTAGACTACCAGGTCCTGCTGCTACAGTAGCTCCCTGATATAGTAGACCATCACTGCTGCTACAGTAGCTCCCTGATATAGTAGACCATCACTGCTGCTACAGTAGCTCCCTGATATAGTAGACCATCACTGCTGCTACAGTAGCTCCCTGATATAGTAGACCATCACTGCTGCTACAGTAGCTCCCTGATATAGTAGACCATCACTGCTGCTACAGTAGCTCCCTGATATAGTAGACCATCATTGTTGCTACAGTAGCTCCCTGATATAGTAGACGCTTAGCCTACAAACGTAGAAACAATAAAGCTTTAGTTTGCCCAGGAACACTTTTACATAATCTTTGGATTTAAGGAAATGCTTCTCGTAGTAACCTGGGCCCTCATTCATCAATAGTGTGCGTAGAACATTTCTATTTCCACACGTAAGCACGGAATGTAGAACTAGTGTACGCACAGGGAAGTCGGGATTCATCACACGGTGCGTAAGCAGGCTCTATGCTCCTCCGTGTTGATGAATACCACTTTGTTCTACCGTCAATGCTCGTGCATGATTATCCATATATGGTCATGAAAATGAGGAAACACCCCCCATGGGATGTGAAATAATGGACTGACCCGAGCGGGACTCTGAGAAACTCCACGAAGATTGTTCACTGCTGTCGAAGCAAGAAGACACTATCGCGTATTATGATTTATGGGATAAATAAAAGGCAGACTTGTAAACGGTGATGTCAGATATCAACGGCTCCCTAAGACCATTGCTGCAATTCTGCCTGGACAGCTCAAAATACTAATAAAGACCGTTCGTTGACCACTGTTTGGCGTTGGTTGTGTGTCATTATAACCGTGCTGTAATATGAATGCCTTTATTAGTTGTGTTCGATTGGCTATATGATATTTAGAGGCATCTATTTTGTTGTCGGCTAATAAAGACCGCGCTGGAATATGACTGCCTTTTCCCGTGTTGTTTGATTAATACCCACGGATTAAAGTTCTCCTCAATTCTATTCCAAATCGCGATGGATCTCCCGTCAATTTTCTACCTGCTGCATATGATTTCTAGAGGCATACTACAATCTATTTTGATGTCAGTATTGGGTAGCCTATATAAACAATATAATACGAGAGCATATACAAGAACAATGAATCTCACTGCATGTATGATAGCCTGCCTTTCAATACATGAACTTGAATTCCATCATGTTTGTGTGCGGGACTCACAAGGCTGTTGTCACAATGGGTGGTACCGGTGTACAATAATAATAACAGTCCACACAATATCACGATCCATGCCATAGCCTATGTTCCATTAGGACATGATCTGTGACGACAAATGTTCTAGAATGTTTGATTAAGATATCATACTCTGACAGCATGCCTATGAGCAACAAAAACGCGAACTTGAATCCCATCATATTAGGGCTGGGCGATATGGCCTAAATATGATATCACGATATTTTCTGACCTTTCAGCGATACACGATACGCATCACGATGTTTTTCTTTTTTTCCCCAAACAATTCATTATGAGGCTTACCAAGACAGTATTTGAGTTTGCAAGCTAACATTAAAGACAAAATAAAATACCCATGCATTTAGCATTTTTATATTATATATTAGATTTAGATTATTGGATTATTAGATTATATATTGCATATATTTAGCAATGAGATATTATATGATTTAGATATGAAATATGATGAATTGAAAATGGGGGACCCTGATGTAAACAAGACGAAAGTCTTTCTCTGGTCTGCATCCTCCAGTCCACTGTTGACTGTTGTTGTATTGAGCTGTACTGTATTGTACCCATGCTGCAATCTGTTAATAACGTTTTCATTCAGTCGGCAAACAGAATCATTTTGATTGACAGTCGCGTCTGCCAATTACGTCACATCGCTTGCACCCGCCCTGCTGTTCTTA